>NC_090246.1:19064512-19122012 GCF_037325665.1 Littorina saxatilis
GCAGAAGGATCATTGAGACAAGGGAAGAAAGGGCGTTAGACTTAGAGGGAGAGGTGGGAGGAGTCAACCTCCAGAAAGGTGCAAGAGTGAAAAGTCAGCAAAATGTGAAACAATACGAAGGGTGTCAAAGAAGAAAATGATCGTGGTGATGATGTAGGCAACGATGACGATGACGGAGATGATGATTGTTTACGCGACGACGACGACGACGACGACGGCGATGATGATGATGATGATGATGATGATGATGATGATGATGATGATGATAATGATGACGATGATGATGATGATGACGACGACGACGATGTTGATTATTTATGCGACGACGTCGACGACGATGACGATGCTGATGATGAAAAGCAAGCAATAAGCAAGCAAGGAAAATATAAAAAATGTCAGAGAGAGAGAGAGAGAGAGAGAGAGAGAGAGAGAGAGAGAGAGAGAGAGAGAGAGAGAGAGAGAGAGAGAGAGAGAGAGAGAGAGAGAGAGAGAGATAATTGAATTGAATTTAATTGAACTTTATTTTACAAGGATTAAGATTTAAGGCTATGCTATAGAGAGAGAGAGGGAGAGCGAGAGCGAGAGGCAGACCGACCGACAGACCGACCGACCGACCGACCGACCGACAGACAGACAGACAGACAGACAGACAGAGACAGAGAGAGAGAGGGGGGGGGGCAGAGAGTGACAGACACACAGAGGGACAAAGTGACGGATGTACACAGACATGGACATACAGAAAAAGACACGTAGACAGACAGACAGACAGACACACCGGCAGGTAAAGACAGACACATCCATGGCGCGAGAAAGACAGGCAGACGGACAGATACATAGATATTTATAAAAAAAGAACAAGTCACGTAAGGCGAAAATGCAACATTTAGTCAAGTAGCTGTCGAACTCACAGAATGAAACTGAACGCAATGCAACGCAGCAAGACCGTATACTCGTGGCATCGTCAGTCCACCGCTCATGGCAAAGGCAGTGAAATTGACAAGAAGAGCGGGGTAGTAGTTGCGCTAAGAAGGATAGCACGCTTTTCTGTACCTCTCTTCGTTTTAACTTTCTGAGCGTGTTTTTAATCCAAACATATCATATCTATATGTTTTTGGAATCAGGAACCAACAAGGAATAAGATGAAAGTGTTTTTAAATTGATTTCGACAATTTAATTTTGAAAATAATGTTTATATATTTAATTTTCAGAGCTTGTTTTTAATCCAAATATAACATATTTATATTTTTTGGGAATTAGAAAATGATGAAAAATAAGATGAACGTAAATTTGGATCGTTTTAGAAAAAAATAAACAAAATTACAATTTTCAGATTTTTAATGACCGAAGTCATTAATTAATTTTTAAGCCACCAAGCTGAAATGCAATACCGAAGTCCGGACTTCGTCGAAGATTGCATGGCCAAAATTTCAATCAATTTGATTGAAAAATGAGGGTGTGACAGTGCCGCCTCAACTTTTACAAAAAGCCGGATATGACGTCATCAAAGGTATTTATCAAAAAAATGAAAAAAAACGTTCGGGGATATCATTCCCAGAAACTCTCATGTCAAATTTCATAAAGATCGGTCCAGTAGTTTGGTCTGAATCGCTCTACACACACGCACACACACACACACACACACACACACACACACACACACACACACACACACACACACACACACACACACATACACCACACCCTCGTCTCGATGCCCCCCTCTACGTTAAAACATTTAGTCATTACTTGACTAAATGTAAAAAGAGCGAGAGAAAGAAAGACAAATACAGAGAAAGACAGAGAGAGACAGAGAGCGAGAGACAGAGAGCGAGAGACAGACAGACGGGCACAGAGACAGAAATATTTATTAAAAGAGAGAAAGAGAGAGACAGACAGAGAAAGAGAGAGACAGAGAACGAAAGACAGACAGTCAGTCAGACAGACATGCAGCAACGACAAATCAATCGATTTATTTGATCCCGAAAGATGAGAATCTTTGCGTGCCTGAGTTGCGAAATTTCTGACTGTTTATCTCGCCTGTCAAATGTCTAAGGCCACGTTTCAACGTTATTCGTACCAGTGTCGATTTTAAAGCAGTGAACGGCCGAACCAACCAAGTTGTGAGTTTGAATAATGTCTTCCTTGTCGGGAGGGATCGCATTGAGAAAGGCTGACAGTGCTTGAGAGAAAAAAAAGAAAAACAAGGAAAGAAAAAAAAATACGAAAAAGAAGAGAAATAAACACCACACAATAACATTCGATATTAGCAACGATAAAAAGGGGAAAATGCGCGAGATGAAAGGCCTAAGAAGATTTACGCCCACACGACATTTTGTAATCCGAAGTGGAACATTTAAACTAAAAATAACTTTGAATGTGGACAATTCAGCAATTCGTTTAGGTTAGTATGGCATAGAGGCAACCATCTTGGATTTTTCTTAAAGGAACAGCAACATTAATGCGAGTGCTTTTTTCTCAGTTTTGAAAACGTTCTTACTCTCGATCCTGGCAAATCTGTTCAAACATTCTTTTTTTTGTGTGCAGCACAAAACTTCGACTTCAAGATCCGACGATATGTGCTTTTTACATTTAGTCAAGTTTTGACTAAATGTTTTAACAAGTCAAGTCAAGTCAATATTTATTTCAAAAACCCCTAGGGTTACATGAATAAAATAAAAATTGCAATAAACACGACAAAAAAGATATATGTATTAATGAGACACAACACTTCTAATTAACCGAAAATGAATCAAGCTTAATTCATAACAAAATAATTGTAATCATACTTTTTTTTTACAGGAATGTATATGTTTCTGTGTTTGTTTTTGTTTTAATAAAAAAAAACCACGTGATCAAATAATCAGAACTCTTTCAAAATACTCTTAATAAAATATATTAAATTCAATAACTTTCGTTTCTTTGTTAATTCAAATAAATGTTTAAATTTGACTGCATTTGAATTTCTACGAAAATACAATGGTAAAAACCTTTTCCTCACATTTTCAAAAAAATGACACTGAAATATATAATGAAATTCATCCCCGAGTTCTCCAGACTGGCATTTAACACATATTCTTTCGTTATGTGGTATATTTAACATTCGGCCTTTCTGTATTGGTAATTTATGATTTAATGTTCTAAAACGTAAAAAAGAGAGTGCTAGGTTATTGGGTAAAATGTTCAAATAATTTTCAAATATAAATGTATCTTTAAACAATCTATAATTCAAACAAGTTTCTTTTTCATTTAATTCTGAAAACCACGATTGTATATATTGATCTTTTAGGCATTGCAACGTTTTCAATTTAAACCATTTTTCAGAACATCGTAAATTAAACTGGTCATGCCAAAAACCACTAAGACCAAGAGCATTTAAAGTTGTTTCAACATGTTTTAAATAGGGTGCTTCATATATGTTATTTACATAGAGGCGATGCAAAAAAACGGTACAATACATTTGAAAACTTATTACTATTATTACAATCCACCAATTTGAACCAAAAACTAAATATTCTATTTTTTACGAGGACATCTAGTGGAAATTTGCCTAATTCGCCTAATACCATACACGTTGGGGTCGACTTTCTCAATTTCAAAATAATCTTATAAAAACGTAGCTGCAATTTTGTTGCTAAATTTACCGAAGAGGGGGAATCGAGACGAGGGTCGTGGTGTATGTGCGTGCGTTTGTGTGTGTGTGTGTCTGTGTGTGTGTGTAGAGCGATTCAGACTAAACTACTGGATCGATCTTTATGAAATTTGACATGAGAGTTCCTGGGTATGAAATCCCCAGACGTTTTTTTCATTTTTTTGATAAATGTCTTTTATGACGTCATATCCGGCTTTTCGTGAAAGTTGAGGCAGCACTGTCACGCTCTCATTTTTCAACCAAATTGGTTGATATTTTGGTCAAGTAATCTTCGACGAAGCCCGGACTTCGGTATTGCATTTCAGCTTGGTGGCTTAAAAATTAATTAATGACTTTGGTCATTAAAAATCTGAAAATTGTAAAATAAAATAAAAATTTATAAAACGATCCAAATTTACGTTCATCTGTTCCTCCATCATTTTTTGATTCCAAAAACACATAAATATGTTATATTTGGATTAAAAACAAGCTCTGAAAATTAAATATATAAAAATTATTATCAAAATTAAATTGTCGAAATCAATTTAAAAACACTTTCATCTTATTCCTTGTCGGTTTCTGATTCAAAAAACATATTGATATGATATGTTTGGATTAAAAACACGCTCAGAAAGTTAAAACAAAGAGAGGTACAGAAAAGCGTGCTATCCTTCTTCGCGCAACTACTACCCCGCTCTTCTTGTCAATTTCACTGCCTTTGCCATGAGCGGTGGACTGACGATGCTACGAGTATACGGTCTTGCTGAAAAATGGCATTGCGTTCAGTTTCATTCTGTGAGTTCGACAGCTACTTGACTAAATGTTGTATTTTCGCCTTACGCGACTTGTTATTGTTGTAGCTCCCCTTGAAGCAGACTGCTGTTAATTAAGGTAGGTCCTGTATGTCGATTGGAATAATCAGGTGATCGTAGTAATTAACTACTTTCGAGCTCTCCCTCTCAGTCATTAGAGATTTATGCCAAGCATTAAACGACACTAACGAGCGAGACTCAAGATTTAGTAGGCAGGGCCGGACTACCGGGGGGGTTATGGAGGTTGCGCAACCCCTCCCCCCCCCTAGCCTAAACATGTACCTCACTTATTTAAAACATTTTTTTATTATTGTTTATTTTATGCCGTTTCATGCAAGGAGCGACCATTTTCCTATCTCAGAATATGACCTACCCATCAGCTTCAGGGGGCTTCGCCTCCTAACCCCCACAAGGGACTCTGCCCCTTGACCCCGCCAGGGGGAACATCCCCCTGGACCACAACTGGCAACCCCCCCCCCCTCCCCCTCCTCTTCGCCTAGTCCGGCCCTGGTAGGAGTGAGTGAGTGAGTGAGAGAGAGAGAGAGAGAGAGAGAGAGAGAGAGAGAGAGAGAGAAAGAGAGACAGACATACACACAGAGACCGAGAGAGACAGAGACAGAGAGAGACAGAGAGAGACAGAGACAGAGAGAGACAGAGACAGAGAGACAGAGAGATGGGCAGACAGAAAGAGATGGAATAAGTAAAGGTACCCGCCCACTTTGTATTTTTTCTTCACTGTCTTCTCGTGTATGACTGGTTAAGTGATCATGTTATTTTTCTCAGCCTGTCTTTTCTTATTCATAAATTATCTTTAAAGAAGACAAAAAAGCAAGCAACCAAGCCAGGAAAAACAGGAAGAACGGAAGAACGGAAGAAATAAAGAAGAAGAAAAAAAACTCCGACAATGGTGATTAAGTTTCATACAACGCTGGGCTAGGCTGAAACGGAAGAGCAATTTATAAACTAATACCTTGCGAGTCCTCGGGGCTGGCCGAGACTACGCCAGATCTCGTCTCTAGCGGTCTCAAGAGGATCTCGCTGTAATTGCCAAGACTAAGTTTTGCCGCAAGGTATGACGGGAGCTTCGATCTCCGAAGAATGCCACTTTCCGTTTCCTCGAGCTGGCCTACTTTGATCGATTAAAAATAGACACACGTATAGACAGACAGACAGACCTAGGCTAGGTGGGATAATTGGTTTGCGGGGGTATCAGACACAAATGTAGACTGATTCCAGAAGAAAAGTTCACCGGAAATCTATGATGCCGAAGGTTACGTGTGAGCTCGTTTGCCCATTTTGGGTTCCCCACACTATACTCTGAGAGCATATATATAGTCAGCTTCGCTCCGCTTTCGTTGAGTAGGCATGCTGGGTATTTTCGTGGTTCCATAACCCACCGAACTCTGACGTGGATTACAGGATCTTTTCCGTGCGCATTTGGTCTTGTGCTTGCGTGTACACACGTAGGAGGTTAAGTCACTAGCAGGTCTGCACATAAGTTGACCTGGGAGATCGAAAAAATCTCCACTCTTAACCCACCAGGCGGCAGCGATTCGAACTCACGACCTCCCGATTAGGAGGCCAACGTCTTACCACCACGCCACTGCGCCCGTCGAACAAGGTTCTAATAAGCTACTATCTTTTCAAACGTGTTACTTCAAATCGTGTAATACAAAATAAAATAAAAATAAAAATATTACATCTTCCCAGCAACATGTGTGTACAGATGGAGTCGTAGGCACTGAGTTAGGGTCCTAAGCCGTCGATTGCTCTTCTGAAATCCAAATCCATTTACAAGCTGCCCAAATGATGTCCCTTGAATCAGTCACGTCATCCGGGCGCCATGTTTTTGGTGAAGAACTAGCCGTACTGAGATTGACTGTTAGAATAACTGAGTTCAGTGCTATAAGTTGTTTTGTCCTGCAAGAATAATGAATTTTCAATAAATTATATAAATCATATTAATATAATTAACAGGGCTCCACATCTCAATACGCTTGCCATCGATGCAGCCTGAAGTGACAAGAGACTACGTGATCGCCACTTGCAGGGTTCTCGGCATATTGGCGGTGAATTATAAAAAGTCACATGCATAGCTCATGTGAGACCCTCTGAACAAAAGTGTTGGAAACCAGATGCGTAAAACCAAGTACGACGGTCCCTCAAATGATCAAAACAAACGAATGTTTCTAGAAAATGTGATCACGTGTCACTTTATAACGGTGTTCTTTCTTTCTTTCTTTATTTGGTGTTTAACGTCGTTTTCAACCACGAAGGGTTATATCGCGACGGGATAACGGTGTTCAATTACCGAGATCTAGTCCAAGATGGTGAAGGTGTTTGTGTGATGAATACCAAGACCTCGTCCCGACCGTCAGTCTCGGCAAGCATAATGCGGAGCACGCATCGTGTCTTTGTGTGCACAAGAAGTGGACGGCATGGTGGGTCTTCACAGCCAGATCTATCCCCCTCCTTGATTTGCAACCCCGATCACACAACTGACGGGCCTCACGCGGGCACGAACTTTCCCTGACCCAAATTAACACACTCCGCGAGCGCGGCCATTTCATGGCCTTGTCTGCAGTCAGCGCCATTAGTTCCGCATAAACAATGAAGGTGATCTAATTTGCACCGTCTTCGCCCAAAAGAAACCCCGCTCGTTGCCTCGTCTTGACTGTCCCCTGGGAGTGCTCTTGTAATGGCGCTCGGCGGATGGCTGTGCTTATTGGGAGACTATACGCCAACTCTCGGCTACTCCCTCCCAAGCTCCCAAATCTCCATCGCCCCCTCCCCTGGTTTTCAATACTCCCCACACCTTTCTCTCTCTCTACTCTCTTCTTTTCCTTGATACTCGGCGTATGGTTCGGCTTCTAAGATGAGCATACCCCACATCCAAATCTACCCATTCCCCACTCCATCCCAAGCTCCCAAATCTCCATCGCCCCCTCCCCTGGTTTTCAATACTCCCCACACCTTTCTCTCTCTCTACTCTCTTCTTTTCCTTGATACTCGGCGTATGGTTCGGCTTCTAAGATGAGCATACCCCACATCCAAATCTACCCATTCCCCACTCCATCCCAAGCTCCCAAATCTCCATCACCCCCTCCCCTGGTTTTCAATACTCCCCACACCTTTCTCTCTCTCTCTACTCTCTTCTTTTCCTTGATACTCGGCGTATGGTTCGGCTTCTAAGATGAGCATACCCCACATCCAAATCTACCCATTCCCCACTCCATCCCAAGCTCCCAAATCTCCATCACCCCCTCCCCTGGTTTTCAATACTCCCCATACCCTTTTCTCTCACTCTCCGCTCTTCTTTTCCTTGATACTCACTCGGCGTATGGCTCTGTTAATATCAATCAATCAATATGAAGCTTATATAGCGCGTATTCCGTGGGTACAGTTCTAAGCGCTTGTCGAAGAGTTGTCAACACAGGACTAACAAAGAAACTAACATCTACAGACGGACACAAACCCTATCACACACTAGCAAACCCTGATAAACATACAACAAACAACTGTTTAACAACAATGTACACATCAATAGCTAGGTCCAAACAAAATAATATCAAACATAAAGAAAACACCTCTCACAGAGCACAGCACAAGAATGTCTTTTGGGGCACAACACATCACTGTCGAACATGAAAGTCGCAGCCAGCTACGGGAAGAACTGAGTCTTCAACCTACTCTTGAACGCGTCAAGAGAGGGGCTCTGGCGAAGCTCAAGCGGCAGGGAGTTCCAGACGGAGGGGCCCGCGGAGGGAAATGCACGCTGACCAGCAGATGCGAGTTTCGAGCGAGGGATGTGAAGGCGGAGTGGGTCAGCAGCAGAACGAAGGGGACGGTCGGAGGGCTGGGTGTACAGGTCCAGGGAGGATTGAAGGTACTCGGGAGCAGAGTCGTTCAGACACTTGTAGACCAGAGTGGACAGTTTGTAGGAGATTCGGGTGTTGACAGGGAGCCAGTGCAAGGAGCGAAGTAGGGGGGTGATGTGGTCTCGCTTCGTCTTCCTCAACGTCAGACTGGCAGCAGCGTTCTGGACTCGTTGTAGGCCATGAATGGATGAGGCGGGGAGGCCAGCCAGAAGGGAGTTGCAGTAGTCCAGACGACTGAAGATGAGGGAGACAACCAGTTTGACACAGGCGTCGTGGGTGAGGTAGCGACGGATGGAGGCGATGCGTCGTAGGTGGAAAAAGCAGGTCTTGATGATGAAGGAGATGTGTGTCTGCATGGAGAGAGTGCAGTCGAGAAAGACGCCAAGGCTCTTGACAGCAGGGGAGAATGGAACAGTCGCGTCATCCAGCTGGAGGTCGGTCACAGTGAGGGAAGCAATCTTCTGTTGTGTTCCAACGAGAAGGGCCTCTGTCTTCTCACTGTTCAGCTTCAACTTGTTCTCAGTCATCCAGTTCTTGATGTCAGTGAAGATCCCAGGAGATGGTCAACGTCCTCCGGCTTGGCGCTGTTCTGAGTAGTATACCCCACCCCAATCTCCTAATTCCCCACTCCCTCGTTCCAACCTCCCATATCCGCCTTCCATCTTTTTTCAATACTCACCACACCGTTTTCTCTCTCCGCTCTTCTGTTCTTGACTCTACTCGGCGTACGTATGGCTCTGCTTATAGAAGTGCATACCCCACCCCAATCTCTCAATTCGCAACTCCCTCCCAAGCTTTTAAATCCCCATCGCCCCCTCCCCTGGTTTTCAATACTACCCATACCCTTTTCTCTCTCTCCGCTCTTCTTTTCCTTGATGCTCGGCGTATGGCTTTGCTAATTACAAGAGCACATCCACCTCCACTCAATCTCCCAATTCCCCACTCCCTCCCAAACTTACCAAAGCCCCATCGCCCCCTCCCCTGGCCGTTTTCCTTACTCCCCACACCTTTTTCTCTGGCCGCTCTTCTTTTCCTTGATATTCGGCAAATGGCTCTGCTTATAAGAAGAGCAAACGCCACCCCAATCTCCCAATTTCCCACTCCCTCCCTAGCTCCCATCTCCCAGCCCTCCACATCCTCACTCCCTACACCCCTTTCTCTTTTAGCTCTTCTTTTCCTTCATACTCGGCGTATGGTTCGACTTATAAGAAGAGCATACCCCACCCCAATCTCTCAATTCCCCACCCACACTCCCATCTTCCAGCCCTCCACATCCTCACTCCCTACACCCCTTTCTCTTTTAGCTCTTCTTTTTCTTCATACTCGGCGTATGGTTCGACTTATAAGAAGAGCATACCCCACCCCAATCTCCCAATTCCCCACCCAAACTCCCATCTTCCAGCCCTCCACATCTTCACTCCCTACACCCCTTTCTCTTTTAGCTCTTCTTTTCCTTCATACTCGGCGTATGGTTCGGCTTATAAGAAGAGCATACCCCACCCCAATCTCCCAATTCCCCACCCAAACTCCCATCTTCCAGCCCTCCACATCCTCACTCCCTACACCCCTTTCTCTTTTAGCTCTTCCTTTCTTTCATACTCGGCGTATGGTTCGACTTATAAGAAGAGCATACCCCACCCCAATCTCCCAATTCCCCACCCAAACTCCCATCTTCTAGCCCTCCACATCCTCACTCCCTACACCCCTTTCTCTTTTAGCTCTTCTTTTACTTCATACTCGGCGTTTGGTTCGGCTTATAAGAAGAGCAAACGCCACCCCAATCTCCCAATTCCCCACCCAAACTCCCATCTTCCAGCCCTCCACATCCTCACTCCCTACACCCCTTTCTCTTTTAGCTCTTCTTTTCCTTCATACTCGGCGTTTGGTTCGGCTTATAAGAGGAGCATACCCCACCCTAATCTCCCAATTCCCCACCCAAACTCCCATCCCTCCACATCTTCACTCCCCACACCCCTTTCTCTCTACGCTCTTCTTTCTCTTGTTGCTGGGCGGGGAAACCGTTGTCCGTTTTATGTCCATGACACGCGAATCCTTGGGGATGCAGAATTAATTTATCGGCGTCCTCCAGCTCCCTCTACCGGCTCCTGTCACAACACTACCCCGCGAACGTATTAACAATTAATGCTGATGGCCAAGGTGTAAATACGCATAATAATAATAATAATAATAATAATAATAATAATAATAATAATAATAATAATAATAATAATAATAATAATAATAATAATTGTCAGTAAGTACAGGTGTCACATGACTGATGTGAACCAGTTGATTGGCTAATGGCGATGCGCTAAAACTGTTAGCGCACTCTTGGAGTGCGCTAACTTTTCCACAGAGCGTATTCTTGCGCCCTTTGCCTAAGCAAGACTGTGCTCTCATCCTCAGAATTAATTAATGACATGTAGCTTATATTCTCCACAATACCAAATGACCATAAATTCCCTGCTTCTCAATTAAAGCAGAAGTGGGGTTTTTTTCTGACAGATTGCATGTGCCTGTGCCAGTGCCAGTGATCTAAAAAATAGAAGCCGCTGTGTTTCATCTAATTTTCGCCGACTTGCATAGATTCTTCTCATATGCCGTGTTTGTGGCATGTAGCTTATCATCCACATTACCAAATGATGAGTTAGTATACAATTCCCAGCGGCGAACAGAAAACACAAGTGTTATTCCGATAACGTACCAGCTAGACAAGTTTGGAAGACTGACTCGATCGACTCTGTAGCAGACAACACAGAAATACGACTACATCAGTTCAGTAAATGAATGGTTTCAGAATTATTATTTCAAAGCAAGAACAATCGTAATCGAAAACGTGTAAGGTTCAGAACGTTCTTACCATATATAAGATTTATTAGCAGCCTGCCTCATGCGTACAGACTCAGTGCAGACTGCAGTCGTTCCATTGCCCAGGTACGGTTGGCAGGTAGCCTAGCAGACGACATTAACCCTGCTCAGCAAATTAACATGTTGGGCAAATGTGAACGAAAAAACGATGGGGATATAATACGTGTAGGGTTCAGAGCATTCTTACCGTTCATATTTAGTATCAGACTCCCCGATGAGTGAAGATACAACACGAGAAATATGCCACATTTGTTTTGAAAATGTGCGAACCGTCGAGTCCCGCTTTGAGTCAATTCAAGGGGAGTCACTCCGCACAGTCAATCCGTCGAAGCTCGACTGGAGGTTTCGAATCGCAAATAATGAAGAGCCTTTCTCCGAGTTCAAATGAGGTCTCTCTGAAAGATCATCACTGTTCAGATTAACGCTACACTGGAATTTACCAACAGAAATTAAAATGCGTGTGACGAAAGCACGACACACTTGAGACACCCCACACAAAAGTAGATCTTTACTGTGCACGACCTGACCACACAGTTATGCCTATTCAAATGCGCGTTGCAAAATGTGCATTTGGAATCTTCTTTTTTCTATGGCGGTACTGACAATATCGTTTTTGAAACAATCCCAGTGCACTAAGGGATTTATAGAGCAAATCTCGAAAATAATTATTGAACTCAGCGCTATGCGCTTCGTTCAATAATGAATTTTCTCGATTTGCTCTATAAATCCCTTAGTGCACTGGGATGTCTCAATAACTTAAATAATAATAATAATAATAATAATAATAATAATAATAATAATAATAATAATAATAATAATAATAATAATAAATGAGCATTTATATAGCGCAACATCATAACTTTACAATTA
This sequence comes from Littorina saxatilis, assembly GCF_037325665.1. Taxonomy (NCBI): domain Eukaryota; kingdom Metazoa; phylum Mollusca; class Gastropoda; order Littorinimorpha; family Littorinidae; genus Littorina; species Littorina saxatilis. The sequence continues at coordinate 19,076,569 of NC_090246.1, forward strand.
TGCTCTTTGCGCTTGACACATTTAAAATTAAAACACAGTTATACAAGCATTTACATCTACATTCATAGTCAACAACGCTTAATTAAAAGCATACACCATCACACATACATTACAAAAGATTCTTCCACTAACTAAGTAATAAAAACATGAATAAAATAGGTAGTAAAAAACAAGGAAATAAAGCGGCAGTACGTGTCTAAACGCTGTATCTTTTTGTGTGCATCGTGTGTTGTCACGTAAACATTTTGTAAGTATCAATTGAACAATGAATTTCCATTCTTTGAGCCATGAGACGTCAGAGTCTAACTAAAATTTGCATTTGTCCGCCTTGCCCAGACTCGTACAAAACAAACAGAATTCAAACTATAATATAGATCGAGGCATGAATGTTACTTATATTTTTGACCAAAAGATGGCATTTGTCACAGATCTCGACATTTCTCGGTCAACTCGACCGCTAGCGCGATCTCTTAGAAAAAGCGCTGTCTCGATCTGTTTCAAATGTCATTTTTGGTTCAAAATGCCAGTCACGTATATAATAGGCATTGTATCCACGACAGCTTTGAGGAACATGATGTCTGTCGCTTTACTGGGTTGGGTCGTCACAGTGCCACAAAAGATGCACGTGCAATAGCTAGTCTAAACGTACCAGATAAGCATGACACTGTAAATACCCAGCAAACAATTGTACGTTGTATTCACGTTGTATTTACGTTGTATTTACGTTGGCAAAGGTTGGGTTTAAATTTACGTAGACTTGTATGGACGAAATCACGTGGAAATAACGTTAAAAGACAACGTTGCGTTTTACGTGAAGTCAACGTGAATACAACGTGAATTTTTGGTTGTGGTATTTGTTAGGTGGAAATTTCGTTGCGTTTTTACGTAAATTCCACGTGAATAGAACGTGAATTTTTGGTTCGTAAAAATATTAATGCTGTAGGAATGCTATGAATGTCGTTTCGCAGAGTGACCCTGTCACACATGGCCCTCTCGGGTTCAAAGGACTCGACAAATCAAGAATCCATTAGTAAATCTCTTGGCAGAACCACGGTGACCGATGGTCTGCGTGTTACTCTGTGCCGACAGACCCCGGTTTGAGCCGTAAAACACACACACAAATCAGTTGAGTATTTTCGTCTTTATTCTTCACTACTCCTAAAATCGCAAATGCCACGTTTATTGACTCTAGTCTCGGAAGCGAGAGGTTGCGTGTTCAGGCCTGGGTCAGGCCGCAATTTTCTCCCCCCTTTCCTAACCTAGGTGGTGGGTTCAAGTGCTAGTCTTTCGGATGAGACGAAAAACCGAGGTCCCTTCGTGTACACTACATTGGGGTGTGCACGTTAAAGATCCCACGATTGATAAAAGGGTCTTTCCTGGCAAAATTGTATAGGCATAGATAAAAATGTCCATCAAATACCCGTGGGACTTGGAATAAAGTAAAAAAAATGCCATCTCACACGGCATTAAGTCTCAGGAAACATGAATACACGCATGCAAGAAAAAAAAATATGGGTAGCGCCGTATGTATGGCAGCTCGCTTTCCCCGGGGAGAAAGCAGCCCGAATTTCCATGAGGGTAACCTCACTGGACTGTAAATCTTATCCAATCCAATCCAATCCAATAGCTCCAACATTTTAACAAAAAAAGCAACATCAAAGCTTCACACACACACAAATTGTTTGAAAATGCAACGATACATACACATTTGTGTTTCCCTCCCACAATCGACCCTACAGGAACACTATCGCTTTAATAACGGCAGACAAACAGGCGGGGGATTGCTGTCACGCTTTACCTAGCGCGATATATGAGAAGATAAATAAAGAGAGAGTAGAGTGTCAAGTGACAAAATCGCACGCTGCTGTTTGATTAATTTCACATGAGGCATTACAGCCGCCATATCAGAGTTCCCCCGGTGTCAATATTTGTGCAAATAGTGACGCGAACAATCCGCATAAAAAAAGAAGAGATATTTGAGTTAGGTATTGTGAGACAACAGAGCGGGCTATATGTAATTCGGAATCCAATCTGATAATGGAAGAGAGTGTTGCACTCTTGTTTTCATTTCTCTGCCTGTTTGGAATTACACATTAGCCAGCGAAATTGCCCTGAACATGTTGATGGCACGTAATAATCGTTGGCCTGGCCATTTGCTTCACGCTCAATCCATATCAACAACAAACATGGCATTACATGCAGCACGAGCACGCAAATGGGGCTCCAAGAGTAAATGCAATCATTTACTGTATACGTCAGGGGGGAAAAAAGCTCAAACAGTTTTGGAAGAAAAAAGTTTGTATTTCAGGGCCGCCACACTCTGTCACAATAAGCAACTTGCGTATAGAAAAGTTGCTAATCAGGTCTCTTTAGCCGAAATGCCACTGTAGCCGAGTTCAGACACCGCTACGATGAGGTAAGTGTTTTTTCCTAGGAATGAATAGTCCAGTTTCTGCTAAAGAGCTTGTAGAACAAGCAACAAGTGTAGCAGCAATACCAGTTGATAATGTTAAGATTACATTTCTTCTCGTGTAAACAGGTTTCTTCACGGAATAAAAGCATGCTCTATCTTTAACACATACCAATAATCAACAGCCTAGCTGCAATTCTTGTCCGCCTGGCGTCTGGCATTATGGGGTTAGTGCTAGGACTGGTTGGTCCGGTGTCAGAATAATGTGACTGGGTGAGACATGAAGTCTGTGCTACGACTTCTGTCTTGTGTGTGGCGCACGTTATATCATAATATGTCAAAGCAGCACCGCCCTGATATGGCCCTTCGTGGTCGGCTGGGCGTTAAGCAAACAAACAAACAAACAAGCAAACAAGCTGCTCGGTAGCTCAGTTGGTAGAGCACTGGACTTGTGATCGGAAGGTCGCTGGTTCGAATTCGGGCCGGGACGGACACGGGTCAACTTTATGTGCAGACTCAGAGACGGAAGCCATGTCCCACCCCCGTGTCACCACAGTGGCACGTAAAAGACCTTGGTCATTCTGCCGTAAGTGCAGGTGGCTGAATACACCTAAACACGCAGACACCTGGGTAGCGCGACCCCGTTGCTGCTAGCTTTCCACTGGCAGGAAGCGACCCGAATTTCCCAGCGATGGGACAATAAATAAATGAAAAATGAAAAAAAAAAGCTTCTTGTGAGATGGATGTTTTGTTGTTGAACTAATTTTGTAAGTGTCACCAATATCAATCTGCTAAATTCGCCCCGCAAAACAATACCCACACGGCAAGGAAAGCAGACTGTTGAGTTTGTGTATGTTTCTAGAAGGAATGCGAAAGAATGTTTTTATTCCATTGAAAAGATTGGACAGATTATGTGGCGGAGACTATGATCGCTTAAGAGAGAAGGATATCGCCTTTAATTTTCTCAGCTGTGTAACACAATCACTCCTTCTCAACAGAAGAACTGCATCACTTTTGAAGCCAATCAAAGGTGTATTCTGGTGAGGACGAAAAGCTTCTTTAAAGGGATAAAGCTGCAAACTAAACTGATCCCAATCAGAGGTGTGAGAGATGCGACTAATACTGAAATAGCCCTGATCCAAGATCAGATGTTTTGCCGCTGTCAGAAGACCACAAGAGTGCCCCTTTCTTCTTTACACTCAAAGCGAGCTAACTGGATAATCACGATGATTCTTCCTGGCTGTAGACGGGTTGCTGAAGCGTGATAATGTGATGGCAAAAAAGCCTGTTTGATCAAAAAGGCTGACTGATTTCCTTTTTGTCTCGTTATAGGTCCTTGGGAAAATGGATTGAGCTGAAATCTGTTACGCCCATGATAGCAAAGCTGGAAAAAGAGTAACAAACAGAGCAGACATAAACACGCAATACACACGATATAAAGATATATTGTGTAATTTTGTAGATAAACATAGTCATCAATTCTGCAACAGTCTCATACTCTCCTCCTTTCTTAAAGCTATGTGTCATACTGTATTGGATTCAGACATTCACACTTAATGCATTCTCCAACTACAGCCCCCTCCCCCTCCCCCCCCAACATACTCCCCCCACTCGTTTTGGTTCCCACCATTCCATGCCAAGTCCACCTGCCGCACTTCTCGCTCGTTATCCAGACGAGAAAAGAATGGACCAGGTTGTTTATAAGCTACAGCCATAAAATCATCGGTGTAAAAAGAACTAGGTGACAGGCGTTTAATGATGCGCAATGCCCGGATGTTCTTTTTCAGTCTGTCGCTATGTCCATATTCAGGGCAGAGCGTTCCTGAAAAAAGGAGGTCTTTAAAAACATGTTGTAATCTTAGCGTGCTGTATATATGACACTGTGAATTTCGCAAGTGAGAAAACTAAGAACTATTACTAACAAACAACAGCCGGCGAGAGCTAAGCAGAGCGAGATTGAAAGAAGACCTTGGCAAATATATGGCACATCTCCTACCCATCCCTCTTCTTTTTTATTCCTCTTCTTCCCCTCCTTCCATCCTTTTGCTGTCTTTCTTTATAACGATTATGCAACGTTATTATGTTATTAATAGATTTGGTTTATTTAGACGAATTGTTCAGCCGTTACCGCCTTACGTTGTAATATCCATGCAGGAACACCACTATAAGCTTCTAGATTGTTACCTGTGTATTGTGTATACATGTTATGATTGTAACTTTTGTTAAAATAAACTTATTTTTAAACCAAATATATGGCACGCGTATAATATTACAGTACTACCTGATACCGTGAATTTGATTTGATCAAATCTAGTAACTTATCGAAGGAAGTAACCTCTCTAAATGTAAGAAAACACCAGACGAAAGCTGAGCGGAACGTGCTAGACGTTGACAAATATATTGTGCGATAAGCATACTGTCTGGCACTGTGATTTTCACTTCATCAAATGAGAAACTGAATATAACAAGAACTCTTAATATAAAATAACAGTACGCAAGAGCTAAGCGGAAAGTTCTTGAAAGCAGACTTGGAAAGTATCTAAAGTGCGTTCAGCGTGATAACACGGTGATTGTCACTTATTTAAACAACTAACCGAGGAAAGTACAAGCGAACTGAATGTAGGACCACAATAGCTGAGAGCTATGCAGAATCAGTCTCCTAGCACTGAAGATATTCAGAAGCACTGGATTGGGGGAGGGGGGGGGGAGGGGGGGAGGGGGGGGGGAGCCAGCGACTTTCGTCCTCCATTCCTAAATTTCACTTTTTGAGGACGAACCGCTCTAGCAAGCCCCATCCTTCTGTGACAAGTGCACGTTTCTTACTCCACTTTCATACTCTCTCCTCCTCCTCCTCCTCCTTCTCCTCCCCCCTCCTCCTCCTCCTTCTCCTCCCCCCTCCTCCTCCTCCTTCTCACCCTCAAGATTCAATTCTACTTTGTGACAACGAACTGAGCCAGGGTCTACCATCTTCGATAAACTCAGACCATCAAAGTATGGTTTGTGACAGTTAAATTTAAACTCGGCAGACAGTGCTGTCGCAGTGGACAGCCCAAAAAGACGACCCCCTCAGATTAAATCACGCAGACACTAGCTACGTGAAAGCTGAAGCACGGTGATCGCTTGAAAAAAAAATCCTGAAAATGAAGAAATGTCACACAGCATGCACATGAAATAACAAGTCGCGTAAGGCGAAAATACAACATTTAGTCAAGCTGTCGAACTCACAGAATGAAACTGAACGCAACGCAATTTTTCAGCAAGACCGTATACTCGTAGCATCGTCAGTCCACCGCTCGTGGCAAAGGCAGTGAAATTGACAAGAAGATTTTGTTGCGCTGAGAAGGATAGCACGCTTTTCTGTACCTCTCTTCGTTTTAACTTTCTGAGCGTGTTTTTAATCCAAACATATCATATCTATATGTTTTTGGAATCAGAAACCGACAAGGAAAAAGATGAAAGTGTTTTTAAATTAATTTCGAAAATTTAATTTTGATAATAATTTTTATATTTTTAATTTTCATATCTTGTTTTTAATCCAAATATAACATATGTATATGTTTTTGGAATCAGAAAATGATGAAGAATAAGATGAACGTAAATTTGGATCGTTTTTTAAAAAAAATTTTTTTTTACAATTTTCAGATTTTTAATGACCAAAGTCATTCATTAATTTTTAAGCCACCAAACTGAAATGCAATACCGAAGTCCGACCTTCGTCGAAGATTGCTTGGCCAAAATGTCAATCAATTTGATTGAAACATGAGGGTGTGACAGTGCCGCCTCAACTTTGACAAAAAAACCGGATATGACGTCATCAAAGGTATTTATCGAAAAAAAGAAAAAAAACTCCGGGGATATCATTCCCAGGAACTCTCATGTAAAATTTCATAAAGATCGGTCCAGTAGTTTGGTCTGAATCGCTCTACACACACACACGCACAGACAGACAGACAGACACACACACACACACACACGTGCACACACACATACACCACGACCCTCGTCTCGATTCACCCTCTACGTTAAAACATTTAGTCAAAACTTGACTAAATGTAAAAACGACTCTCCATATTGAACTTTCCATACTTGAAAAGTGTGTCTCTCTTTTACTTGGGACACAGGCTATTGACGTCTTGTCCTTGCAAAGTGTAACAAGGCCTTTGAAGTTTTGTGTTTCCATGGCCAGTGATAGAGCCATCAGCGGCACCATTGGGATGTTTCGATCGCCATGATATGGTGAAATGAGCCGACTCTGTCTGTTTGTTTGTCTGTCTGTCTGTCTGTCTGTGTCTCGCTCCCTGCGTCTCTATCTGTCTGTCTGTCTGTCTGTGTCTCGCTCCCTGTGTCTCTATCTGTCTGTCGGTCTCTTTATCTGTCTGTGCCTCTCTTTGTTTGTCTCTTTGCACTCGACTCTCTTTTTCTCTCTCTCTGACTCTCTCTTTTTCTCTCTCTCTGTCTCTTTCTTTCTTTCTCTCTATCTGTCTCTCTCTATCTCTCTCTCTCTGTCTCTTTCTTTCTTTCTCTCTATCTGTCTCTCTCTATCTCTCTCTCGCCCTAACTCTCTCTATGTTTCTTATCAAAACCACCAGCCCTTCTTTGCTTTGTCCCTCTGTCTCTCGGTTGTCCCTCCCCCCTTTTTTGTTGTTGAAGATTTATTGTTGGTGGTTATGCTGGGGATATTGCTGCTGTTGTTATTCGGACGCAATTATGACAAAGGAACTCTATATATTCAAGTCAGTCCATCAACTCATCCAGCCATCCATCCATCCATCCAGGCAGCCATTCGTTCGTTCGTCACTCAGTCACTCGGTAAGTCAGTGAGTCTGTACTGATCGATTTTACAAGCACGAAAAAGTAACAGCCACCAAAAACTCACAACCCCGACACGTATACTATATACAGAGCAGCAGTCATTCCAGTACGGTACGTGACTTCGAATAGCTTTTCTGGGAGAGACAGAAAAAAAGATATAGCATGAGATAGAGAGGCAGATAGACATAGAGAAAAAAATCGATCATGAGAAAAAGTGCCAAGTAGTACATTTAGCCTGCATGTGACTAAGGTACGCCAACGAACATTAGAAACGCCTCTGCGAGCTCTTTTAAATGCTGCACGGCGGCAAAAATAGCCTTTCACCGGGAAGTGGAACAGGGGAAGTCTCGTCCATTTGCTAATGGCGTCGTACTTCCGTTCCCATGTGCGGTCCTATTGTGTCTGACATGTTGTCGGGACCTTTCGGAAGAAGCCGATCACCCGAGTGTGACCGACTCTTGGTATGATGAGAAAACGAAGACACAATGTAGCCGAGTTTGCTTACTTCGGTTGAATGGCGTGGCTGCAACCTTCAGGGGCCCATTAAAGTAATGGGCATGTTGTTCTTAAAGAAGATAGAAAATATTGTCATGTGAAAGTGTCAGGAGGGCCCAGACGTACTCGTATTGTGAGGCATATTTATTTTTTGTCGTGTAGTGAATGTATGTTTTTGTGTGTGCTTGTTTTTTTTTATGTTGGTGGTGCTGTTGTTGTGTTGTTATATATGTATTGAAAAAGATTTAAAAACATGATAAAAAGAAGAAAAAAAAGTTCTTAAAGGAGATAGAAAACATGGCCATGTGAAAGTGTCAGGAGGGCCCAGACGTATTGTGGGGCATATTTATGTTTTTGTCGTGTAGTGAATGTATGGTTTTGTACGTACGTGTGTGCTTGTTTTCTTATCTTGGTGATGCTGTTGTTGTGTTGTTATAATTATATGTATTTAAAAAGAATTAAAAACATGTTAAAAGAAAGAACAAAAGGTGTTCTTAAAGGTACAGTCCTTCCCGTGTAAAAAAATTCGGCTCGCCATCTCGGATCTGGATGGGTTCTTATATGGGACAAGGTCATCCTTTGACTTGGCCAAGTATCACGCACATTAACGGTTTAACTACTTAATCAGGAAGCAGCGTTGATGTTGATTCTTGGAATGTGTATAAGTGGATAGACGGCCCCGTCCGGAGTGAAATCTAGGCAGATATGAGATAGTGAGCACAAGTGGTTTCACAAGAAGGGCTGTGCCTTTACGATTGATTTTCTAGACCCGTGTCATGAAAGTAGGTCATTTTGAAAATTAACGACTGCGGCTGTGTCTTCCATTACAACACCATGACAACAAAAGTGTCCCTTTATTTGAGGTGTCCTTTCGTGGCACAGAGACCTCGCTCCATTGAGAGACTAAAGGGCGAGAGACCTTGTGATTTATCTGGCTGTGAAGAAACCCTGCGAATTCATTATTCAAGTGCCACTCTGTGGAGATAAAACAGCAAAACGTGCAGGGAAAGAAATAGAGGAAGAGCAAGAAAGCAGATTGGACACAAGGGAGCAACGATGACACAGAAATGCGGTATCCGTAAATGCCACGAAAAAGAAAAGCTATGTATCAAATGAAACACGAAACACAATTAAGTGTGCACTGCCTGTCGCTAACATTACATTTTAAAAATAAATATCGGTTGAAAATCCTTGTCTTCAGCAGGAAGCAGCCCTTCGCCTTCCAGGTTGAAGTAAGGGGGGGGGGATGGTTGGTAGGACGGGGAGAGGGGATGAGAGTTGAACACAAACATACACGACATAAGAACATTCTCCTCCTTTCACCTCCACCATCACCAAAAGAAAAGAAGAAAAAAAGAGTATACAAAATCAGAGCAACCCTCAGATTATAATCAGGAGAAATACGCCTAGATAAAGTCAACCCTTTTCTCCCCCCTTCTATGGTTCCAAAAAAGGGCGGACAAGAGGTTTTGTCCTCGTCAAGTTTCCTGTAGAAAACCTCTAGACAACCCCATTCCACCCTTCATCATACCCTAATCCTTTCAACAATAGACAACAGTGAATCAAAACAGTCAGCAGAGTCTATAGACAAATAGGACTAGAAAACGTCAAGTTTTGTCCTTTCTTTCTCCTCCTTTCAGGGGTCTAAAGACACAATATACGGTACGTCAATAACAAGGTTCCTGTGAACAATAATTATCATTAATTCTGAGGAAATTGAAACTGTTTCTTGCCCAACAATCAGAAAATCCCTCTCTTCACAGTCCAACCCGGTACCCTTACAAGAAAAGAAGACAATGAAGAGTTTGCTAAATCAGAACAGCCAGCAGAGACCATAGGCATAGTCAAGAAAAGTTGGACCAGAGAAGGTTTACCCTCTTCCTTTCACTAATGGATTCAAAGGGCACATTAGTATAGCCACGTCCACGTCAAGGTTCATTTAGAAAACTGATCAGAACACCCCCTCTCCATACCTCCACTTCCACTTCAACTAAAAATAAAGAAGAAAGAAAATGAAGAGTATACAAAAACACAACAGCAGACAGCAGACTTTTCTCGGGATATATGTGAGACTCGAGAATATCAACCTCTTGGCTCTTCCTCGGCCTCCTTACTTGCTATTCTACGGTCCTAAGAAGCCACGTCCACGCCAAGCTGAAAGATGAAAATGACTAGTATACAAAATCACAACAGCAGCCAGCAGACTTTTCTAAGAAACCAATATGTGGGATTCGAGAAGATCAACGTCTTGGGTGTGTCATTGACTCATTGTGAATGCTTCAAATGTTGAGGAATGGATGGATTTCATTTGCACTATAAGTGACACTGTATGCTAATGAGTGACACTGAAACTGTAAACATAAAGCTAATTAAATGCACTTCTACTTGATTCATATAGAAACTGTGGTAAAGATGGCTCATAAATGATGATTTGTATATCAAAAAAAAACAAAAAAACGTCTTGGGTCTTCCTCGGCCTCCTTCCTTGCTCTTCTACGGTCATAAGAAGCTACGTCCACGCCAAGCTGTACGATGAAAATGCAGAGTATACAAAATCACAACATCAGCCAGCAGACTTTTCTCGGGAAATATGTGAGACTCGAGAAGATCCAACCTCTTGGCTTTTTCTCGGCCTCCTTCCTTGCTCTTTCGCGGTCCTAAGAAGCCACGTCCACGCCAAGCAAGTTCCTGTAAACAATGATCCCCCTTAATCACGAGGCAATTGAAGCCATTTTCCTGCCAACATCCAGCCACTAATTTTCCACCACGTTGACAGCCACCCAGGCCCAACATTGACATCGCCACCGCTGACGGTACAGGGGAAAGCGGATCAAGATGAAACAGTGTGGTTTTTGTTGGTGAAGCGGGGAAATAGCCTATCTTTCTCCATCACCGTGTCTCTGCTGGCCTCACACACACCCCCCCCCCTTTTTCCCTCTCTCTGTCCTTGGTGAGGTTGGCTGAATGAATAGCCTCGGGCAGTGCCCAGTGTTTTGTATTGATTGTCTTGCTCCTTGGAGAGACAAGAGGGGAAAAGTCACTGTCACCAACAAGGAACAAAAGGTTGGACGTAAGGGCGGTGGAGGGGGATGGGGGGGGGAGGGGGGAGCCAGCCAGACGGACAGAGACACACCGAGAGCTAAAGAGAGAGAGAGAGATACATAGAGAGAGACAAACAGAGAGAGTGAGAGAGAGAGACAGAGAGAGACAGAGACAGACAAACAGAGAGAGAGAGATAGAGAAAGTGAGATAGAAAGTGAGAGAGACAGAGACAGAGACAGAGACAGAGAGACAGACAGAGAGGCAGAGAGATGATGGAACTTTATTTTTCAAGGATAGAGGTTTAAGGCGACGCCTTTTCTTACAACCGGTCCTCACTTCTAATACAAATGTCTAATAAATGATAAACAAGTAAAGCAACATGACAAATAAACAAAGTAAACGAACGAACCAGCAAACAATCGACAAGTAAGCAAACAAGCAAATAAACATAAACAACAAAATGACAAAGTAAGCAACATACAAATCGAAAGCGAAACATGCAACATGTTAATTGAGGTTACACATGTAAAGTGATCGACGGTAAAATTCACACGATACCAACGTTTACACTAATGCTAATAATGATTATATGGTGTAAATGATGATGATGATGATGATGATGATGATGATGATGATGATGATGATGATGATGATGATGATGATGATGATGATCGCAACATAAATTCCACATAATACATTATAATAAAGAACATATTTGTGTAATTCATAAAGCTTTGCCAATTGTTGACAGCTACTTGCACGTGTTAAGACCAGAATAGCCATCTAGGTAGACATAAAATGATTATGCAGAGCTTGTTTAAAACTCTTTAGTGAGGTTAATGATCTTATTACAGACGGAATGGAGTTCCACACCATAGCGCCAGAGAAGGCTTGACTAGTTTTGAACAAATCAATCCTGGGTATTGGTGGTAGAAAATTGATAGACCCGTACCTTTCGGTGACTCTGTGAAATAGAGAGAGAGAGAGAGAGAGAGAGAGAGAGAGAGAGAGAGAGAGAGAGAGAGAGAGAGAGAGAGAGAGAGAGAGAAACAGAGAGAGAGAGAGAGTAAGTGAGATAGAGAGTGAGAGAGAGACAGACAGAGACAGACAGACCGAGACACAGAGAGAAAAAGACAGAGAGACAGAGATAAGGTCACAGACAGAGAGTGAGAGACAGAAAACAGATGAGGATGGACCGGCGGACCGGCGTTCAGTACCGTTCCAAGTGGACCCACCCACATGGGAGCTGCTTGTCTTGTCTGTTTCTTGCGTGACAAAACGTCACTAATAACCACTGTCGCTGAAATATCACCAATCTTGAGGTTATTATGGACGTGATGCTTTTATGTTTTTAGCTTGACGTCACAATTAGTCTGTTACTTTATTACCAGGTAAGATGCCTCACGTCATTATGGTTATCTGTTCGGAGATTGCTTCTCGCGTGACGTAGACAATAACTGATACAGAGGTAACCCTCTTTTTAGACCCCCGATTCCAGACTTCTTCCTTTTTAAGACCCCCGATTTCAGACTTCCTCCTTTTTAAGACCCCCGATTCCAGACTTCCTCCTTTTTAAGACCCCCGATTCCAGACTTCCTCCTTTTTAAGACCCCCGATTTCAGACTTCCTCCTTTTTAAGACCCCCGATTCCAGACTTCCTCCATTTTAAGACCCCCGATTCCAGACTTCCTCCTTTTTAAGACCCCCGATTCTCTCTCTCTCTCTCTCTCTCTCTCTCTCTCTCTCTCTCTCTCTCTCTCTCTCTCTCTCTCTCTCTCTCTCTCTCTCTCTCTCTCTCTCTCTCTCTCTCTCTCTCTCTCTCTCTCTCTCTCTCTCTCTCTCTCTCTCTCTCTCTCTCTCAGTCTCTTAAGACCGGCAAGCTTTGAACGGAGATTTCCTCGTGCAGGAAAAAGAGTTCCCTGTTTTTAATATTCAAAACACGACACTAAAACATAGACTCTAATTCATTCTTGACATCTTCGTTCTCTTCTGGATAAAAAGTTGTTGCCCTACATCTTTCGTGGCCTCTTTTCAGGACAATGCTCAGGTCGTCCAAGCACATAATCACTGATGACATGGAAGGGTTTCTTCCGGCGACGCCGTATGCAGTGCGCGCGTGTGTGTGTGTGTGTGTGTGTGTGCGTGCGTGCGTGCGGAGGTGCGTGCGTGTGTGTGTGCGTGCGTGCGTGCGTTCGTGTGTGCGTGGGTGCGTGCGTGTGCGTGTGTGTGTGTGTGTGTGTGTGTGCGTGCGTGTGTGTGTGTGTGTGTGTGTGTGTGTGTGTGTGTGTGTGTGTGTGTGTGTGTGTGTGTGTGTGTGTGTGTCCGTCTGTTTGTCTCTTTGTCTGTTATTGTGTAGATATTACGGGGGAGACGGTCGACAACAAGTTAACGTTTTCACACTCTATAGAGTCTGTAAGGTCTCTCTAAAAAGCATGCGGGATCTTCTTGATACGCCCACAATACAATACATGACGACTGTTCCACTTTTTGTACACCGAATATTTTTGTCGTCTGTCCCAAAGGTAGATCGTGAGACGTTTCAATTAAGTCCAACTACTTTGTTTCAGAATCTCGAAAGTCTTACTTTGCATCCAAGTACAACTATTGATCTAAGGACTATTTTGATATTGCCCCTTCTAGAAAGACTGTTGCCATGTGAGACTATTCACTAATGCTCTTTCCAATATTTATTAAAACTATTTTCCTGCGCCGTGGGACTCTTTTTCGAAGGGCGGAAGTATAGAAGGAAACTTTGTACGTAAACTATTATCGTCACGTTCATAAGAAAAATACCTAACTCAGTCAGTGTAAGGCACTTCTGCAGTGAGAGTACAGGGGAAGCTACAAACTCTCAGACCATCGGAAATCGTTGTCACGGTTACGTGAGCAAAACTGCCGTTCTCCTTTCTGAGTTAGGCACTTATTTTTTAGCAGAGGCTGCTGCTTTAATACAGGATCGCATTTTTGGAGTGCAAAAGCTTTTTAATTTTGGGTTGTTATGCAGTTGTACTGATTGAAAACGTTGTTGCCTGCTCTTTAACTCTCGCTTATTCCGCTGCCAACCGCTCGAGATAGGCAGTTTGCAACGTATTACTAGTAAAATAAGATAGGCAGATTGATCAGAAACCGAAAACGTTTTTCTCGTTTTTCTCAAAACACTAAAAAATGACATAGGCAATTATCTTATGAGCGTGACGTTATTATAGTCCCCTACAGAGTGACAGTATGCTGATGTTTTCGTTTTTTCATTAAAACAGAAAACTTCGACAATAACTTTGACACCACGCCCCGACACTAAAAACAAAAGATGGAAATAAGCAAATAATGCGACATACCAAACAATTAAATCCACCGTTCAAACAAAAGGTATTCTTTTTTTCAAAAAGTAATTGTTTTCATGTCATTAAAAACGAGTCTGCACTAATGAACGAATCATTCGTCAAGTGATGGCCGAGGGACACAAACTCATTTCACCTCATCCTTATTAATTTTGAACGTATCACGCCACACAAAATTGCTATCAATTATACACAACCGTCATTACCTAAAAGCCCTGGTTACAAACCGAATCTGCAATTCGAATGCCGTCATGCAAGGTGCTCCGTCGCGATATAACCTTGAACGGTTGAAAACGACGTTAAACACCAAATAAAGACAGAAAGATGCAAGGTGCTAGCTATCATTAATTAAAACATAAATTAAAAAAAAATACCCGGGGAAAAAAAGGGTATTTACAGACTGAATCGGCAGATGAATTCCGGATATGTGCCGCGTTTGTATGCGTTTTGAAAGAGTGAATACTCTTCAATGTAATAAGGCACGCTTTCTCACGTGACATCATGTTATAGGCCAGTCACTAGCGAGGGCCGTCGCGATATAACCTTGAACGGTTGAAAACGACGTTAAACACCAAATAAAGAAAGAACTTGCGAGGGGTGTGTCTCCCCACGCGCTCGTTGTCAACGTGTATGGTGACTGGCCCCTCGCATGGTGACTGGCGTACAATGTCAGTGGGAAAATGTCAGTGGGAAAGCGAGGCTAAATACATTCTAGAGCATTGACTCTTTCACAACCCATACAGGCCCGACAGACTTATTTTTGAACAACGATCGTCTGTTACCTGCCAATGGTCACCCTGGGGTGATAGTTAGATGTAGGTAGGTTTGTTTGTTTGTTTGTTTGTTTGCTTAACGCCCAGCCGACCACGAAGGGCCATATCAGGGCGGTGCTGCTTTGACATTTAACGTGCGCCACACACAAGACAGAAGTCGCAGCACAGGCTTTGTGTCTCACCCAGTCACATTATTCTGACACCGGACCAACCAGTCCTAGCACTAACCCCATAATGCCAGACGCCAGGCGGAGCAGCCACTATAGATTGCCAATTTTAAAGTCTTAGGTATGACCCGGCCGGGGTTCGAACCCACGACCTCCCGATCACGGGGCGGACGCCTTACCACTAGGCCAACCGTGCCGGTATGTAGGTAGGTAATTAATTTGGCAGCAGTGACTGGTGGATAGGTAGATTCAGGTTGCTAATTGGTTTTCCATTAGTGACTGGGGGATAGGTAGAGGTGCAGGTAGGTAATTAATTTGCCAGCAGTGACGGTTGCATGACCCTTATCCTTGCTTTGTTCTTATTTTCCAACAGCAACAACAAGAAATTCCTCCCAGGTAGGAAAAACACCCCCGTCCTTAGCATTCTCACTGCCACCAACTGAGCAGGCACTGCTAACAAGTGTGGTTATTTCCCTTTGACCATTAAAATGTCCCTGTATAAGTCCTTGTCGAATCTTAATCCACCAATAACTCCCTAACCGTGTGTTTGACTGGTCCCAATTTTTGTAAGGACCGTCTCAGGAATGTATAGAACCTGTTCACCAAGTTTGGTGACGATCGGTCCGTTCATTCTTGAGATCTATATGCGAACACAAACAAACAAACAAACAAACAAACACATCGAGCGAAACCTATACACACCCCTATACCGGGGGTGTAAAATCAATTTCACCGAGTCAATCAAATAAACGCTCAGACAGGTATACATTTATTTAGAGACCGAGACTGAAATACAAACATGCAGATAGACAGGTAAACAGATAGGAAGACAAACACACAACGAAGTGAGACCACACAAAAAGTATAGTATCCCCCATCCATTGCCCACAGACACACAGACACAAAGACGCACAGCAGAACACAAGACAAGCTATCAATACAAAGCTTGATCTTCACAAGTGTGTATTCAGTTATGTTGCCCACAGACACAAGGGCTTCAAACTCACAGACAAACACAAAAAGCTATCAATTTAAATTTTGGTATTCAAGTATGTCGCTTACAGCTTCGTCAATCCCCGCGAGAAGGAAATCGCTCACCTCCCACGTGCACACGCCAGAATAGCGCGGTAGCGTATTGTGCTAAGCAGGAAAGCGCGCTTTTCTGTATTCGTGTTAACTTTCTGAGCTTGTTTTGAATACAACCTATCATATCTATATGTTTTTGGAATCAGGAAACGATAAAGAATAAGATGAAATCATTTTTGGGTCGATTTCTTAAATTTTAATCGTAAGACTAATTAATCTATTTTCGTTATTTGTGATCACATTTTAAGAGTAAACATGACATATGTATATATTTTTAGATTCAGAATGTCATGAAGAATATGATGCAATCAATTTTAAATCTGTTTGCAAAAAATCGATTTTAATGACAACTTTAATGAGCAAACTCATTTATTAATTTGTAAGCCTCCAAGCTGAAATGCAATACCAAAGTCCGGGCGTCGTCGAAAATTACTTGACCAAAATTTCAACCAATTTGGTTTAAAAATGAGAGCGTAACAGTGCCGCCTCAACTTTCACGAAAAGCCGGATATGACGTCATCAAAGACATTTATAAAAAAAATGAAAAAAACGTCTGGGGATATCATACCCAGGAACTCCCATGTAAACTTTCATAAAGATCGGTCTAGTAGTTTTCTCTAAATCGCTCTACACACACACACACACACACACACACACACACACACACACACACACACACACACACACACACACACACACACACACACACACACCACGTAGCCCTCGTCTCGATTCCCCCCTCTACGTTAAAACATTTAGTCAAAACTTGACTAAATGTAAAAAGCCGACAAGCTATGAATCAAAACACAAGAATGGTACGGTACTGGAACGTTCTAGCTTTGACGTTAACAAGTACATCGACCCAATGGTCTTGATAGTGGGCAGACAAACAAATGAAGTGAAAACTTAGCTCAGAAAGAGTTGATTGTGTTCAGTCTCTATCAAGACGGTCAGAGCCATAAAGAACGACAAGCTATGGCAACAAACGACTGACATTGACCAGAGAGTGTTCCGGCATGTTATCGCCCACAGACAAACATACACACAGACACGAATGCGCTCAGACGCACAGACAAACACACGTCAAGCTATCAATGAAAATATAGGCCTCCACACGCGTGTGTTCAGGTATGTCGCCAAAAGACATTCAGACACAAAAGGCTCAAACGCACGACAAGCTATCACTACAAATCTTGACCTTCACAAGCGTATGTTCAGGCAACTCTCGTAGGGACACACATACAAACACACGACAAGTTATCACAACAAACCTTGAACAAGCAAAATCACAACAAGCTATAGACACAAACCACTGACCTTGACGAGAGGGTGTTCCGGCATGTTGTCGCCCATGCTGCCGTAGATAACGATGTCCTTGAGGTCCGAGATGTGCTGGAACTCCTCCCTGCAGTCCTTGATGATGACAGGCGCCACCTTGTTGGTCCGCACCATCGTGCGCTTGTCCTCTGCACGTCACACACGGAACATACGTAACATTATAAACATTTACAAGATGCCAGACGGACCAAAGGCGTATCACATATATAGCGGAGATCAGTCTCTGTTGCACCAAGACCAGATTTCTGAAAGATACCGGATATACTGGTTACTTTCAAAAGAGAGTGTTTTTTTCTGCTGATCTGTTTTCGTAGATTGACATTTGTGTCTGTTGCAAAATATACATTGTTGTAAAGGTATGGTTTTGACATTTGATTAATTCCGCAAACCTTCTTTTTCAAGGGATATCACTACATTGTTGGCTGGTGAAAGAGAAAGTTAGTGTTGGACTCTTTACTTGAATTTTACACACACACACACACACACACACACACACACACACACACAAACGCACGCACATACACACACACACACTCACACACACACGCACGCACACACACACACACACACACAAAGAAGAAAAAGAAGTCTTACCCGAATCTGACTGACGTTTCGCCATCTCTGAAAGAAAGGAGAGAACAAATTAAAAAATGGAACGCAAGCATGTGTAGGGCTTGGGCACCCTTTCAAAGCGACAAAGGTTAGCGAAATCATCACTCCTTTATGAGAAAAACAAGTCGCTGAAAGTGTTAGCAAGCAGTCAGTCAATAAATGCAAGCGTAAACACTTAGCCACAGTCAACATTCAATTGAGTTTATATGCTGATGTTCTACTCTGGGTTTAATTCCGACCTCAATTATCACATTCTTTGAAGACAACAGCACGTCACTTTAATCGTTTTCATCATTTACTACTACGTCATGGGGGACACGGACTTAACTCACGGACACAAACCACACACACACACACACACACACACACACACACACACACATCTTGTTGCTATCAGTGAACGCCTTTGTCATCCGTGATTCCCCGCTGTCATTGCCCAATTGCACTACTTAATCCGATCTTGATGCTAACATTAACAGCTATTGTGTTTTCAACGTAGCAATAGGGTCCGATATTTAGACGAGACAAGTATAATGCCGACGAGTCGAAGACGAGTCACATTATACTTGTTCGAGTCTAAATATCGGACCCTATTGCTACGCTGAAAATACAATAGCTATTATATAGCTGTTCTGACCTTTATTTGTTGTTCCAAACTTACAAAATGACAGTTTTTGCGTCGATGCGTTGATCTCAGGTTTTGATAGCAGACGCCGTTTCTAATGCGCATTAGTTTTGCGCAGGCGCCACACTGACTTTGGAAAAAAACTCGATTTGACAACACAGCTGTTAAACAGCTTTTTATTAGTTCATTCGTATACAACAAAAAGAAGTTTGAGTTTTTTTTAATTTTGAACAAGACTACTAATAAAGAAGACCAAAACACAACATCAACGGAAAACTAGAAACAACTGAAGAACTAGGATGCAACAAGGGAAGGAAAAAAGAACAGCTAATCCGTACAAAGCGAGGAGACGGAAGCGACGTTTCCAGTTAGAGTGAACGGCATTTATACTTGTCTCGTCATGAAGCGAATTTTTCAACCTCAGTTATTTACGACTACATGAATGTTAGTGCCATGGGTTGTACATCAATACTTCAGAGGGGAAGTCGGGTATTTAGTGTGGAGTTACGAAAATGTGTGTCAGTCGGCAACTGTGAACTAAGCTCACAGGCACACAAAAACTGCTGTTCCGTTGTACTCCCCTGTTTGTACTACATCTTTCGACTTTGGGCATTTTGTGGTGCTTAGGGACTGAAAATAATAGGTTTAGTCCTGTTTCATCGGGAAGTTAACAGAAAAGGGTATGCTATCGACATTTGTAAAGCTGAAAAACATTCCCGAGAAGAATTTCAAGTTGTCAGTGTATGCTGTTGTCGATCAGTGAAACATCGTGTTGTACAGGTGGGTAAACCGGAACCATGCGTCTTTGTTATTGACAATATGCTTTTGGATATTGAGAAAAATGGCCGACTTCCGTAGCATAATGCTTTGATGATCGGAAGAGACCATCCAATCACAGCCCCCGAATTCCCCCACGTGTTCATCAGAATAGCTATATAGTCATATCTCTGACCCACACTTAAACCCTCTTGAGCCTGATTTAAGCGAAATCCTGACAGCTTGTCTAGTCTTTGACCCCAACACCATCCCCGACCCTTAGTCTTACACTAACCACAAGAGGTTGTCCAAGACATCTTCCCTCTCAGTCATGTTAACAATAATGTGAACCCCCGCGAAAGGTTCTGTGCTTTGACATGGGATAAGATCATCTTTACACTTGAACACGCCCCCCCAAAAAGCAGCCTGGCTATTTTCTGTGCAGAACGGAAATTCTTGACTGAACATAGTTCGCAGATTGGCATAAATGTCAGTTACGAAATAAATTGAACAAAACAACTGTCTATATAGACATTAGCCAGACTAGATTTGTTTTGTTTTACGTCTGAAGGACTCGCTCACAGACAGTAGTTTTCTGCCCACAAGCTTCCGCGTATCGAAACATTAGACGCTACAGATAGCTGCGAATGCAGTTCATTATCCTGTTGATCGCGTGTTCGACCAAACCGTGACATAGATTACTTTCATTTCAAGTGGAATAAATACCCTATACTCCGTTTAAACTTTAATCGTCAAATAGCCGTCCCTTTCGGGTTCTGAGTACATGAGCCGACCATATTACTCCTTACTCATTCACGAAACTACCTAAAACAATTGCCGAAGGACTGCAACTGTATTAGTTATATAATCAAACAAGGATTTAAATAACCCCGTTAAACTTAATGTGGACGTACATGTATTAGTTTTTCCCAGTACAAAATGACTCTTTTCTCGGACAAGACAATCAGTTCATTAGCTATGTACATGTTGCCACAACGTTCAGACACTACATGTATCATTCTAATTCATTGTGTAAGTTGTACTATGCTAAAAAAAAGTAAGTTTACTTAAACCTTGGTCGTATATTACACAAAGTAAAACTGCTAACAAGTTTAACAAATTGTTCAAGCCCTGAACTGCTGCACTGATTGAAGGAAACGTAAAAGAGTAACTTCAATTTTTAATTAACATCATCTTAAGTTGTTGCTTTGATCGGACATTTCCGAAGTACTTTAAACGAGAAACTTTTTCAAGCCAATGTAATGTTACTGCTAATAGTAATAGTCAATCTGGTGATAGCAGAGACATTGACGTTCTAATCAATACTGTTGCTGTTTTTTTAACAAATCTTTTTATTAGCACTACTTGTTCTAGTGCATTTTCGATCGAAAGCGGTGGACTTTAGACTTCAAGAAATGCAGTGAACAAAGGGTAGTCTGTAGCCCTAAGTGATAGTGGTTTCTCTCTCTCTCTCTCTCTCTCTCTCTCTCTCTCTCTCTCTCTCTCTCTCTCTCTCTCTCTCTCTCTCTCTCCTTCTCTCTTTCTCTCTCTCCCTGCACCTCTCTCTCTCTGTCTCATGTCACGCCATTTTCTTGCACTGCTTCTCTCCAACGATTCTTTTGCCAAGATCGTGTGACAATTGTTCCCCTTTGGTTAAGTGTCGCCATAAATATTCAGAACCAAAATACAGCAACATAAAAATGCAAAAATCGATTTCAGACCAGAAACACTTCGCGCTTTGTGAGTGAGATGCAGAGAATCTGGCAATGTGAAAGCCCCTTAACCCATCAGGCCAAGCAAGGAACGAGAGCCTGAGGCAGCGTTATCCTCGAGATTCAAAGGAAATGAACACGAAACGCCAAGTGACAAGATTTCCCGTGTAGCTCTCACCAAATTCCCAGTCTCCAGTTTTCTCGTGCGGCTCGCTAATAAGCAGAAATTTATTTAGCCCTTTAAATGCCACGAATGGCCTTAAGGCAACCTCCTTTACCATTAGAAAATCTTTGCGAGGCTTCAATGCACTAGAGTGCGTTTCTGGAGTGAAAGAGTTCATGCGTGTTTTTCGATTTTTGGGGGGGTTTAATTCCCGTTTTTCTGCCTTGTCAATCGTAATTGATGCTCAAAGCAAAAAGGATGATGTGTGGCTTTTCTTCTACTAATTCAATGTTTTGTTGATGTTTTCAATTTAAACTGGCAAGAAATTTACTAATTTGTTTATATCCATGCATGCAAGCTAAAGAAATAAAACGGCACCCATTTAATGCGTCAAAAGAAATGATGCTTTTATCACACAAAAATAATGCAATTTTCACAAAAAATAATGGTTTTATCACGAAATATTTACATTATCACAAGAAATTTGAACTGTAAAAAAAAAAAGATGTTAAATCAAAAGAAAAAATCAATTATCAATAAAATAACTGTATCTTCTAAAATAAATTTAGTTCGTCAAAAGAAATACTGTTTAATCAACAGAAAAGATACTCAAATCAACAAATAAAATAAAATATTCACAAAAATGTATGATTGAGTGCTTGTCGTTCCAATGTGAGTGATATTCTTCCCTGAGCTTGTTTTCTTTCTTTGTATGAGACTGAACTGGACTCACTACTCACTCACTGGACTGAACTGGACTGACTACTTCGTGATACTGATCAGTTTTCTATCGCTTCTTGTATATTGATTTTGCTTTTGCCTGTTAGTTGCTGCATTAACTTTGGCAAGAAAAGCAAAACCAAGATGGGAGAGGAATTTACACCTATTGCTCCAATTACTTTCGGTTTGACGGACTCGTCTGAAGAAGATGAAAATGAAGAGCCTCCACCGAAAAGAAGACGAGGAGAGGGAAAAGATTGGGCGAGGACAAACACGTTTCAAGATTCTGCAGAAGCCCTCGATCATGTTCCCAAGGATTCCTGGTACATCACCGTCACTACAAAAACCTATGACGGGAAGAAGGTTTACTATCGATGTAAACACGGATCTAGCTGCCCTGCCGAAGTGTTTCTTCTCTATAAAGCTGAAGATGCGTGTGTGTATATATGTGACCCTCCACCACGAAATGAGTCGCATGTCACCTCGCGCGGTTCTGCGCTAGGCTTAATATTAGTCCGGGGAGTGTCTGGTAACAGTGTGAGGGTCAACTTAGTCACATGCTTATAACTCAAACAGTTTTCGCTCTTTTCTAAAACGGTTTTCACCACTGGATAGAGCATAAAAAAAAACCTTTAGAAACTTGTAAAAATATGAAAATCATGCAAATGTGACATGTGACTCATTTTGTGGTGGAGGGATGAGCATTCACAACGAAAGGCAGCACGCAGAATTACCCAACGTACAAAATCGGAAATTGACGCGTTGTTTAAAGACAGTATCCAGAAACCTAGAGGAATTTTGGTTGCCCTTCGCAACAGAGGGTGTCAAGCGATGCCCACTAAAGGCCAGCTCACCAACTACCTCTCTACAATGAATGTCTTCTGCAAGGGTCAGGGTCAGGGTCCTGTAAAGCCATTGCAACCATGCCGGAGAGAACACTCGCTGTTTGGACGTCTGCTTACCAATGCAGACTCCATCAAATCTGGTAACCTCATCTATGTTGCTGTCGTCATTTCCCGATTTTGACCTTAACCCCTCAAAAAATACCTCGGAGAATGTTTTGACTGTTTTGAACTCTGTGATGTCTGTAGATTACAGATCCGACGGATGACACTCTGTCATCCTTGGGCATTTTGATGTATTCAAGATGGCGGACAAGATGGCATCCCAACTTTCAAAATAGTTGAAACTGAATGTCATAACATTGCGGAACTGTATTTTTTATGTTTTTTAGGAGATCAAACGGAAGTACATATGCATAAAAACACTATAAACCGAATGGATGGTCTTCTGAGGGACCGTTAAAACCGGGTAATTGATGAGTGATTTAGTTCATGTTAACAGTATCTTATCGCAGTAACAACTAATAACTAATATTTGTTGTGGGTTTTGATGATCACTAACTATTGTTGCACTTTGCTTGACCTTCATCAAATGTCAAGGTCATATGAATGTCAAATGTTCATCCTAAAAGATTCGGAATAATACTATTTTTGCAAGTATAATGCCGAAAAGTCTCATTCATCTTCTCAAAACTTACCCTGAATGTTTACGTTTAACGTTCTCCAACACTCAAGGTGTCAAGTTTTTAAGGTAAAATGAGAATTCAGGTCACAAGTTTTCAAGGTCAAGGTTACAAGTCTGCAGAACCATCATTCAGCATTATCACAACAGTACAAAAACCACTGTGAAAAGACGAAGGTGAGATGGTATGAACAAATAAACATATTCCTTATAAGGGTATAACATTGAAGAGTAGACTGGGATTAGCTTTGCAACTACCCAAAATATTGCTCACAGTCATGATCACAACCGCAAGAACCCCTATATATATATACGACCCTGCCAGTTCGGATGACCGGTGCAGATGGCTGGTGTGGACGACAAGTGCAGATGACTGGCGCAGATGACCAGTGCAGATGACTGGCGCAGATGACCAGTGCAGATGACCAGTGCCGCTGTCTGGTGCGGATGACCAGTAAGAATGACGAGTAAAGATGACTGGCGCAGATGACAGCATGGTGCTGATGCCCGGTGCGGATGACCAGTGCGGATGACTTGTGCGGATGACTTGTGCGAATGACTGCAAGGTGCTGATGACCAGTACGGATGACCAGTACGGATGACCGGTGTGGATGACTGGCGCAGATGACTACAAGGTGCAGATGACCAGTACGGATGACCAATGCGGATGACTGGTGCGGATGACCAGTGCGGATGACTAGTACGGATGACCAGTGCGAATGACCAGTGCGGATGACTGGTGCGGATGACCAGTATGGATGACTAGTGCAGATGACCAGTGTGGATGACCAGTGCGGATGACTGGTGCGGATGACTGGTGCGGATGACCAGTACGGATGACTGGTGCGGATGACCAGTGTGGATTACCGGTGCGGATAACCAGCGTGGATGAACGGTGCGGATGACCAGTGCGGATGACTGGTGCGAATGACCGGTGCGGATGACCAGTGCGGATGACTGGTGCGGATGACCAGTACGGATGACCGGTGCGGATGACCAGTGCGGATGACCGGTGCGGATGACTGGTGCGGATGACCAGTACGGATGACTAGTGCAGATGACCAGTGTGGATGACCAGTGCGGATGACTGGTGCGGATGACCAGTACAGATGACTGGTGCGGATGACCAGTACGGATGACCGGTGCGGATGACCAGTACGGATGACTTGTGCGGATGACCAGTGCGGATGACTGTTTCGGATGACCAGGTGCGGAAGACCAGTACGGATGACCACTACAGATGATCAGTGCAGATGAACGGTGCGGCCGACCAGATTTCTAGCGCGGGTGACCATTGTGGCCGCCTTGTGTGAAAGACAGTTGAGGATGACCAGGGGATCAGCACGACAGTTAATGTGTAGACATTTATTCTGCGTTTGAGCTTGGGTATCTTCACTCGTCAGCGTCAAGGCCTTCCTCATTTTCTTCAACTTTTTGATCCACCTGGGTTAAACGTGTCCAGGGATTTTTGCAGTTCCCAAGCACGAAGCAGCGACAGAAGACGGTGCACGGAAGTTGACCAACTGCGCAACTACAGCGTGCTGTTGCACATGGCAACTTCCCTCCGCAGCCGCACTTTAAAAGCAGCATTACTTCAGTGGGTGCAGGTTCTACTCCAGGTGACATTTTGACTGGTAGTAGAGATTTTGTTTTCTCATCCCAGAACCACCCGAAGTCAACGGGATCAAGACTTGGAGGGTCCCCGTCCAAAGACGCTTTCCAGACGGATGTTTGGAAATGTGCTCTTTTCACGTTTTGTAGGAACGACGCTGATGTTGGTGGCAGAGATTTCAATTTTGGATTTGTCGACTGGTGCTTGGATGTTCTAGTTAGCCAGGCTTCGTATCTCGCACTAGGCATGCTGTTTGAGCTTTTGCATCCATAGCACTCGCTTACAAACAGCGTCGCTTGTTGGAGAACGTCACGGATTTTCGCGCATGGGTCTCCAATTTTGTCCAGCTTGAAGCCCTTTTTCAGCACCTTTAGGACTCTACCTTTTCCAACTCCAAACATGGACGCAACAGTGTCACACCCAGACAGAGCATGTGCTGCTAGCAAGTGTGGTATCAGGATCTTGTGTTTTTCAACTGTGTCACCAATATCTGCCACGATTCTCTGAGTGCTGGTACTTGTACCTTCCATGACAACAGTTGCTGTGATCTTGCAGAGGAGGTAAAAATGCAGCAGGAGGAGAAACACGTCTGTGTCGTCTGATATCCCCTTGATGCAGGTATGACCATGTTTGGCAGTCGACACCATTTGCTGTGCAAGAATGACATCTGCCTCTTCATGAGTTGTTCTGATGTCTGTCCGTTCTGATACATTTCCCTCACAAACCTCAATGGGGGTGGGATCAAGTCCGGTGAGAACTAATGTATGTAGATTTTTGTTGGAGTTCTGGAGACTGATCACGTGGTCAGGAATCTGCTGGAAGATAATGTTGATGATTTGAACCTTGTTTTCTGTAACAGTGAGAACAGTGTGCTGAGAAGGCAAAGGAGTGTCTGTTCTGAGCTGATGCTGGAAGTTTGTTCTTTGCGCACGGGAAGCTCGAGTTCCTGCTTTGATGCTGTGAGAGTGGTATCTGTCACGGGAAGCTCGAGTTCCTGCTTTGATGCTGTGAGAGTGGTATCTGTCACGGGAAGCTCGAGTTCCTGCTTTGATGCTGTGAGAGTGGTATCTGTCACGGGAAGCTCGAGTTCCTGCTTTGATGCTGTGAGAGTGGTATCTGTCAAACAACAGGGGATCGTCGCTTTTCTGTAGCTTTGCGGTCACATATAAAAGGAACCCATCAATGAAGTCCTGCACAGTTCCAGTGGATGGCCAATGGATGATCCAGAGCACTGCACACCCACCGATGATCACAACTGTTGGTTCTGATTCTGTATCAACACGCTGCTCACACTGCAGTTTCTGCTTCAGGGCTGACTTTTTTGCCGGAGATCTCATATTCCCATTTTCACAGAACATGGACGTTGGTATGGGTGCAAGCTCGTGATCAAAAAGTCGTTCAAGATCCAAGATGCGAGAGCTCATGAGGCCCATCACTCGTGCATAAATGAGCTCCGTGGCAAAGGTCGTCCTTGGATCCACTTTTGACTTTTTCTTGTTCGGTGCCAGTGTAACAACTTTGTTGCTGATGGTAGCGTGGAACCCTTTTGGCCAGGAATCTTCAAAAATCGTCATTTGTTTTTGTCAAATCACGACAGCATCGTGAACGTTCACATTCTGTGCTCTGATCATGCCAGACACAATGTTGACAATGCCGTCCGCAGGGTGACCAACTGGATTCAGTGGATCAATGCATGTTTGCAGCTTCTGTCGGATCTGATCTCTGTCTTTGGCATCTAATTCCTTCCGAGCTGGCATCTTTTCTTTGTGGATTATGGACTGCTGAAGTTCAGAATCCCCGTCCCGAATATCAGCGATGTCTTTGATCAGGCGGCTGCAAGTGTGAAGACTGAGGGCCCATCTCTTCTGAGCGCCTGGATTGAGAGTTATGCCCACTAAGCCTCCAGGACCATGACCATATCTCATGAAGGTTGTCTCGATGAACATGTCAGACCACATACCGTTCCACAGCCCGGGTTGATGCCGCATCACATGCTCCCCTTTCAGAAACTTGGCCAGTGTTTCCGCTGGCAGTCTCTCCATCTGTCGCAGGTAGTACAAACCATACCGAGCATAGTTCCAGTGACCAGCAGCAAAAAAGTAAGGCATCATTTCACTGACAGCCCACAGATGCAATGGCCAATCTCCTTCTCTCTCTCTGCTCTCACAAAGGTCATAACAAAACAATGAACATAGGCTTGAGCCAGCAGTCTAACCAGAGTTTCGTGGTTTTACTTTTGGAGGCTTTTTCTTCCAGAACATGCATCAAATCTGCTTGATCGGTGCATTGTGTCACAAGTTCACGGAGCACTTCTTCGGTCACCAGACGGACAGCTCGGCAGTTCTGAGGAAACTTTTTCCCAATCAGCATTTTGGAAACACCTGCAAATGCAGCTGTCAAAACTTCCTCAAGTCCAGTGTTGGCCATGAGCGTACCAATACCCTGTAGAGCTGTTGATCTGCTGTGAATACAGTGAAACTCTGACCGCTCTGCTTTGTGGTAGTCTGAGCATCAATCATCGCGGTCATCATTGTAGACGGGTCTGCGGGTGGTCTGTCAATCAATGGCCTGTAGATGGTCTTGCTGGCTGGCTTCACAGTATGACCTTGCTCACGTGCTTTTGATGTGTTGAACCCAGCAAACTCCGGTGTGCACGCTGCTCCTGCCATTTTCTTGAAAAACTCAAAATCCAACTCCTTCCCTCTGTTGATGGAGATGGCCTGAGCTGCCATCACTTTAAGTGGCAAAATGGAACGTTTTGATTCGGCCCCAGGCATTGCAGGTTTTTTTTGTCCTTTGTAGCACTGAAGACGAACATCCGGGCAAAGCGGTTTCCTAGAACTTTCCTTGCTCAACCTTTGAATAACCTCAAACCCTTCATCAGTTTCATCCGGGTTTGATTGTGTTTGTGTGAAGAGCATGGCAAGAGCATGTGTTGACTTCAACCCATTTTGTGATGAAATGTTTGCATCGTAATTGTCAGCGACTGCTTGCACAAGACCCTTCTCTGCATCAAAGACTCCAATTGTCGTCTGTTGTGATAGTGCATGTGAAGCTGCTGATGCTTTGAAGCGAGTAACTTCGTCATACGAGCAGGTCACTCCCAAGTCATACAATGTTTGAATGAGATGTTTTTCTCGGAACAAGACGCCCAGTGCTACTTGTAGTGGTGTAGGTCTGCTTGTGACCACACTGGTTATCGTGTTTGCCATGAGAAGGGAAGGTAGCGTGCCATTAAGCTTGTCGGATATGCTTGAAAGCAGTGCCATGAAAGTTGGGCTCACATTTTCGGAGATCACGTTCGAGTCAAGTCTGGTCTTGTATGACTGGTTGTCTGGTGTCCGTTCCATACTTTCCTTTGAAATGGTCTTCGCAAGTTTGGCAATCGCAACCTCTTCCTCTTCCTCTTCAACAAGATTAACAAGGGAAAAGGCTCTCTGTCGAAACATAAGAATATTAGCAAGCCCTTGGGAAGATAAAAGGAGCAGACTGTCAAAATGATTCAGAAGTTTCTGTTGAAGACCTGACCGAGAAAACACAGTTCCGCCACTGGTCGAGTAGAAATTGTGAACTTCTACCGATGTCCATACACAATTCATGTTCCGTGACATGAAATCTACTGTGCACTGAAAGGCTGCATCTTCTTTTTCTGTGCATGTTGGTTGTTTTGTCACTAAAGCAACTGCATTTGGCGCCATAAATTTACATCTGCAGTCATCGTGATAGCGTCCTCCTACTTCGTGTAAGTCGTCCTGCACTTCGCCTAGCCTTGCCTTCACTTCCTGAGCCCAGTTGTCCTTTCTTCTTTTACAAACATTGAAAACGAGCTCCCTAAAGTTCTTCTGTTGATCACATTTGACCGGCTTCACACAATATGCCTTTCGCCATCGTTCTGGGTGTTTTGCATCACAATCTGTTTTGCACTTTTCTCCGCAAAAACAACAACATTTAGTGAAATCAAATGGGTGTTCAGCGGCAATCTTTTCTTTCTTCGCTGACGATGAATGGTCATTTTCATGTGTCGTAGTTTCGCTTTTCCGCTCTAAGTGACGGCTAATGTGCAATGAAGATGTATAAGTTGACACACATGATCGATGACAGTGTATGGAGGCTTCTTCACCTTCAGATGACAAAATGTGTTCAAGATCCTGGTATATTGTGTCTGATCGCTCTAAGCTTGAATGAATTATTTTTCGAATGCGGGTAGAACCACAAATGCTAAAATCGCCGTCACTTATCTTGCACTCGAAAGAAGGTGTCTTACCTTTGAGTTTGAAGAAGCAGCAAGCCATGCTCCAAAAATGTGTTCATCTTCAATAGGTTGATATCAAGTAAAAGTGTGGGCTTTTTTCCTATTGTTCACCACTTCGCAAGAAAAACCAAACATTCCAAAACACAAATCAAACACACTGGACGCCATACTTTATGTGTCGTCATATTCATGACGTTTTAGCTACGTAGTGAAGTAATGACGCCATGTTGGTCATTTTTGTATGGAATACCTTCAGTGCCAAAACTGAAAAAATCAAACTTTGCTAATTAATTTTTAATTCATTTTTTTCTCAATTTGCCCACCGATTCAAAGATGTCATCAGGCGGATTTGTCATCTTTGAGACTAAAACTGCCCAAAACCATAAAAACATTCTCCGATATTTGAACTGATTATACTTTTTTTGTGTGTGCTCAAATTATTAATTTTTGTGATGAAAAGTGTTTTTCTTTTGTAATATAAATTTTGTGAGAATATAGTATTTTTTGTGATGAAACATTTTTTGTGTGGAGAAAAGTATTACATT
Source organism: Littorina saxatilis (assembly GCF_037325665.1). Lineage (NCBI taxonomy): Eukaryota > Metazoa > Mollusca > Gastropoda > Littorinimorpha > Littorinidae > Littorina > Littorina saxatilis. The sequence goes on from NC_090246.1 coordinate 19,106,551, forward strand.
TTGTGATTAATAATTTGTTTTTTTATATAAATATTTTGTGATGAATCAATTATTTTTTTGTGATAAAACATCTATTTTTTTGATGAAAAAATTATATGCGAAGGTAAAACTCCTTAATAATATCATTCCAGAAGAACACTGTTTTCATGTTGTTTACAACAATTACGCAAGAAATTAGGTTTACACTCAAACACAGAGGGGACCAGAAAAACATCAAACTCGGCCTTCCATATTTGACAATCAGCGATTCTCACATACCATATACTCTCTTAGAATAATGCAGAACCAACCAAAGATGTGTTAACATTACCTTTGTGTCTCAATGGGTAGAAGGGTTTGCAAGGTGAAATGAACAGCAATAACTACGATTTCCTCTCCAAACACAAATACTGTGATCAAATTTCATTATTAAACCGCAGTTATAAAGACAACAAGCTATGGTTTGAACTGTATGATGTGTGTAATGTTGGTGTTGAGTAAACGGATATTAAATCATAGGCACGAGGAACAATGCATCACATAAAAATGACCTCTTGGCCACAGAAATCGGTCAAATTACTTGTAGTGGCGAAGCCACTTTGTCTTGGTCCGAAAACCTTTTATTTTTTTTATTTTTATTTTTTTTACAATTTAAACTGTTTTATTCAACGTTTGTGCATTATTTACAAAAGAACGCATAAAGAGTAAACAACAACAAGCATAATGCTTATAGTGGTGTTTACAGTTTTCTAGAAAAATACATATAAATGGCGGCTATTGTACAGTTTAAATAAAAAGCAAGCAAACATGAAAAGAAAATTGAATGAAAATTGTACACCAAAACAAAAATCCGTTTAAGAACACATATATAATATTTATGGTATTAGCGAGTAAGAGATAGAGAGGGAGAGAGGGAGGGAGGGAGGGGGAGAGTGAGAGAGAGGGGGAGTGAGAGAGAGAGAGAGAGAGAGAGAGAGAGAGAGAGAGAGAGAGAGAGAGACGAGTAGACGTATCGATTGTGCTTTCACTTTACATGTTTATCTGTTCGAAACGGCTGGACTGTCCAATAAATTCCTGTACTGTTAGAAAGATTTTTTTGTTAATTTTTGTTTGCAAGGAGGGGTTTCCATGAAGTAGAATATCTGTGTGTATGAGGTTGTTGGTTAGTTTGTTGATTGTGTTGTTTCTTGCAGCTAAGTGTAAACGGCATTCTAGTAAAAGGTGTGTTGCAGTTTCTGTTCCATCACCACAGTCGCATGCGCTGTTTTCTGCAAGGTGTCGCTCAACTAAGTCTTTCTTTAAATCACTAATTTTAAGTCTCATTTTTGTGTTAATTATTTGTGTTTGTCGACTGCCACTGTAGAAGTAAACGGAAATTTGTGTGTCATCTTTTGTTAAGTAATGTTTAAATTCTCCTAGGGAGTCGGTTAACTGTATTTGTTCAGGTAGTTGGTTCCAGAGTATTGTTGTCGAAGGAAAAAAGGATGTTTTGTACGTTTCAGTTCGATGTGGGGGTATACTTCGTTCTAAGGGGCGGCGTCTGTGGTAGGGGTTGTTGGCTGCTACGAGAGGTGGGAGTGCTGCTTGTAGGTATGGGGGGGGGGGGGGGGGGGGGTCTTGTCGTGAATAATTTTATGGAACATGGTTAATTTATGACGGTTACGCCTTTCAGATAATGATTGGAGTCCAGATTCTCCGTAAAGCTTAAAATGACTGGTTCCGCGGACAGCTCCGATGATTGTTCGTATTGCATCTAGGTTTAACTTTTCGAGTTCATCTGTTAGGGTTTTGCTACAATTGTCCCATACTATGTCGCAATAATCAAAGTATGGTAAAATGAAGGATTTAAACATAATTTCCAATGATTTTCGACTCAGTCTATATTTGTATGTACGCAAGCAAGCTACGAGAGTTCTGCACTTAGCAACAAGAGATTTTATATGTTCATCCCATTTACAGTTGTTTTGTATTATTATTCCTAAGTGTTTGTGATTTTGGAAACTTTCAAGGATGGTATTGCCAAAGTTTAGATCTGCGATATCAGGGGTTCTTTGTGTACAAAAGTTCACCAATTCAGTTTTTGCATGGTTAAATGCTACCTTCCATGTTTCTGCCCAATTAACAATTTTTTCAAGATCTGAGTTTAAAATGTCGGCACGGATGTTGTGGTTGGCTAAAGACAAGTACATGCTAGTGTCGTCAGCAAAAAGCTTAATCGTAGATTCTATATCACGTACAATGTCGTTTACATAAATTAGGAAGAGCAAAGGTCCAAGCACTGGACATTGAGGAACTCCCGCTGCTACTGGAAGATAAGTTGATTTACTGCCTTTTAACACAACTGCTTGCTTTCGATCTGTTAGGTAGTCTGTAAACCAGTTTAATAATGTCCCATTGAATCCAGCGGCTTCGAGTTTATGCAATAAGCCCCGGTGCCAAACTCTATCGAATGCTTTGGATATATCAAAGAAGATTGCTTGGGTAGTTATTCTATTATCGAGTGATTTGCATATGTCATTGTATATTGTAAGAAGCTGGTAAACAGTTGAGTCTCCAGGGATGAAACCGGACTGCGACTCTGTAATGATATTGCTTTGTGTTAAGTAGTCAAAGACATGAATTTGTATACATTTCTCTAGTGTTTTGCCAACACAGCTTAGGAGAGAGATTGGACGATAATTACTACATGTATCTTTGTTTCCCTTTTTGTGGGAAACGTGGGCAATTTTCCAAACTGACGGAAAAAGTCCTTCGCGTAAAGACCGATTAAACAGTGCAGTTAGGCTGTCACAAATCACTTCGCAGCTCTCAATTAAAATTCTATTGTGGATTTCGTCTGGACCGACTGCTTTTGTTTTGTCTATTTTGTTAATCGTATTTATAACTTCTTCGACTGAAAGTGTGAGAGTGTTTATTCTGCAAGGAAGCCTTGGCACTTCAGGAATGTCTGACATATCGTCTTCGACAATGGACTGTTGGATAAAGAAGTTGAACAAGTTTGCTTTTTCTAGGTTAGTATAGTAGGTTGTTCCGTTTGACGTCAAAGGAGGAATTTCATTGGGGTTTGATCCTTTCTTTGATAAGAATGATTTAACTAGTTTCCACCAATTTTTAGTACCAAAGTTATCTCCACTGGATACTTTTTTGTCTAATTCTTTTATATATTCTAATTTCCGATTGCGAATTGTGTCAGTATAATTATTGCGAGTCATACGAAAGTGTTCCCAAGCCTCAGGTGTGTTTAGTCGCACTGCTGTATCATGAACTGATCTTTTTTTGTCGCGTAGTTTTATAATTTCCTCTGTCATCCATGGTGCGTCTTGATCGCGAACTGTTATTGTCTTTACTGGCGTGCATAGTCTTGCGACACTTAACAGATTTTCGGAAAATGACCTGGCAGCTTCGTTGACAGTGTGTAGCGTTGCAATGCTCATCCAGTCGATTTTCCTCAGTTCGGTAAGGAATTTATCTTTGTTTAATTTGGAATAGTTAAATATTGTTCTTTTAGATGCAGAAGTTTTATGTATGTGTTTCTTAAATGTCGCACATGGCACAGAATGGTCGCTGCAAATAGGGGGGAGAACGTTAATGCTTTGCACGATGTCTACACTCGAGGTAAGAATAAGGTCAATGCATGACGATGTTGTTTCTGTAACGCGGGTCGGAAATGTAACTAATTGTTGTAGACTGTTTAAAGTGATAATATCAAGAAGATGCTGCGACGGGTTGTTTGTAAAATCTGAATTGAAGTCGCCAAGAATAATAAACATATGCTCTGAAGCGGCGACATTTTTAATTGACTGATCGATGAGTTTCCAGTATTCTACATTAGAGTTAGGCGGCCTATAGAATGTACCTATTAACAGCGTATCCTGGTTTAATCTAGTTTCAACCCATACGGCCTCAAGCTGGGGGATCAGAAGGTCGTGCCTTGGTTTGCACACAAGACTGTTTTTCACGAATAGTGCTACCCCGCCGTAGGGGTCGTTAGGTCTGTCTTTACGAATTGGGGGGGGGGGGGGGGTGATAACCTTTAAGATGAATGTCGTCGTTAGAAGTGGTCTCCGAAAGCCATGTCTCTGAGATCGTTATAATATCGTGGTTACTAGCCTCTGTTTCTATTATATCTAATTTGTTTCTGATACTTCTAGCATTTATGTGTATAACAGATAGCTCGCTAGGTTTCTTAGTTCGTGACGGTCCAGGGTTCGGGTGAATGTCGCCAGCAAGGCAGATCAGATAGCTGGCAAGGTTAATAAGTATTATATAGGAGAGGGATACGCTAGCTGGTGCAATGTGGGTAAGTTGATTACGTGGTTTAATAGATTCGGCTTGTTGTGTCACATTCTTGGATGGGGCTGCCTTTCGACCGAGTAGATGCGATTTAAAGAATGTTTGGTTAGATAAACAATGGAGTAACAACGCAAGAGGACAGCCTTTTTTGCCCATAAAAAGCAATGCGAGAAAAGAGTAAATATTTGAAATATTCAAAAAGTTCAGTTTTTTATTGGACAGGCCGACCGCTATTGAGTGATAACCCCCGACTCTGGCCCTGTAACGAAAACCTATTAAGATGCAATTAAACGCGATATGGCTTAACAGATGAAACACACAAACACAATCAAATACGGAAAATTGCTGGGGTTTTTCCAATATTTTGACACAAAACCCGATTAGATAACACACATTGCTAGCAAACATTACGGCCGCGTGTGGGCTCTTCGCGTCGCGCGCGCTGTTAACGTTCAGAATTATCAGAAATGTATGATAATATCGAATATACGATTTCTTTTTAACTATGTTGACACAAAACCGACCCCCCGCGGGTTAGGGGGAATAATTGACCCGATGCTCCCCAGCATGTCGTAAGAGGCGACTAACGGATTCTGTTTCTCCTTTTACCCTTGTTAAGTGTTTCTAGTATAGAATATAGTCAATGTTTTTAAAGATTTTAGTCAAGCAGTATGTAAGAAATGTTAAGTCCTTTGTACTGGAAACTTGCATTCTCCCAGTAAGGTCATATATTGTACTACGTTGCAAGCCCCTGGAGCAATTTTTTGATTAGTGCTTTTGTGAACAAGAAACAATTAACAAGTGGCTCTATCCCATCTCCCCCCTTTCCCTGTCGCGATATAACCTTGAACGGCTGAAAACGACGTTAAACACCAAAATAAAGAAAGAAAGAAAAGACACAAAACCGATAAAATCCCAAACATTCCTGCTTAATGCCAATGCTGTGTTTGCACTGTCCACTTCACTGTTCAGGTTCAAGAGATCAGAAAATGATAAGGCCAAAAAAAAAATAGGTCTGTTTACGGTAACCCGACCGACCCTAGTTTTTTCGCGCGACCCTAGACTTTTTTTTGGCATTTGGGGAAAAAAAAAAAATCTTGGTTTTTTTGGCAAAATAACGTAAAAATATGGTTTTTGGGAAAAAAAAAAAAATCCCGACCTACCGACCCTATTTTTTGGCCTATGTTACCGTAAACAGACCTATTTTTTTTTGTTGGCCTAACCACATCTTCCGTGTTGGGACCAGCTGCTCGCTACGTCCCAAGGACGCACTTCTGGTGACAATCCATTGTTCATTGTTCTCAAGGCTAAGAAATAGAAAAAAGAAAGCGGACAGAAAAAAGATATTCTAGCCATCGTGAAAAGTTCACTGTCGAAAGACTTCCCGAAAACATGAGAATACGTGGCTTTTCATTTTATTTTTTTCCATTTAAATGTCAACTTCAAATTAAAAACAAGTCGCGTAAGGCGAAATTACTACATTTAGTCAAGCTGTGGAACTCACAGAATGAAACTGAACGCACTGCATTTTTCACAATGACCGTAGTCCGCCGCTTGTGCATAACGGAGTGAAACTGACGAGCCTGTTCAGCGCCGTAGGAGTTTCGCTATGCTGCATAGCACGCTTTTCTGTACCTCTCTTCGTTTTAACTTTCTGAGCGTGTTTTTAATCCAAACATATCATATCTATATGTTTTTGGAATCAGGAACCGACAAGGAATAAGATGAAATTGTTTTTAAATCGATTTCGGAAATTTAATTTTGATCATAATTTTTATATTTTTAATTTTCAGAGCTTGTTTTTAATCCAAATATAACATATTTATATGTTTTTGGAATCAGGAAATGATGTAGAATAAGATGAACATAAATTTGGATCGTTTTATATAAAAAAATTATTACAATTTTCAGATTTATAATGACCAAAGTCATTGATTAACTTTTAAGCCACCAAGCTGAAATGCAATACCGAAGTCCGGCCTTCGTCGAAGATTGCTTTACAAAAATTTCAATCAATTTGATTGAAAAATGAGGGTGTGACAGTGCCGCCTCAACTTTTACAAAAAGCCGGATAAGACATCATCAAAAGTATTTATCGAAAAAAAGAAAAAAACATCCGGGGATATTATTCCCAGGAACTCTCATGTCAACTTTCATAAAGATCGGTTCAGTAGTTTGGTCTGAATCGCTCTACACACAGACACGCACAGACAGACACACACACAGACAGACAGACAGACACACACACACACACACACACACACACACAGTCATACATCACGACCCTCGTCTCGATTCCACCTCTATGTTAAAACATTTAGTCAAAACTTGACTAAATGTAAAAAACAAAAACAAACAAAAACACCCCCCCCCCCGAAAAAAAAACATACAGACAATCAATCAACAAAAAAACAAGTAAAAACAAATAAAGAAACTAACAAATAAAGAACGAACCAACGAACGAACAAACGAACGAACGAACAAACGGATGAACGAACAAACAAACAACCAAACGAAGGAAAGAACAAACGAAGGAAATGAAAAACAAACAAACAAATAAACAAACAACCGATACAAATCTTTTGGACCAAAATAGCAGCAGGGAGAGAGCAAGACAGCCACACACACAAATAGGAAGGATTCAAGAAAAATTATTCCTTTAACACCAAAGTAAATAAAACACCTGTGACAGTCCGGGAAAAATTTCAGAGGTTTCTCTGTCTCACTGATGTTAACCCATTATTTCCCAACCCACCCAAATGAGACTGCTGTCTCTCTCAAAGGCGGACTAGGGTCCGGTTGGCCGTATTTCGTGTGACCGTATGATTGATGTAGCCGCCGCCCAGTTAACCGTGACAGTAACCGAAGCCGCGTTGTAGCGGTTGTGTGTGTGTGCGTGCGTGTGTGTGTGTGTGTGTGTGCGTGTGAGTGTGTGTGTGTTTGTTTGTGCGTGTGTGTGTGTGTGCGTGTGTGTGTGTTTGTGTGTGTTTGTGTGTGTTTGTGTGTGTTTGTGTATGTGTGTGGGTGTGTGTGTGTGTGCACAAATGAAAAACAACCAAACATGAGTAAATACGGTCAAACGAGACTGCGAGTCCGTTCCAATGAATGCATACGGTCAAACTGACGAGATACGCTCAAACGAGATACGGTCAAACGAGATACGGCCAAACGAGATACGGCCAACCGGGAGTACACCGGGCTGAGAATCCTTTACAGCGAAGGAAACTGGTCGAGATCCTGGGTTCAAATCTCTGCCGAGACGTTTATTTCGGCAGTCGACAGGAGTTGGAGAAAACGACATCATTTATCACCAGTGCTGGATTGATCGTGTAACCTCTGCGAACGCCAAGAAGAAGAAGAAGAAGAGCTAAAGTAGCAATGATTTACTGACTTTCAATCAGATGGCCCAACGAAAGGTAAAGTGTGGAATTCCCTGGAAAAGGACATGGTTGTCCTTGACCTTTGATTTTCAACATCAAATTACACTCACTCCCTCTTGAAAATAAAGTTTGCTCAGCCCTGAGAGAGCAAACAGGAAGTTACCAGCACATAAGTCAGGCGTCGAATGAATCTGTCAAGGTCATGCTGGTAATGTAGGTCGAGTTTCAGGTTATGAGGCGCAGGTCAACATTCTATTTGTCTGCGGCGGTGAAAGTAGAAATGTTGTCATAATCCGCCAAGGGTAACGAGGATAATTTAAACACTTTGCAAAAACGAAGTGCTTCAGCTTGGCACTCACCACTCTTAAAACATCAATGTTGTAACAAAGTCATGAGATTGTTGTGTTTCAGGGAACAAACTAAAAAAAAAAGTCAGTCTGCTTTTCGTTCATATGGCCAACAGATACTAAAGAAATAAGCAAGAACTTAGCTTGGAAATACGGTTTTAGTTTCCCACAACTTTCTTTCTGTTTTTCTTGTGTGAAGATGGGTTTTATTAATTCCATAGAAACCGAATCACCTTGTGATCAATCAGATGGCCCTCTGAAAGGTAAAGTGTGGAATTCCCTGGAAAAGGACATGGTTGTCCTTGATCTTTGATTTTCAACATCAAATTACACTCAGACTTAAAGGTGACATATTTATGCAGATTTGTAACCACGCAGACGAGAGTAAAAAAAATATATATAAAAAAATCTGTGCTTAACAGTTGAATTGCTTCCGGGTCAGAGAAAATGCCATGATTTTGTATCATGACAGAACGGGCACGTGTTTCTGATCCTTTGGTGTTGATGATCTAAGTACTCAGGAATGTGTCATTTTGAACAGAACAGGTGGACTTCAAGTGACTAAATAAAATAATGAAATAGCCTATGTAATGAGAGTTTTCTCATACTTCAGGTTGAGCAAAAGTACCTCCAGTGGATACCAGCACACTGTGGGATACCAGGAAATGAAAGGGCAGATGAGCTGGCGAAAGAAGGAGCCGTGGAAGACCAACCTGAAAACAGTGTCAGCTTTAGTGAGCAGAAGACAATCATCAAGGCATTGATGAGCCCAAGGACAAACAGAGATGACTACCACACAATGTCCAGAGAGCAGCAAGTCAACCTCATCAGGCTGCGTACTGGCCACAACAGGCTCAATGCTCACATGAACCGAAAGTTCAAGCTGGCGCCATCATCAACCTGTGCCTGCGGTCAAGAAGACCAAACAGCGGAACACATCTTACAGCGATGTCCCTTACTAGATGAGGAACGAAAAGAAGTGTGGCCGTCACCAATTCCCTTGCAGACCAAACTATACGGCAGTCGACAGGAGTTGGAGAAAACGACAACATTTATCACCAGTGCTGGATTGATCGTGTAACGTCTGCGAACGCCAACAAGAAGAAGAAGAAGAGCAAAAGTACCAATGATTTACTCATTTTGCCCAAAACATTTTTTTTTAAGAAATTAAAAGGGAGCTGATCGAAACCGAAAACGCATTGCCAAAGACGAATGCACAAGATTATCGATAATTTATAATAATCATTCCAGCTTAAAAACACAATTAGCAAAAAGTGTCACTCACTTTTGCTCTTAAAGAGTCACAGCAGGTTCTCATACTCATTTTGCTTCTTATTATGAATCTGTGTCGCATCTGTTAGCTGTGACAAAGACAAATACATTGACCTTTTCTAATGTTCACTGCCTGAAGCACACTTCTCCACTACCTTCTTCAAACATTGAAAATGTTAAGTAGGTGTTAAGCGGAATCGACGCAGCAGAGCCGGCAAGCTATACAAACTATACAACGATAAATAATTATTTGCTCGATACACTTTTTTCAGCCTGACCTAAGACCATAATTTTCTATCCTGTCGTCTCTATTTTTGACGACGAAAACAACCATCGCCAACTTCCTTTTCCCGTCGCGATTGTGACCCTTGATATTTACCGAACTTTTTTCTTTCCGACACAACGCCAGCCTGTGTACGCATTGTGTACGTCCGCGCAAGCATAGCCTGGGGATACCAGTGCTAAGTTAGGTCAGGATCAACGCACGCGTCGACAAAGAGGAGAGGAAAAAACAAAGAAAGGAAAGTACTCTGGGACCGAAAAGTGCGACAAAATGGGAGTGTTTTGCGTTCGACTTGACGTGGCACTTATAAAATAATTTTGTTTGCTGCGTTGAAGCTATAGAAAATTCTGTCTGTCTGTGCCTCTGTCTGTGCGTCTGTGTCTGCCTGCCTGTCTGCCTGCCTGCCTGCCTGTCTGTCTGTCTCTTTGTCTGTCTCTGTCTCTCAGTGTCTCTCTCTCTCTCACCCTCCCCCTCCCTCTCTTTCATTCTATCTTGTGGTGTGTGTGTGTGTGTGTGTGTGCGCGTGTGTGTGCGTGCGTGCGTGCGTGCCTGTGTGTGTGTGTGCGTGTGTGCGTGCGTACGTACGTGCCTGTGTGCGTGCGTGCGTGCGTGCGTGTCTTTGTCTTTGTCTCTTTGTCTGCGAATCTTTGTCTGTGTGTGCTTATATACACTAGGCAGGCATTAATGATCTCAATCAAACGGAAAATATCGGACAAACAACATTTCAAAGAGCTCGAGGTAAAACAACAGCACCGCCGTGTCTTTTGTTCTGCCCTTTCACTTTTATCGCAAGCGGTTGCAACATAGTTTTTGGTCTCCGTCTCTGTCTGTGTATATTTATCCGTCCGCATGTTTGTGTGTCTGTGTGTCTGTCTGTCTGCCTGTCTGTGCCAGCATATTATGACACGGAAAATATCTGACAAATAATACTTAACAAAAGCGAGCAGGGAAAGCAAAGTAGCTGTACAAAGTAAACGGGAATCATCTGAGAGAAAGAAAAAAAAACTACGTAGGGAGAGAAAAAAAGTCGCTTCCAATCGTTTTGTTATTTCACTTTTTTGTCTCTAACCCTTTCTGTTGGTGTTTTTTGCGCGTCATCAACAACAGCGGTTGACACCCAATGTTCTGCCGGCATGCTCGTATCTTTTTATCTCTCTTCTTTCCGGGTGGCTGTTTACATTGGTGATAAAAAATATTCTATCGATTCCTTTGACACACTCTCCCGACTTTTCCGTTTGATGTTCGCGCTTCGGTAATTGCAGATCAGCTACCCCCAGGCAAAATATATAGGTCACCTTTCGCCGATTAATGAGACAATTCGCTGCGTAACACCAATTTAATCTATTTATGAGTGCTTATTGGGTCACGTTACAGAACAAGTCTTGTGCCGTTCAAATTGTGACAGGCATAACTTTTGGTCGTAACACAGGCTATAAAGCATTTCCGTAATGCAATGCAAGTATAACTGACTATTTGGGAAATTAGGAGCAGAGAATATCTCACTTCAACGAGGCTATAAAGCATTTCCGTAATGCAAGTATAACTGACTATTTGGGAAATTAGGAGCAGAGAATATCTCACTTCAACGAGGCTATAAAGCATTTCCGTAATGCAAGTATAACTGACTATTTGGGAAATTAGGAGCAGAGAATATCTCACTTCAACGAGGCTATAAAGCATTTCCGTAATGCAAGTATAACTGACTATTTGGGAAATTAGGAGCAGAGAATATCTCACTTCAACGAGGCTATAAAGCATTTCCGTAATGCAAGTATAACTGACTATTTGGGAAATTAGGAGCAGAGAATATCTCACTTCAACGAGGCTATAAAGCATTTCCGTAATGCAAGTATAACTGACTATTTGGGAAATTAGGAGCAGAGAATATCTCACTTCAACGAGGAAATCGACAGTTTTGAGAAGCATAATGTTCCACATGTCCAGGATGCCGTTGGAATTAACCGTTTAAAGTGAACAGAACCTTCCAATAAATGTCTAAGGTTAAACATACATGTATTGCTAACAACAGTCCTGACTACATTTAAACTCTCAAACAAAAGTATGCGGTTTGCAAAGGGCGCTCGTAGGAACCCACTTACAATCCACATTTTATCATCATAGGGACAAAATACAGACTTTAAAAGTTTGTGTACATGCACACGTTCCAGAATCCACCAAACATCACCGAATAGAAAAGTTAAAAAAAAAACACCATTCACTAGCAAAACGAAGAAGAAGTGTGTGTGTGTGTGTGTGTGTGTGTGTGTGTGTGTGTGTGTGTGTGTGTGTGTGTGTGTGTTCGTATTCGTGTGTGTGTGTGTGTGTGTGTGTATGTGTGTGTGTGTGTTCGTATGCGTGTGTGTGTGTGTGTGTGTGTGTGTGTGTGTGTGTGTGTGTGTGTGTGTGTTTGGCGTGCGTACATGTTTGCATGCGTGGTATGTGTATGTATATATATATATATGTATAGGTTACAACACGAGTGGTTTTTTATATGGCTTGTATTTCAGTCAAGACCCAGCGGATGAATATCATCGGGAGACACGAGCCTCTGGCGAGTGGCTCTCGATTGATATTCCCGCTGGGTCTTGACTGAAATACAAGCCATATAAAAAACCACGAGTGTTGTAATCTGTATATCCCATTCTACCATCAAACACAAAGTGTAGACTACTAGCGGCACTGTTGCGATCTGTGCAGGGTAAAACTGTTGCCAGCGAGACTTAGCCCTTTTGCAACCTTAAACTAACTCGCTGAAAAATTAAAACGAATGAGTGCATCGATAAGTACGCGGTAACACTACTTTCAGACCATTTAAAAGCTTTAAGTAAAGGTTCATAAGTTGCAAGAAAGTAATGAAGTCGAATAGAAATTAATTTAGTTGAAGCGCACAATTCTTTTGTTTTGCGTTTCAGGTCGGCAGAACGGGCGAAACGGGTTTGGGACCCATTTGGCTTACTCGATTCAGAATCGATTCCACGTTGTTTTTCTCGAACGTGTGTAATTAGGCTTATTGACAGAGAAGCAAATTTTAGGGAACAAATATGTAGGTTTAGATTTAACCATTTGCTCCCTATTCGAAATGTATCTACGTGATAAACTGTTTTGCGAGTGTGTTTGCATGGATGAACTTAAACTGGTATGGGTGTGAGGAAAACGCGACCGACACGTCTGTCACCGCCGATTGATTGCATTTTGAAGGAATATGACTGGATTACGGAAAAATATGTGGACTTACTGCAGAGCCAGGCAAAAGAGTAGACTTGCTCGCAAAACACGTGAAACAGCCGATGTTTGATAGCTGAAGGCGCACACCAAAACACACTACCGAAAGATTCTCAAAAGTCGTCTGCTAACGATGCAAGGGGAGGGTACTCGTGTTTTTGTTTTGGTTCGCTAGCATCTGGTTATCTTGTAAGTTGAATGTTCGTTTTTTTCGACCTGCATTGCTTTCATAATGAAAGAAACTTTTGCTTATTGCATCTCATACATCAGATCAGTTCTGAGATTCATTTTTGCGTGCAACTGATATGGTTTTCTGAGCCGTGCAATACGATTTTAGAACTTCATACAAATGTGTCACATTGTTCGGCGCGAGGTCAAAGGTCGGGAGGAAAGTAGTCCTTTGCCCAAATCGGAATCTGCACTATCATATATTTTTTGGAGTCCATGATGTATTTATTGAGCTATAAAAATACAACATATATACCCATACTGAAGTAACAGAGACAAAGAAGGGAGGTCATGGGATATATATATATATATATATATATGTATAGGTTACAACACGAGTGGTTTTTTATATGGCTTGTATTTCAGTCAAGACCCAGCGGATGAATATCATCGGGAGACACGAGCCTCTGGCGAGTGGCTCTCGATTGATATTCCCGCTGGGTCTTGACTGAAATACAAGCCATATAAAAAACCACGAGTGTTGTAATCTGTATATCCCATTCTACCATCAAACACAAAGTGTAGACTACTAGCGGCACTGTTGCGATCTGTGCAGGGTAAAACTGTTGCCAGCGAGACTTAGCCCTTTTGCAACCTTAACTAAGTGACCGTCGCTGAAAAAATAAAACGAATGAGTGCATCGATAAGTACGCGGTAACACTACTTTCAGACCATTTAAAAGCTTTAAGTAAAGGTTCATAAGTTGCAAGAAAGTAATGAAGTCGAATAGAAATTAATTTAGTTGAAGCGCACAATTCTTTTGTTTTGCGTTTCAGGTCGGCAGAACGGGCGAAACGGGTTTGGGACCCATTTGGCTTACTCGATTCAGAATCGATTCCACGTTGTTTTTCTCGAACGTGTGTAATTAGGCTTATTGACAGAGAAGCAAATTTTAGGGAACAAATATGTAGGTTTAGATTTAACCATTTGCTCCCTATTTGAAATGTATCTACGTGATAAACTGTGTTGCGAGTGTGTTTGCATGGATGAACTTAAACTGGTATGGGTGCCAGTGAGGAAAACGCGACCGACACGTCTGTCACCGCCGATTGATTGCATTTTGAAGGAATATGACTGGATTACGGAAAAATATGTGGACTTACTGCAGAGCCAGGCAAAAGAGTAGACTTGCTCGCAAAACACGTGAAACAGCCGATGTTTGATAGCTGAAGGCGCACACCAAAACACACTACCGAAAGATTCTCAAAAGTCGTCTGCTAACGATGCAAGGGGAGGGTACTCGTGTTTTTGTTTTGGTTCGCTAGCATCTGGTTATCTTGTAAGTTGAATGTTCGTTTTTTTCGACCTGCATTGCTTTCATAATGAAAGAAACTTTTGCTTATTGCATCTCATACATCAGATCAGTTCTGAGATTCATTTTTGCGTGCAACTGATATGGTTTTCTGAGCCGTGCAATACGATTTTAGAACTTCATACAAATGTGTCACATTGTTCGGCGCGAGGTCAAAGGTCGGGAGGAAAGTAGTCCTTTGCCCAAATCGGAATCTGCACTATCATATATTTTTTGGAGTCCATGATGTATTTATTGAGCTATAAAAATACAACATATATACCCATACTGAAGTAACAGAGACAAAGAAGGGAGGTCATGGGATATATATATATATATATATATATATATATATATATATATATATATATATATATATATATATATATATATATGTGTATGTGTGTGTGTGCGTGCGCACGTTTGCACGCTTGGGTCCGTACTGGCGTCCGTCAGTCTGATTGAATGCCTTTAAATCTGTCCGTCCTCTCTCTCTGTATGCCTCTCTGTCTGTGGCTGGGTGGGTATGTGTCTGAGTCTGTTATTGCAACCAAGCGCGTGAATACTTCGTCTACTCGATCGTGCGTTAACGCCAGCGTTAAATTGCTTTGTCAGCTTTATCTTGTATTCTCAATCCCCGGAACGAAAACAATGGACCGAAGGACAAAGCAACTAGTCTACATGAGTGGGTGGACCTTTGGCAAAATCAATAAATGAGTCCTGCAGTGACCACTGCTAACGCTAGCTGTTTCCCCGTCCGATGTAGCTTGCTACATGTTCCCCCCTGCACCATACGTTCCACGCGTTTCCTCGGCTCTAGCAACGCCTTCTATAAATGTCCGACAAATCAAAATTCCTCGAAATTTCCAACATCCGATTGTGTGTGTGTGTGTGTGTGTGTGTGTTGTTGTTGTTGTTGTTGTTGTTGTTGTTGTTGGCTCACGTAAGTGTAGCCTATGCGATGGTAAACTCTGTCTGTCTGTGCGTGTGTGTGTGTGTGTGTGTGATAGAAACGTTAACATTTCCGAGTCTATGGATAAAGCTCGCATAAGAAGATTACGTCTCGGTCAAAAGTGTTTGACGTGTGTGATAGAAACTTTAACATTTGAAGACGTCACATTATGACGTAAGAGGGTTAGACGTCACGCAAAGGAATTACTGAAAGTC
>NC_090246.1:19127012-19144512 GCF_037325665.1 Littorina saxatilis
CGGAGCGAGTAACATTCATTAGCAACCTATGCCTTCTTTTTACCAATGAAACACACTCAAACACACACACACACACACACACACACACACACACACACACACACACACACACACACACACACACAAACAAATCATAAGACCTGTGTAGTGATGTATAAGTTATGGCAGGTACAGAAAATGGCGTACACCACGTTAAAAAGGACAAAGAAGCAGACAGATCTATACAAATCTTCCTAATGATGAAAACAGACAGACAAACAGACAGACAGGCACACGCACGCACACACACACACACACACCTACACACACACACACACACACACACACACACACACACACACACACACACACACACACACACACACACACAGCGCGCGCAAAAAAACAAAACAACAAAATAAAACGACAGTAGAAGAAGAACCATTTTAGGAAGAAGATAAAAATTAACTTTTGTACTTACTGCCACTGTAGTCGTCGTCGTAGTTGTAAGTGTAATGGGGAAGCGATGTAGCGGCTGCAGAGGCCGTGCCGCGTGATGCGATCGTCACCACAACACAACGCGAGCTCGCCTGTTGCTGCTGCGACTGAGACTGCGACGGTGGTAGCGGCTGCTGGTGGGGAAAGGACTGTTGCTGTTGTGGCTGGTGTTGGCGGGAGGAGGCGCGGGGCATGGGGGAGCTTGTTTCGGGGGAGGAAGGAGGAGGGGAGGAGGTGGTGCTGGCACTTGTGCCCATGGTGTTGCCCGAAGGGGCGGGGAGGAGGAGGAGGAGGGGGGGAGCTATTAAGTAGTTGTTGTAGTGGTGGTGGTGGAGGATATGTTTGACGCTGAGGGTTTTGATTTCACTTTAGTCTGAATAAAGTCTGTAGTTGTTGACTTGTCGTGTGCTCCGCATCACCTTTTCTCGTGTTTGTTTTATCTGTTAGTTTTCCTTTTACTTTGCTAGTTCTCCGTATAATTATGTGTGCCATCAGTTTGATCTGTAAATTCAGAAGAAAGCTTGTCGTGTTCTGGACAATTTTTTTTCTCGTCTTGGTTGGGTTTTTTCTTCTCGTGCGTTCGTTACTGTTCCATAATCTACATCTATTGAAACGTTTGGATTTGTTCTCTTTTTCAGTGAATTGAGGCAATCCTCAACGTTTTCTCTAGCCTTTTTACTGTTTTGCTTTTAACTTTGTTACACACACAATTCTCGTGTGCGTGTGGCAAAAAAAGTATATTTTAATCTGATGTTCGACTTAAAAAAAGAACGGCTAACTTGCATGTGGCATGTTACAAATAATACACCATGCACTCTCGCATGCAGTTTTGTACTGGCCAGGTGCTTAGGCCAGATATATAAATATATATGTATATTAGCTGTGCATTCGATTACAGATATAGATGAATCTACAGCCAAGTCGGTCTGTTAAATTAGAGCATCTGAAGTCTTACGGCATGCTTTGGGTGTGGCTCCAGGAAATTACTTCATAAAATAGTCATCAATGAAGACTTCACGTGTAGTCATCGTTTTGTCTCTCAGCAGCAGTGGCAGGACGTCTGAAAAAGAAAATTCATACACTAAGTAAAGCTCATCATAAAAATGTTTTTACGATGATGAGGATAATTACTGTTTGGGTCTTGGATCTTAAACATGTTTATGTGCTACATTATCAAGTGTGCATATACATATGTAAATGCGTATGGGCTTGCATGTGTGTACGTGCACGCGTTGGAAACAGCCTGAGAAATTATACAGATTGTATGTTTGCCTGCGTGTGTGTGTGCGTGTTTGTGTGCGTGTGTGTGTGTGCGTGTGTGAATGTCAGTGGGGGTGGGGGTGGATACGCATCATGCAACAACGGGTAAAGAATGTCATGTAATGTAACATAACAAAAATTAACATGCATAAGAATCGGAGCAAAAAAAGGGTGTTCCGCCCTATTTATTATCACACTAAGCGTACCAGTCGATGTCATTAATTTGTTAACTACATGACTGTCAGAATTTCATCAGATCAGTTGACCGAATACAAGCCAGAATGATTGGCAATTTCACACGTTTAATGACGTCAATGATTAATAGCCATTGCGAAAACTCAAAACGTGATAACAGAGCACAGGCCACATCCGGGGAATCTCATTTGTCTCATTGTCTCCCAGGTACGGATATATCCGTACCCACTCATATGGCTCTATCTGACCAGGTTCGGACATATCCGTTCAGACTGTTAGCTTCAGTCGTTGCCTGTAACGTCCATCTAACGCCTGCATTCCAGCGTGTTGATACACAGTTACTACACAGTTACTACAATTCTGAGTGACCTGCTGCAGCACAGCTGGTCTCGGCTCAAAAAAACATTGGTCAACATAGGTGGGGTAGATAGAAAGTGTTGACGGTAATACCAGTATATGATCAGAACATGCCCCATTTGCCGGTATTCTAATCCACATAAGAGGATGATGGAAACACTGCTGTTTAACATTTTGGCCATGTATTAGCGAAGATTTACCGGTTTGAAAGACGGCTCTCACGATCGCTGCTTAAAGTATAACGCTTTATTTGCAGTAAAAACACGCACATTGAATACGCTTGCTGATTTCAATGCTTGTTATTCACTCAGGTGCCAGGAGACTGGTTCCGAATAACGCTCACTTACTCTATTACACATGCCGTATGCATTTAGAGGGCTTACTTCCCTTTGTTAATCAGATCCCTGCATGCTGCGGCATACGGACAGCCCGCTCAATATCACTAGATCCTTTCACTAAACATTGTCGATCGGGTGGTTATTTCTACTAATGACCGGTCAGTTCCATTGTCGCCATTGACGAATCAGGTCACGATCGCAATTAGATCGATTGTGCATTATCATTAGGTGCTTTTATAAGACAAAATCTCCAGTCGGTCCCTAATTACTAAGTGTTCGGGTCTCGGTGTTCTCACTGACGAATTAGATCGCGATTGAAATGAGATATGCATCGATTGAACATGGGATTTTCTTCTATGAGGTATGTGACGTCCGAGTCCGACAAAAACTCATTTTTAGGCGGATATGTATCCGAGACTACAAAAACGTGCATGTTTGTGTGCGTTCAGTCTTAAAAACTAAAAGGAATTCCCACTAAAATCGATCGATACATAAATGTTATTTGTATTTTTGACCCAAATACGACATGTTACATAGATCTCGACAGTCATTGTTCACCTGGGGCGGTCTCGGAGGAACACTGGCTGTCTCGATCTGTGTTAAATGTCATATTTGGGTCAAAAATACAAACAAGGTATAATAATTATATATTTCATTTTTATGAGAAAGTAAATTGGACACTAACATACAGTCATGCAGTGACCCGTACGTTTTGCTATCGTGCACTTACATTATTACCCAAACAGTCATTCTGGTATCGTAGATGTTATAAATAGAGAATACTAGGGGCATGCCATGGCTTGCTGTGTCGTACCAGATTTACACGAGGTGATTTTTTTAAATATTGAACTGCGAGCGAAAGTGAGCTCTTCACTATTGGAAAAAGCAACGAGTGTAAATCTGGTACGACACAGCAAGCCATGTAGTATTCTGTTTATCATACATACTGTACATACGTGTATTTTACTGAACATGTCCTGCAGTCGAGGCAGCTAACTTGAAGACGCTTGTTTTGGAACCTCGATCTCTTCTAAAGCCTCGTGCAATCTATTACGTCAAAGTAAAGAAACGTCACTCTGAAAGTGTGGCGTGACGTGTTAGTGTTCTAAAAATTCGTCGAGGGTAATTAGCGAGCGCATTTTTTTTGTCTACACTGAGGTTTGTCTCGGTGACTTTGGCATCATAAGCAGTGGAAAAACATGACCTCATTTAACATGATATACACACGTGTGATTTGAACGATTATTATCTCACGAGTGTCTCTCTCACGTATGTAGGATAATACATTCGATCCTGCCCGACTTTGCTACCGCCTCTCGAAAATGACCACCTGCCCACAATGACCACCCGAAAGGATCCCCGAGAAGCTTTTCGACCACCTGTCTTTTACGTCCACTTTCGATCAGTCCCTTGGGTGGTCGTTATTTACAGGTTCGACTGTATTCCATCTTTATAATAATAAAAATTGTCAGTAAGTACTGGTGTCACATGACTGATGTGAACCAGTTGATTGGCTAATGGCGATGGGCTTAATAGCACAGTCCTTTCTCCGAGTTTAAATGAGGTCTCTATGAAAGATCATCACTTTTTAGCTTAACGCTACACTGGAATTTACAAACAGAAATTAAAACAACAGTTTGCGTGTGACGAAAGCACGACACACTTGAGACAGCCCACACAAAAGTAGATCTGACACAAACCTGACCACACAGTTACGCCTATCCAAATGCGCGTTGAAAAATGTGCGTTTTGAATCTTCTTTTTTCTCTGGCGGTACTGACAATATCGTTATTGAAACAATCCCAGTGCACTAAGGGATTTATAGAGCAAATCTCGAAAACAATTATTGAACTCAGTTCAATAATGAATTTTCTCGATTTGCTCTATAAATCCCTTAGTGCACTGGGATGTCTCAATAACTTAAATAATAATAATAGGCGCTTGACGTTCTCTAAGCGCTTTACAATGAATTGGTGAGAGGTCAAGGCAGGTGAAGTAGCCCGCACGTTGAACATCTCTCATGCTGGGTATTTCCGTGTGTCTATAACCCACCAAACTCTGACATGGATTACAGGATCTTTTCCGTGCGCACTTGGTCTTGTGCTTGCGTGTACACACGAAGGGGGTTAAGTCACTAGCAGGTCTGCACATAAGTTGACCTGTGATATCGGAAAAATCTCCACTTTTAACCCACCACTCCTCCGAAAACGGCGTATGGCTGCCTAAATGGCGGGGTAAAAAACGGTCATACACGTAAAATTCCACTCGTGCAAAAAACACGAGTCTACGTGGGAGTTTCAGCCCACGAACGCAGAAGAAGAAGAAGAAGAACCCACCACCGGCAGCGACTGAGATTCGAACACACGACCTTCCGATTAGGAGGCCGACGTCTTACCACCACGCCACTGCGCCCATCTTCCATTTCTATGTGCCTGTGACTGTATCACATAATACCCCGCTGCAATTCCTCGTGTATACTGCAATGCCACAGTAGAATTAACAGAGAGAAAAACAAATAAGGCGGTCATCATTCCATTTGTGTTTTATCTTCGGGTGCATGCGGAGGCCAAACCCTGTAACGGACCGCACAGGCTCAGCCTGTACCGCGACATAATTATGTCAAAACAAATAGCTCAAGACTCAAAACTCAAGACTCAAAATGTGACTGTCCTTATAAAACCAAGGAAAATTGCCAAGCAGTGTCGGGCGGTTACAGACATAACATACATCTCATTTAAGATATATACCTAATTGTCGCGACAACCAGTGCAAGGGTGGAAGATACCGTCCCACCCGTGTATAAAATCGTGTCAACCACTATAGATTCATCGAGGCCTTTTGGATAAAAAAAATAAAAAAAACCATTCTTCTACTAAAATGTCACGTTTCGTCTTTCCCTCGTCAGTACATGAGGCATGTTCACCGCCTCAGAGCTGTCCAAGCTTTTCGTTGGGATACGAGCACTTCTCCAATTGGACTTATACCAAACTTCAAAAGCGTCCCTGGGTCAGATGTTTTGCTTGATAAATTTAGCAGACTGGCACTGGCATCAGTTACGTGTCGACCGTGAATATCGTCCGCCAATTCATTATTTTGTCTCCAAGAGCACATTCATAAGTTTATCTTGTTGTGCTCCTTTATTAAAGCATACATTTCATGGCTTTGTAAACTTGTATTTGAATAAAACACTGTTTAAACCAAGTGTCCGTTACGAAAGTAGACTCAAATTAATTCTGCAAGCACTTCTCCGGCCCCTGCACACACAAAACAGCTAAGCTTTTGATTTATGGTGTGTGTTCAATTGGAAGAATGCTCTCATACACCGTAAAATACTGCCCAGACATGTGGTGTTTCTTTTAATCGGAAAAAAAGAAGTCGTCTTCAGTCACTGAACACTGATGCACCGTCGCTGCCACTCTGTGTTCCGTTCAACGACTTCCCCATTCAAAGGCCCGTGACTCGCTCCATTGCTGGAATAATCTGGGAAGAGTTGCTTCCCTTCAGTCACAAGAAGCATGCGCGTTGCGTAAACGGTTCGGGGTGCTAAATAATTATAAAGGAACATCGCAGCAGCCGTGTTGACAATTTCCAAGAACTCACTAACACTCGCTGTAGGATTAACTGATTTAAAAAAATCTCTCGAAGGAAAGTAATTAAGTCACTTACTAAAGTAAAGTTAGGCTAACTATCCCACAAAACTGTCTGTGGTATGATAATAAATAGGGCGAAAGACCCATTAATTGTGCTCCGAATCTTGTGTATGTTATGTTACGTTATGATTGCTTATGTGATAATAAAGGGCCTTGCTAGTCGTGTCAAAGTGGGTGCAGCACTTTGCACTTACCAGAAATGTGTCGTATACGGTCTATCACGTCAAAGAAGCCGAAAGAAGTTGACGGATACCTTGAGATGGAGAAGGAGGTGGAAGAAAATGCTAAATGTGGTGAGTGAGAGAAATCTGTATTGACATTGTGTGACTGTGTCAATAGAATTATTATTTCTAGCGCCTGTATTGCGTCGTAGGCTGTCATCATAGGTATGACGTAGGTTTCAGGGTTTCGTCATTCAAAGGCAGGGGTGTCAGCTTGTGTCTATTGGTTACTTCTGCGTGTTAGATCACAGGCGGAAGGTATCGTTCACTGGACCACTACCTCCATAGAAAGACTACAAGGTTTGTCACTCAGCTTCGAGTCGTGCTCCACTAACTTGAGAAAAAAATTATGCACAAAATAATTGCCAATGTCAAGAACCTTTGTAACTTTACAAATGCCGTGATAAATGAATGTTCTAACTATCTGTACCTTTTATATTTAGCTGCCTGTCCGCTGCATGTTTTTAAACCGTATTTTGTGCGACCAAACGTGTCTGTCAACGGCATACCACTTAGACCCTGTGCGACTGATGATCGTCGTATGTCCGAGGAGATAGTAGTCCGATGCGATCATTGGTCGGATATTCGATGATTATTTTCATTGGTCGACTGAAATCGTCTGCATCGCTTCCGTTCACGGTTACTGTTATTCCGTTGTTATGCCAAAAACCTAAACTGAAACTCCCGTGGGTAGCTTCCCTTTGCTGCAATATTTACATATGTTTTAGACCAATGAGCACTGGTATGCATATTCGGTGCGGGATGCATGATTTCTTACCAACTACAGGATAGCGGTTCGCAAACGAACATTCGTCCAAATGATGGTTAAAAACAACCTGCAGCGGACGGCAGCTGGAAATTAAAGGTACATACAGTTAAAACAATCATTCAACTGTATTTATTTGACCTCACACAGACTGTAGGAAGAGGCAAACCGTCTTGAACAAAAAAATTGTCCGCAGGAAGCGACTCCAAGAACACAGACGACTCGAAGCTGAGTGACAAACCTTGTAGTCTTTCTATGAAAGTAGTGGTCCAGTGAACGATACCTTCCGCCTGTGGTTAGATTTGGATGAAACACACAGATTATGCATTTGTTTGAATATTCCTGGATGGAGAATGTTTAGTTTTGTTAAGAGATGATGTAGACCAGGTGAGAATAGACCTTTTGTTACCGGTACATCTTCTTTGGAATTGGCACAATAATTTGATGTGTAACTATAACAACAGAAGAGAAGGCCAATGATAAGATTGAGAAAACCAAACATGCATGATGTATTTTAATACTGGAACTTGAATAATTGTAATTGTGGTTATGATGACTGTGTGAGATGATACTTTGATATGAATTGTCGTTTCGGTAATTACTGACTTTGCTTTTACTTTTTGTTTTCCCAGCCGAGCGGACTCTTGGTGGGATAGCGTGTTTATTATCGTGTTTATTACCGTGTTTTTCTAGAGCGTGTTGTGTGTTGGTAGAGCACACACTAGTGACTTTGTAGTAGAGATTTGACTCAAGCTACTTTTGATTTGAGTGCGGAGTATGTGTTTCCACCTTTTTCAGACTAAGTGTTGAAAGTGTTTATTGGAAAAGTAGCATTAGTCTGACGAACCTATTTTTAACTTTTATTTTAAATGCTTGGTGATCGTGTGCGTGTGTGTTATGCAATAAAAGAGGACAGAGAACATTCAGCAATTTATTCGTCGAACTTTTATTTTTAGTGTATTCTCTCCCTCTCGCTTCTTCTAATTGCCACCACCCGCATGCGCTCCACCACATAAAGAAGAGGAAGACAAAGAGATGATGATGATGATGATGATGATGATGATGATGATGATGATGATGATGATGATGATGATGATGATGATGATGATGATGATGATGATGATATATGAACGATCAGTTACAATCACAGGACCTCTTTTGTAATTGGTGTAAATCCATGGTAGGCCTATACGTGTGTTGTAATGATGTGTTTTTATGTGAATTACTGCAACGTGTCTTTCCGATGTGGCTGGAAATAACGTACTTATATGACGTTTTGGTAGGCTAAAAATAATAAGATCAGTATCTCAGTTCGGATGAACATTATATAATTATATATTAATTATTACCGTGATTCCGAGCGACTTTAATCCAAAAAATAACATAATGCAGAGTCTGCAAAATCACGTATCAAAAGCTTAAAAACATTTGATCCTGTGGCTATCATGTTTTTACACGTCACACAAAATATCACAGACAAAATAAATGTCTTAACACAATATTAGTGAAGTCGATTGTGTGGGTAAATCGCTGTCGTATGTTTTTAAACGGAACAAATCATTTGACATTTCATTCAAAATGCCGGGACAGAAAATCGGCGACTTCCAGCCAGTTGGGAAATCTGGGCCAAAACTGCGAGAAGAAATGAAAGTGTACCTATCCGTTGGCGAAAGTGGAAGTCTTCTCTTTAATGTTGAACTGCTTCTCATACGTGGCTGCCCAAGCCTTGAGCGAAAAGATCAGAGGTTCATCATTAAAAGGATACCGACTGTCTGGTTGAAACGCAGGCACCCCTGGCAAACACACGCTTTTCCAAGTTCTGGCAAATCGCTTTTCAGGGGTTTTGTTGAATGACTCTACTGTCGATTCGATTTAAAGGGGCTGGCGAATCTGATCTTAAAAGATTCAAGGGACATTCGCTATGCCGCAATTTAGATACCATTATAATGATTTTCTCGAAAATGCTAACTATGCTAATAATTAAATGAATTTTAATCAACGAGTTTTGTTTTTGTTTAGTTCAGGACTAGCTGTAAGAAAGGTCCTACGGACCTAATGCTATCTTTCCTGTAATAAAGTTCAAAGTTCAAAGTTCAAAGTTCTCTCTCTCTCTCTCTCTCTCTCTCTCTCTCTCTCTCTCTCTCTCTCTCTCTCTCTCTCTCTCTCTCTCTCTCTCTCTCTCTTCCTGTAATAAAGTTCAATGTTTCAATGTTTCAATGTTTCTCTCGTCTCTGTCTGAGTGTCTCTCTCTCTCTCTCTCTCTCTCTCTCTCTCTCTCTCTCTCTCTCTCTCTCTCTCTCTCTCTCTCTCTCTCTCTCTCTCTCTCTCTCTCTCTCTCTCTCTCTCTCTCTCTCTCTCGTCTCTGTCTGGGTGTCTGTCTGAGTGTCTGTTTCTCTCTCTCTCTCTCGCTCTCTCTCTCTCTCTCTCTCTCTCTCTCTCTCTCGCTCTCTCTCTCTCTTCCTCTCTCTCTCTTTCTCTCTCTCTCTCTCTCTCTCTCTCTCTCTCTCTCTCTCTCTCTCTCTCTCTCTCGTCTCTGTCTGAGTGTCTGTCTGAGTGTCTGTTTCTCTCTCTCTCTTCCTCTCTCTCTCTTCCTCTCTCTCTCTCTCTCTCTCTCTCTCTCTCTCTCTCTCTCTCTCTCCCGCTTTCGCGCTCTGTGTCCCCCTCCCTCTCTTAGTCTCTCTTTCGGCTTCCCCCCACTTCCACCGCCCTCCCCCTCGCACAGCTCACCCCCCCCCCCCCCCCGCCCCACATCGCACTCCTCCCATCTCTTTTACTTCCAGGGGAACAAGGCCGCCACAATCTGCCTCTGGCTTAAACGTGACTACCAAATGCAACACACTGATCCTCTAATACCACTGAGCCATCAAGAACCCTTGGCCTCGTTCCCTCCTATGTACATGATATGTCTCCGGGGTGTGTGTGTGTGATGACATTCGCTGCACGCTCGTTGTCAATAAAAATGTAAGCGACCGTTTTTGGGGGGGTACCCCACACTATTTTTCAAGTCTAGATAATCGTGAGTATTTTTTGAAGAAAAGATATTCAACAAAATAAGGCTACGAATTCTTCAAAATTGAGGTGCACCTCGAGGCCGATGTCTGTTCTTTAATCGTAGGTCAGTTTTTAACACCAAAAGCAACGCAAAAGACATGTTCGACCTGCACAAGGTGAAAGCGTGTTATTTTGTCACCCTGTTTTAGGGACTACCGATTTTCCGCGAGAGTGACCTTTCCTTAGCTTGGATATGTCTACTCCGTGGGGTTACACATAATCATGGCATGACGTTGCCAAGGCTAAAACAAAACTAGTCCGGTGAGGCTGTGTCACATGAATGCTTGTTACTGGCACCTCCAAGCGCAAGCTGTGTGACAGCGTGCTCTTGAGGGCCATTGACCAGGGCTAGGACGTGTTATGAAACAAAGTGACTAATATATAGGTTTCACTCTGTCTGTTTTTTTTAAAAATTTTTATTTAAAAAAAAAAATTTGGTTTGGTTTGGTTGTTTGTTTGTTTGTCAGCGGTTTGTCCGACGACAGTTTAGACTTATCTCTGGTACTCTCTGGGGTCAATTGAGCTCAAACTTGGTGAGTAGCTTGCAATTGTGGGGCCTAGTTTAAACCTGATTTTCTCCGATTTTGTTAGGTCTTAACAGGGGGATTCAGCTGTACAGCCATAACGTGTCCGGCGTTATCGCAGCACAGGGACACCGCATCCTGACCTCAGGTCAAAATGAGTTCGGCTCATTCTCTCCCTGACAGGATGCCTTGAGTTTCCTTGTCTGGCAAGGAAACCGATTTTTTTTTTTTTTTTTTTTTTTTTTACATGTTTACAGCTTTTTGTAATGTGTTATGGATGTAAGCAGATTCGCGATCGTCGATAATGATGTTAATGGTGTTTTGTAATTTTTAAATTACAGACGAATTTTTATTTTAGACAGTTTCAAGCGGGCTATTTTTTGCGGATGTATTTACTGTGCAAACAACTCTAAATATGGCATAAGTGTCACGTGATAATCAACCGTTTGGTTTCGGCGCTCGCTGGAGCAGACGATTTTTTTGACAGTGATGCAACCATATATTACGGTCTCCTTCTGGCAGCAGTCCCAAAATTTCGACTTGTTTTGACCTTAGAACGATGTCTTTATCATAACTGGGAAGAACAGAACGGAGCTCACTGTCGAAGTCGGCCAATCTGCAATCCTTTTCGTCTCGCGAACACTGCTCGTGAACAACTTATGGGAGAACACTCTGTATTCTGGTTTTGATAGATTCGCGTAGGACGGTTGCGTCCGGTCAGAGAGACAACTGGCGATAGCCGTGGAGCGAGGATTATAAGAATGAGGGACACCGTACTTCTCGATGCAGCATTCACACAAAGCTTTTTTCATAGCTGCGATCTGCTAGCTTTTTCTGTGTTCACGTGTGATTTGCTTTTGCCTGGCCTGGCCAAACTTGTGCAAGCCTGGACAAAGTAAATAGTCGGTCTACCGTAAAAGTTCATTGAGAATATTGAAAGAAAATTGTGTATTGTTGTATTGTTTTGGTCAAGAAAAATAAGCTTTTGCTTGAGTTCGTGTCCTAGCTGCATATTTTCAATTGTTTCATGTCATGTATTTCGAATAAAATCTTGTTTAATCTGATGGTGAAAGAAGAGAATTGAAGGTAAAGAATTTCACCACATTACCATTGAGGACATAATTACTTATACTCCCTCAGTCGAACGGTCCAAAAAGGGGAAACAGGGTATACAGCTGGTACCTGGCTTCATTGAACTGTTTTTATTGCTTTTTGTGGATGATGTTGTGTTGTTGTCAAACACAGTGACAGGCCTGCAGAACCAGTTGAGTAATCTGAAAAAAGAAGCGGACAGGTTGTCACTCACTGTGAATATGGATAAAACAAATATCATGGTTTTTCGTAAAGGAGGGCATTTATCTGCAAATGAAAAATGGCTGTACGGGAAAGAAGAACTCAAAGTAACAAATGCATATACATATTTGAGTATGATTTTTACAACAAAGTTGAGTATCAATGGTGTTTTAAATGAGTTGAGCACAAAGGGTAAAAGAAGTGTCATGGCGATACAGAAGACCATGCGGAAGTTGAACACAGCAGATCCATGTTTATTTTGGAAAATGTTCGACACACAGATCGAGCCTATATTGACATATGCATCAGAAGTGTGGGGTTTAGATGAAGCTCAGTCCATAGAAAAGGTCCACACCTTTGCAATAAAACGCTTTTTAAATGTGCCATTACATTCTTCGAACAATATGGTTTATGGAGAAACTGGTCGCTGCCCGCTGTTTATTAGAACAACAGTGAAGTGTATAAAGTAATGGATTAAGTTTACCAGGTTGCCCATGACACGTCTTAGCAGGCAGGCTTACGAAATGTTATTGGCACAGTCTGAGGCAGGCAGAGAGAATTGGACAACAAAGGTGAAGAAAGTATTGGTTGAGAATGGATTTGGCTTCGTATGGTTAAGCCAAAGAGTCGGAAGGGAGAGCCATTTTTTATTTTTTGAGACAATTTAAGGACAGTCTTATTTGTTGTTATAAACAGAATTGGCATTCTGAAATAGAAGAAAATGTGAAGTATAAGTGGTTTTATTCCTTCAAATGTGCATTTCAAGCAGATAAATATTTGTGCATTGCGGATAGATGGAGAAGGGATAATTTTGCAAGATTCAGGCTGAGGACATGTGGTTTATATAGCAATAAACAGTGGTTTGTAATTGATGAACAAGTACAAAATTGTTTATGTCCATTGTGTACAGAGGAACCAGAAGATGAAGTCCACTTCCTCTTCAAGTGTAAATGCTATGCGAATTTGAGACAAGAGTTTGCATTTTTAGAATGTGCGTCCCCTCAGCCCGACATGAACACTGTGTTTCGACTGCTGGCATCGATTGATTTGAGAGTGATGAGATCACTTGCATGTTTTATTGCCATGGCTTTGGATATATTAAGGAAGAAAAAAATGGAAGAAAGAGAATGTACATTGTAGAGTATTAAGTAAGTAACAGATGGGTGGTCTGTTCCCATAACATTCTTAATGTCTTAAGTTTTAATGATGTGTTTGATGCTTTTAGACTTTGTTACGAGTTTGAATGCATTATTGTATGATGATTATGCAACTGGGAGGAAGAATCCGTGTGTGAGCGCGAGTGCGGACGCGTTTCAATGCGTGTGCGTTTGTGTGTGTGGCAAAGAGAGATAGGGAGAGAGAGAGAGAGAGAGAGAGAGAGAGAGAGAGAGAGAGAGAGAGAGAGAGAGAGAGAGAGAGAGAGAGAGAGAGAGAGTGGATGTGTTTGCAGAGATGGTTATGTTTACTTCTTCTGTAAATTATATCCCCTTGTCTAAAGGGCTTTTAAAGCTGAGGACAATAAACTCTCAAAGCGTCAAAGCAAAGCGTCTCTGTCTCTCTCTCTCTCTGCCTCTCTCTCTCTCTCTCTCTCTCTCTCTCTCTCTCTCTCTCTCTCTCTCTCTCTCTCTCTCTTACTATCTGTGCTTCTGTTTCCTTCAGCTTTAAAGATAAAGTGTATGTATGTGTGTTTGTGTGTGTGTGAGAGAGAGTGAGTGGGAGAGTGTGTGTGTGTGAGTGTGTGTGTGTGTGTATGTGTGTGTGTGAGAGTGTTGTGTGTGTGTGTGTGTGTGTGTGTGAGTGTTGTGTGTGTGTGTGTGTGTGTGTGAGTGTTGTGTGAGTGTTGTGTGTGTGTGTGTGTGTGTGTGTGTGAGTGTTGTGTGAGTGTTGTGTGTGTGTGTGTGTGAGTGTTGTGTGTGTGTGTGTGTGAGTGTTGTGTGAGTGTTGTGTGTGTGTGTGTGTGTGTGTGTGTGAGTGTTGTGTGAGTGGTGTGTGTGTGTGTGTGTGTGAGTGTTGTGTGTGTGTGTGAGTGTTGTGTGAGTGTTGTGTGTTTGTGTGTGTGTTGTGTGAGTGTTGTGTGTGTGTGTGTGTGTGAGTGTGTGTGAGTGTGTGTGTGTGTGTGTGTGTGTGTGTGTGTGTGAGTGTTGTGTGAGTGTTGTGTGTGTGTGTGGTACATGCATGGTAATTACATGTGTACTTGCCTCATCGAGCCGTTGAGATAACATTTTCAGTACCGCATCATTTAACCTCAACATGCATACTGCAACTTATGTTAATGATGATGTTGACGCATGCGTAATACCTCACTTGTTCTTTATAAATCCTTGCCGTGGCATCCTTTCATTTCGATTATTTCCTCAGTCCTAAGGGTTCACACGGCAACGTCTCGCGAACGGGAAGACAACTAAAAGCAAATCACCCTAGGCTTCATGCAATGCAATCACATTTTCTCCGTGACATTTTCCCGTAGGAATAACAAAGACTAGGACACCTAAGATAACAATAAGTCAACCTGGACGTTATCTTAATAGCATCACTATTCCATTGTTACGAACAGTATCAGTATGTACGCACAAGTATCATTATGATAACACCGCATACAATATCTTTTTCAGTTTGTCTTGGAGAAGGATTTTCTGAAGCCTTCACTTAGTTGGGCGAGGTCGACTTCGTAAAGTCGACTACTGGGTATTCGAAGCTTTGGCACTGGATTTTCGGTAAGAAGACGTCGAGAATTCGACTTCGAGCTCTATTAAGAACAGACTTTAATTCAGCCCGAAGATGACTTCGCGAAAACTTTGCAAAGTCTGTTACCGAAAATCACGTGTCGTGCAGCCAGCTTCGTGAAGTAGACTTCATCCAATTACTTTGATGCCTCAACTTAGTTTGTCCTACGTCGTCATCGAATACTCCGTGCGAAAGGCGAACCGGAAAACGTTGGAACGGGAAACGTCAAAGCAGGAAGTCACCGTTTCTGTCCCCACATTTGATACTAGTTAGGCCGACTCTCTAAAACATTCCTTTCGCCCGATATAGACAGCTGCTTGAATCGTTTACACTGACAACTAACGCTTCATCAAGCTTATAATTGATCCCCCAGCGAGATATCAGTTTGCCCTTATCATATCCCTCGTCATTAATCAATATTTCTTCCCTACACATTAATCATGTACATGGGCATGACGAATGGAAAACAAAACAGAATAGCGTGTTATATTAAAGGTATGATTTCGTGGTCACTGACATCGAATTCGTGCATGCATGTAAGTATACGTAAACTACAAATGATTTCTGTTACGTTTTTCTAAATCTCATGTGTTGCCACATCTGAGAGTCAGAGACCAGTCAAACAGTGTACTATGCAGTCTGAATCACAATAGTCAGGTCGTCATTTCCCGATTTTGACCTTAACCCCTCAAAAAATACCTCGGAGAATGTTTTGACTGTTTTGAACTCTGTGATGTCTGTAGATTACAGATCCGACGGATGACACTCTGTCATCCTTGGGCATTTTGATGTATTCAAGATGGCGGACAAGATGGATTCCAGACTGCAAAATAGTCGAAACTGCATGCTATAAACTAGCAGAACTGTATTTATTTATGTTTTCCGGGAGATAAAACGGGAGTTAATATGCATAACAACAGTTACATGATTAGCAGACACTATAACCCGAATGGCTGGTCTGTTGAGGGACCGTTAAAACTGGTTAACGGAGCAGGATGATGTAGTTAGTTTTAGCAATATATTTTTTCAGTTACAGCTAATGGTTTAAGATTATGTGTTGTGGGCTTGGATTACTGTTGCACTTTGCTTGACCTTCATCGCATTTCAAGGTCATATGAATGTCAAATGTTCATTTAAATGATGAAGGATTATACTATTTTTGAAGATAAAATGACGAAATGTGTTCATCTTCTTAAAACTTGCCATGAATAAAAACGTTCACCAACACTGAAGGTCACACGTTTTCAAGGTCAAACAATTTCAAGGTCATATATTTTAATGTCTGCAAAACCATCACTTAGCACGTGTATCACTACAAAGATCACTGTCAAGAAGACGAAGCTGAGATTGTATGGCCATGTAACAAGAACAGGCGGGCTCTCCAAGACCATCTTGCAGGGTATGATGGGCGGAAAGAGAAGATAGAGAAGACAAATGAACAGAGGGACAGATATCATTACAGAGTGGATTGGGAAATGTTTTGCAACTTCCCAAAAATTGCTCACAGCCGCCAGAGGTGGAGACAGCTTATGAAGCGCTCGTCGTTGAAGTGACCCTACCATCCTGGCGGGTTCCAGAATCAATGAGTGACTTGGTCGGTGAGCAAGCAGATAACAACTTAATCCTGGAAAAGTGGCTGTAATACCCAGAATAACTTAAAGTTATCTTGTGCTCTTTTTTTAAGAAGATCTAGTCAGGTGGGGAATGTATACACCAGACGAAAGGCCTTGTAAGGTGTCACAGCGCCAAGCGATTCGGCATATGAAATCCCTTTTGACACCATATACACAGTGTTGTGTCAGTTAGTGACGCCCCGAGGAGGTGTATTAGGCGTCATGTCAAGAGGCTAAACCTGATGTACCATGTCTCACATACAAAAGACCTCTATCTCATAACGTAAAGGTCATGGCGACGAACCAGGGATACTGGTTAGTATGCACTTTACCTCGCCGATGACCACACAGGATGATGTGTAGTTTACCACTCCAGATGACCAGGCGGGATGACCACGCTGGTTTACCACACAAGATGACATGGTCATGCAGTGAGTTTCCAGTTTGAGGGCAGCCACCATCGATCCTTTTTTTCAATTGCCGAAATGGTAGCGGATGACTATGCCTGATGACCAATAAATGACAACGCCCGATGATTACGCAGGATGTCATGTAGATTACCAGTACGGGTGACCGGTGAGAATTGCCAGTGCGGATGACCAGTGTGGATGACCTGTGCAGATGACCATGAAGGATGACCATGAAGGATGACCAGTGCAGATGATCATGAAGGATGACCTGTGCGGATGACCAGTGCAGATGATCATGAAGGATGAATAGTGCGGATGACCGATGGTGCACATGCCCAGTGCGGATGACTACGATGGATGACCAGTGCGGATTTGTGCAATTTCCAAGGAGTAGACATCGACATAAGATGGCACACGCACATTGACCGACTGCGCAACCACAGCATGCTGTTGCACATGGTAAATTTCTCCACAGTCACACTTCAAAATTAGCATGACTTCAGTTGGTGTAGGTTCTACTCCAGGCGGTTTTCTGCCCATCCTACAACCACCCGAAGTCAACTGGATCAAGATTTGGAAGATCCCCGTAGAATTGCAATGCAGCCCTTTTCAGATGGACGT
>NC_090246.1:19149512-19202781 GCF_037325665.1 Littorina saxatilis
AAATATGCCCAACACTTACTGAATTCACAGGTATGATCGCAGCTCTGTACATTTTCAGACTGGAAGAAAAACGTCAACAAGCTACGTTTGACGTCACATACAAGTTTGACGTGTTATCTCGTGCTACTGTGACAATGCTTTGTGGCCCGGAGTTGGATTCTAAAAATTCGTCTCCCTGTGGGTTATTGTGCATTTTGTTGCACAACCAAAATGATGACAAAAACGATGTTTGGTAGCTTGTTGTCAGACCAGCACTTTGTTGTTGGTCCTCGGGGAGCATATCGCCTTTTGTCTCATATTTATCAACCGCGGCCTTCGGCCTTGGTCGATAAAGATGAAACAAAAGACGATATGGTCCCCTTGGACCAACAAAAAAGCTGGTCTGTCAACAAGCCACCAAACATCTTATAATGTCGCACGGTCCTCGAAATGGTTGCAAATGAAGAGGACAAGATAAGATAAGATAAGATAAGATAAGATAAACTATACAAACAATACAAGAGAGACACAAAGAGAAAGGTGGGTGGGGTAAGGGAGGGGGGGGAGAGGAGGTGGTCAAGTGAGAGAGAGAGAGAGAGAGAGAGAGAGCGAGGCAGAGAGAGAGTGTGTGTGTGTATGTGAATGTGTGTGTGTGTGTGTGTGTGTGTGTGTGTGTGCGTGTGTGCGTGCGTGTGTGTGTGTGAGAGAGAGAGAGAGGGAGAGAAAGAAAGAGAGGGGATGTTTGTATGTGTATGCTTATATAAAAGCTAATACAGGGTGACCCCCCAAAAATGCAACCCATACAAATGTTGACCGAATAACTTCATATTTGAGGGACATAAATCTCAGCCTATGCATGACCCTTTCACAAAGTGACAATGCTATAGATCAAATGGTTTTACTTTTGTGCAATTTAAAACAATATTGCTATTTCATATGTTACGTGGATTTCCATTGGTCAATTGGGCATGCCGGCAAAACTGAGCTCAGTGCAAAAGTGATATATCGACGACATTTCCGTCGATATCAGTTTTGATATCGACGACCTCTTTATTGCTTCCCCACGTCAAAAACAAAAACACCTAAATTTTAAAACAAACAAATATATATGAAAATTTAATGATCCCAGAATTTAGTTGAGCAAGTGACTAAAGACTTTTTGAAAGAAAAGACATTTTGAAATAGTGAAAAGTACAAGAAAAGAGTGAACAAAAAGAAATAATAATCAGAGGGAGGGATATGGAACAGCCAAAACTGAGACAAATACTTTTGTAATTTCTTTACAGTAAATACAAAATGTCCAGAGAATTAGCAATATATCTAACATTGACTGACTGTGTGATGATATCTTCTGCTATTGGTCTGTTTCGACAGTGATATCAAAATCTCGACCTCCGGTCTCGATTTTGATATCACTGTCTCAACAGACCATAGCAGAAGATATCATCACACAGTCCGTCAATATTGGGTAAAATTTGCCGAATTCGGGGATCGACGCAACAGTACGAGGTTTGAAATTGAGCGGTAGCCAAACTAACCCAATTTAAGCCCTTCACATTGTAATTTTGGGGTAATTCGAATGACATAGTATACCTCAATCAACATTAGACAATCAGTAACTTAGATACAACAATTATAGGCAGGCTCAGGGCATTTCACATGGATGACTGCGTTCATGTCATTAATGAATTTTGCGCGACATTGCGCAAAAGTAACTTTTCAACGAAGGGGTTACATTTTCCAGTCATTTGAGTTTATCTTCATAGTTGTTGTGCATCCACTTCAGTTCGTCCACGACCATTCTACAAAGCTTTGAATCTCTAGGAAAAATGGTACGATATTTACCTTTTCTCCAAAATGTGTTCCAAATGACACCTCCGAAATTGTCAATGGCACGAAAGTTTTCCGGTTTGGGGATTGCCTTGAACCTAGCTGTAACTGCTTTCTTCAGGTCACCGATGATCTAAGGGGTGAAGGGGTGTCTTAGTATACTCACACATTCAGATAATCCGAAAGGTTAAGGTCTGGAGGGTTTAAATTAGGTAAGTATTGCTGCCACTCAATGTCAAACCTCGTTCTGTTGAGTCGATCGCCGAATTTGGTCACCTTTTTTGAAATTGCATAAACGTCAGACCTCTTTAGAATTGTCACTTTGTGTAAGGGTCATGTAAGGGTCATGCACAGGCTGATATTTATGTACTCCAAATATAAAGTAATTCAATAAACAGATGTAGAAGTTATTTGCATTTTGAGGGTTGCATTTTTGGGGGGTCACCCTGTATAAGCACCATAAACGTGTTCTGCATACATGTACTTCTTCGGGTTTTGTTCGGGAGGGGGGGGGGGGGGCAAAGCCATATCGAGGACTCTCACTGGTTCATTTTACTGTTTTAGAATTCGAGAGCACAGTAAAAACCAATGTTTATAAAACCTGTTCAAATTGATGAGGCGTTATATACAAATAATACATTCTTATTGCAACGCAGGAAGTGCTGACCTCCATATCATAATTATTCAATGTATTTAATTTATGAGTTAATTAGTACGCAATAAAAATCCATCGATTTTCATAAACGCGTGTTTCAGTGAAGGGCGATCAGTACCTTTGCTTTTCATTGAAAATGTTTTAATTGAGCCAGATAGTTTTTGCTCGTCTAGCATGCACTAGAAGCTGCAGTTCCCTATGAAACAAAATCTCAAAAACCTGTTAGTGTTACGGCCATTTAATCATTTATAGTTGACAGTGTGCGCATTAAATACCTATAAACCGTAGTAGATCCCAGTGCAAGAAG
Organism: Littorina saxatilis; assembly: GCF_037325665.1. Classification (NCBI taxonomy): domain Eukaryota; kingdom Metazoa; phylum Mollusca; class Gastropoda; order Littorinimorpha; family Littorinidae; genus Littorina; species Littorina saxatilis. The sequence goes on from NC_090246.1 coordinate 19,152,284, forward strand.
AGCGCAGAAATATTGATTCTCTTAAAAGAAAGATTAACCATCCGCGTAAACATCTTTTTAACGACTCTTTCAGTCGCACAAAGTAATACAGGTTGATTTCCAAGTTCATGCATATCTCTTAGTGTGTTACATTTCGCAAGTGTTCTTTGAAGCCAACAAAATCGACGGTTCTTTGTTCTATGGAATGAAGTTATTCCGGTCCATACATTTACACACAAAGCGGAAGAAAAGCAAAAGTTCGATTTTTTCACAAATTGCAGGCAGTTCTTAAAAATATCAGATTCTTTCATAAAAAGTTGATCTTTTTATTCTCAGTGTAGCATTATTATGCATTGTAAACAACTAGATCAAAGTAGCCATCAAAACACTTTTAGGACGGAACTTGTCACTTTAAAGGAAACCCCACCGTCGATAATTCATTTGCATTATAAGCCTCAGTAATAAAGTTATCGAGAGAGTCGTTAATGTCCTTATTCGAACACGGCTCGCTCATTGAAGCGAAACACGGAGCTCGATACAGTTCTTTGGCTTTGTAGCTTGTGAACACCCGATAGCGTTTTTAATGACGGTCGTAAATTTTCAAAACATTATCCTATTCTTATTTGAAAAAAAAGAAGAAAAAACCCACAAAACCAGGTACTCAGAAAATATGCAAAGCTTCAAGAAAATTCAAAAATTAAATGTTGAAATTCAAAAACAAGTAACATCATTTTTAAAAAAAGGAACAAAAAGCACCCAAGCACACACAACATACATGAAAAGATATATTCTGAGAGACGGTGGGCAACAACTGAGATTGCTTTAAAACCAGTGTAAACCGTTGACACTATTTGTGACCCTCCACCACGGAATGAGTCACATGTCACCTTTGCATGATTTTCATATTTTTACATTCTTCTAAAGAGTTTGTTATGCTCTATCCAGTGGTGAAAACCGTTTCAGAAAAGAGCGAAAACAGTTTGAGTTATAAGCCTGTGACTAAGGTGACGCTCACACTGTTACCAGACACTCCCCGGACTTATATTAAGCCTAGCGCAGAACCGCGCGAGGTGACATGCGACTCATTTCGTGGTGGAGGGTCAAATTTTAACTCGGAAAACGCACGAAGCCCACACGGGAGAAAACTTGCATGAGATTACTTGGAGTAGCATTTAGCAAAGGGATGGGCTGACTTACAGTGAACAAACAAAAACAAACAAGAGGCGAAGCCTTCAAGGCTCACGTAAGAAATCGACAAACAGTAACACAAACTCAATCACTCCGTCACACATACACACACACACACACACACAGTAAGCATAGGTGACACTGTGCAAGAAAGCGAGACACTAGATCTAGATCTGTCTGTCTGCATGTAGCCTACTTACAGGGACACGACTGCCAACTAGTCTCGGCCCGCTCAAAATAACAATGACCGAGACTTTCAGTAATTCCTTCGCGTGACGTCTAACCCTCTTACGTCATAATGTGACGTCTTCAAATGACGAAATGTTAAAGTTTCTACCACAGACATACACACGCACAAACAAACACACACACACACGCACACACGCACAAACGCACAGACAGACAAAGTTACGATCGCATAGGCTACACTTACGTGAGCCAAAAATAAACAATCAGGAGAAAAATTTCGGAAGAGTGTAAACACAAGAAAGGGACCAAATAATGCACCATTTTTTCTAATATTTTTCATTTTTCACCCACATTTATATTTTCATTCGTTTTTTCCCGTAAATTTTCGCTCAACTGTGAGTCATTAATGGCAATGTCACTTTTGAAGACAGTGATCAAATTGAAGGAATTACGGGGCATGTGTTAAACACAACATTATGTGTACTTGAAACCGAATTCTAAAACTAAAGCCAAGACAATTGTATCTCCCCACTTTTGATTCAAATTTAGGGCATGATTGACAATTCGATGGATTATCGTGAAATGTCCCTCACAACGTTAAACCCTCGAAGTTCCAGCTGCAAAGGGGTTGGATTTACAAGACTTCATGTTGATGTTTAACACACTGAGAAAGACTGCCGAACGTTTCTGATAAAATTCCGATTTTGTTTGAAGCAAATGGCTCATAACAAGGATGCAGCGGGAAGTTTCTTTCAAGAAAGCAACTAGTGGACTGGTACAATGGTAAAGGGAGAGAGATGTCAGATATCTCAACTACTCTTGGGCCAGTCTCGGTCTGAGGAAAAGGAAAACACGTTGGAATCAAAAAACAAACATTGAAGGTTATTGGAACGATTGATTATTGCCGGCGAGGTAATCTCGATTTTTCATTTCAACATATTGTATCGCAAAATGTGGAAACAAAACCCTCAGAGCTTTAATATGTTGAAATTATCTCGCCGGCATCTTGCATATGAGATTCACCGTTAATGTTGAGATAAGTTTCATTACCATGAGTGTTTGTCTGCTGTCTGCTTTAAAGGTACTGAACTTGTAAAATCCAGGTGCACGGAGCCCCTGGGGCTTTTAGTCATACCTCAGGCAGCTATCCGTTAGAAGAACTACCAAGTTTCATTGACTTGCACACAAAGAGTCAAGAACTGCGATTTTTTACATTTAGTCAAGTTTTGACTAAATATTCTAACATCGAGGGGGAATCGAAACGAGGGTCGTGGTGTATGTGCGTGTGTGCGTGTGTGCGTGTGTGCGTGTGTGTGTGTGTGTGTGTAGAGCGATTCAGACTAAACTACTTGACCGATCTTTATGAAATTTGACATGAGAGTTTCTGGGTATGAAATCCCCGAACGTTTTTTTCATTTTTTTGATAAATGTCTTTGATGACGTCATATCCGGCTTTTCGTGAAAGTTGAGGCGGCACTGTCACGCCCTCATTTTTCAACCACATTGGTTGAAAATTTGGTCAAGTAATCTTCGACGAAGCCCGGACTTCGGTATTGCATTTCAGCTTGGTGGCTTAAAAATTAATTAATGACTTTGGTCATTAAAAATCGGAAAATTGTAAAAAAAAATAAAAATTTATAAAACGATCCAAATTTACGTTTATCTTATTCTCCATCATTTGCTGATTCCAAAAACATATAAATATGTTATATTTGGATTAAAAACAAGCTCTGAAAATTAAATATATAAAAATTATTATCAAAATTAAATTGTCGAAATCAATTTAAAAACACTTTCATCTTATTCCTTGTCGGTTCCTGATTCCAAAAACATATAGATATGATATGTTTGGATTAAAAACACGCTCAGAAAGTTAAAACAAAGAGAGGTACAGAAAAGCGTGCTCTCCTTCTTAGCGCAACTACTACCCCGCTCTTCTTGTCAATTTCACTGCCTTTGCCATGAGCGGTGGACTGACGATGCTACGAGTATACGGTCTTGCTGAAAAATGGCAGCTACTTGACTAAATATTGTATTTTCGCCTTACGCGACTTGTTTACGAATTAATTTCGTACTCGGACCCGGCTGGTCTTGACCTATTTTTGGATCTAAATTTAGATCAGGTAGATCACCACATCATGCACAAAAAGACAGTCACTAGCAAACTGTCAGACGTCATCATGAGTTTGTGTAAAACAAAATGGAGGCCGGAATCACTCAGTTGAATCGAACTCCGACCAAACACCACGTAATAACTAGGTTAATTTATGCACTCGCGTGAACAAGAAACTGTCGAGCTTCACAGATGTCGTCGTTGGGTAGTTTTGGGTTTGTTTTACTACCATAGGAGGATTTTTGAACTGTAAATGCACTCAGCTGCAACAAAAACGCAAAACGAAGGCTGTGAGCTGCACTGTGCCTTTAAAAGACCAGTGGGTCGACGAACTGTAAATGTAACGTTTTGTCTTGTCAATGATTAACCCCTTCACTGCCACAGTATAACAGCATTATCCGAACGGTCTATGGGAAAGAAATGTGTTTAGAACCCCTACAAGTACTTGGACAGTGGTTACCTCCCATTTAGTTTTCAGAAATGTCCTGAAATGTTGTTGACACAAATCCCACGTATGAGATACGGTTATGGGCGTAGGACAAACCGAAAATGACCACGTATTACATACGGGGTGGGCAGTGAAGGGGTTAAACGTTCCACTAGCCCACAATTCTTGTGTTTTGATTCTGAACTTTGGAACGTTGGCAGTCTATCTGTTTCGGGATTTCAAAACCTGTTGGACTTCATTGTTTTAGATCATGCAATATAGATCATCCCATTGGGATGACATACATGTAGTTACTTTCTCTGTTTCCAAGTGTTCAGCGCGAGTTAGCTCAGCAACAAGCTTAAGAACAACAACATTCAGAAATGTCTCCTGGATTTATGCACGCAGAAGTACCCAGGCAAATCTGTTTTTCGTACCAAACTTAAGATAAAATATCGTAAAAGTTCATCCAGGCTTTCTCTGAGTTTAGTTCACACTTTTACATTACATCATTATGGTGGAGAAAAAAAATCGAGATAAAATTGGAAATGAGTACATTTTCTTTATCATTCTACGTGTCTGCCGATATTTTTTTTTACTTCCTAGGGGCATACATTGGCACATACGTGTGGCTGAAACTTATAATTTGTGTTTGAGAGAGATAATTTGTGACCCTCCACCACGAAATGAGTCGCATGTCACCTCGCGCGGTTCTGCGCTGGACTTAATATAAGTCCAGGGAGTGTCTGGTAACAGTGTGAGGGTCACCTTAGTCACAGGCGTATAACTCAAACAGTTTTCGGTCTTTTCTAAACCGGTTTTCACCACTGGATAGAGCATAAAAAACTCTTTAGGAAAATGTAAAATTATGAAAATCATGCAAATGTGACATGTGACTCATTCCGTGGTGGAGGGTCACATTTGTCAATTGAACACATATGAATCAAAGAAACGGGAGTGGGGTAATAAGCATATGAGCATGTGTGTGTGTGTGTGTGTGAATGTTGCTGCACCTGAGTGTTCACGCTTCAATACGTGAACGTAAAGGGAAAGGGCGGAGAGGGAATGGTTTACTACCGGTTGACTGTTTCCTGTTTCTCCGTTTCCCGTTTCTCCGTATCCCTTTTCTCTTTTTTCCTATTTCACCGTATTCATTTAGTGGAACGTACAAAAAGTTACGTTTCATCGTATAGTCTTTTGAGAATTTGAGAACCGATGGCTGCCAGTTACAAGAGCGAGTCCGCCTTTTTTTGTCTCCCCCCCCCTCCCCCCCCTCTCTCTCTCTCTCTGTCTCTCTCTCTCTCTGTCTGTCTGTCTGTCTGCCTCTCTCTCTCTCTCTCTCTCTCTCTCTCTCTCTCTCTCTCTCTCTCTCTCTCTCTTTCTCGCACGCTCTCTCCCAGTATGTGTATGCATTTGTGAGCGTTTGCGTGTATTTTCGCGCTGCAGTTAATAATAATAATAATGCAAACTTTTATAGCGCTATTCTAGAAAATTGTCTACTCTTAGCGCTTTACAATACTTACATCGACCAAGCATACTATACACGCACAGGCAAAGAAACCGACCAAACATAACCAACAAACTATACATGCACAGGCAAAGAAAACGACCAAACATACAATACACGCACAGGCAAAAATAACGACCAAACATAAACAAACATACTATAACCAAACATAACCAACATACTATACGCGCGCAGGCAAAGAGAACAATCGGCACATATAATGATTACTGACATCTAATAATGCAGGCATACAGTGACAATCCAATACACAGCCTAAGCACAAGAACCACAGTAGGCTTCTATATAAAAACGTGTCAACAATACTATTTACACACACACAGACAGTGCTGACACAAAGCGCAGTTCTCTGTTCTACTTCACAATCTCATTCCTGCGCCCTTTGTGCAATCGCCACACCTCCCATCCCATCTTCCATCACGTTTCATTGTTTGGAAATAGTGGAGTTGCATTCCTTTTAATGAGGACCACAACTCCTCAAGTACGTTCCGCGTAGATACCGCATGTTCCATTCAGCCTTCCAGAAAGACTGATCGATTAAATTGTGACTGGTGGGTCACAGGCTCGTGTACAGAATGTATCTAGATCACCATGATACAGAAGTCACAGAAAGCTGGTTGTACTCTGTGTGGCGTACTTGCTCTGATGTACTCGAGTACAGTCAACGTCTTGTACTTTTTCGTTGGAAAAACACTGAAACAACATCGCAGCGACTGCTTTTCTACGACGTACATCCATAAACTAAACTAGCGCAGTTTTCGATAGATTTTTACTGCCGCGTAGGCGAATGCATATACCTATATCACCATGATGCAGAAGACAGAGGACGCTGGCAGTTATTCACAATGTACACGCGCTACTATGTACTACATGTAAATCAAAGAAGGCAGATTCTTTTATTGTCAGTATTTTTCCAAACACACACACACACACACACACACACACACACACACACACACACACACACACACACACACACACACACACACACACATGTGCACACACATCAACCTCTCACTGATACACATACCCACATATCCTACCTAAACCCCTCACTGATGTATCTTCTATCTATCTATCTATATATATATACGACTAGTGTCTGTCTGTCTGTCTGTCTGTCTGTTCGCGATGTACGGCCAAAGTTCTCGGTGGATCTTTTTCAAATTTGGACACCGTATTCAGCTACACCCCGGACACAACCTCATCGATGAGATATTTCAACACGTGCTCTCAGCGCGCAGCGCTGTGCGCGCTGAACCGATTTTTTGTGTGTGTGTTTTTTTGTTGTCGGGATCCACTACCAGTAACTCTTCCTTATCTTCTCCAGTGTTTTCAGCCGCGATTATCTCCCTTCCTCCGTGTGGCGTCAATCCATATTCCCGTTACTACGTTACTATTTTTAGAATGTCACGATTGCACCCGTAAGTTGTTCTTACTGTAAAAGTAAAAAGGTCGAATCAATTTATAGCCACGCGAAAAATACACTGTCATCTATCTCTATATATTATAGATATAGATATACATATATATATATATATACGGCTTCTCTGTGTGTGTGTGTGTGTGTGTGTTTGTGTGTGTGTGTGTGTGTGTGTGTGTGTGTGTGTGTGTGTGTGTGTGTGTGTTTGTGTGTGTGTGTGGGCAACACCTGTGGATTGTAGAGTTCTGTTTGTGATGTGGTCTAGCGGCATTGGTGTGTCAGTATGTTCAGGCCTTCCTTCGAGAAGCCATAACAGTTAATCTCAATCCCGTTTGAGTGGACTTCGCCTTCAAAGATGATTGTGGTGTTTAGGCACTCGGTTACATTTGGCGTCGTCGGCAGCGATGGGACTCGACATGAAATGTGCAGGCCACTGAATCATTTTCGTGCTGTTCCCATTCCACCTGGGAGTGACCTAAGTTCATTCAAAGGGGGTCGAGTGTGACAGGGAGACTACCGTCGCCCTTCACAGCAGACTCTGCAGAGTTGTTCGCCTTAGAAGTTGTGGGCATTCCTTGCATGTACCCGTAAGTTGTCCTTACTGTAAAAGTGAAAAGGTCGAATCAATTTATAGCCACGCGAAAAATCCACTGTCATCTATCTCTATATATTTATAGATATAGATAGGTATATACGGCTTCTGTGTCTGTGTCTATGTGTGTGTGTGGAGGCAACACCTGTGGATTGTAGAGTTCTGTTTTTGATGGGGTCTGGCGACTTTTGTCTGTCTGTATGTTGTGGCATTTGAGAAGCCATAACAGATAATATAGGGCTTATTTTTTGTTTCTTTCTTTCCTCTTTTTGAAAGCGGACAAACACTCAAGTCCTTAATGGCTCAAAACCGTAGGACTTTTAATATTAATTTTAACGTAGCTCTAAAATTCTCAATCCCGTTTGACAGGATCGACTTGGCCTTCAAAGGTGATTGTGGTGAACCGCCACGCTGTCTGTCTCTGTCTCGCGATTCACCCCGGCGAAGCCGGGTATTCCTCTAGTATATTCATAAGTGCACATACACACGCACACACACATACAAACACACGCACATCACAATTGTCGAACCACGGCCATGAATAAGGCGCACTACACTGACAGTAAATAGATCAATGATTATCAACACAAACGATCCCGACTTCTTGGTCTTCTGGTGGAATTTTTTAATTTGTCTACAAACACTTTGAGATCACCGTTACATCCAGCCGGGGTGTCTTTAAAACTGTGTTCTCGTGAAGCCATGGTGGCAAGCAATGACTATGGTCTCCGTTCCGACAATGTTTCCATTGCAAGTTTTTTTACCGACTCGCGATCCAAACATGCGGGCGCAATAAATGCGCGTGCATCTACAGAAATTGATAACTATTTTTACCAACCAATCAATCCTTAACTTGAGCGCTCATTTTAGGCGCCCTCACTTATTTCGCCCACCTTAAATGAGCGCTCCGTTTGGGCCTATTTGCCACATAACGATAAGCTGCGCCCTCAATAAATGCGCGCTCCTTTTTGGAGCGCGAATCTATAGCTCGCCAAATAAACTGCGCCCTCCTCTTAAGAAATGCGATTTGATTGGCTAACTATTTTTACCAGCCAATCAATGCTTAACTGGAGCGCTCATTTTAGGCGCCCTCACTTATTTCGCCCTCCTGAAAGGGCAGCTGTCGGGTTGCCTGGCCTCAAAAATGCGCGGAGTCGCGTGCAAACACGCGTTTAAGAGTTGTCCGAGTTGATTTGGTCCAGAAGAAGATACTTTTATCATTAGTTTGAAACCATGAAAATGAGTGAAACTTTCTGCTAGTTCTCACAATCCGCAAGAAAACGAAGCAGTTGGCAGGCCGAAACGACTCAAAATTCGCGACCGACAACTCTGTCAGCACAAGAAGAGACGCCGCAGCGTTAGCCTGGCAGTGACGTCATCCGAGGAACCCGATAAGGCCGCTGCGAAGTTTACAGTACAATGCAGAGTACAGCTGGGCATCTGTTATGCTGTACGCGTGATTGATTCTTGCACAAAGTAAAGTATTAGGGTGGTGGTATCTTTTCAGGACTCATGTTCCCATCTTCTCTTCTTTGATCTGACCAACTGCAACCTTCACAAGTTATTTCTAAAGTGGTTCACATGCTGTTGCCACACCCCCAGTCCACCCGGTTAAACCATAAAGCTGCTCAACCACAAACCCTTGTGTCCCTGGTCAGCAGACACTTTACACTGAAGAAGGTCCGCTTGAGGTGTCACGCCAATTACCGTGTACGTGTGAGGTACTGAATTCAAGACAAAAACCAACTCTGTCGGTGGGAAAATCTAGGAAAGAGATAATGACAATACCTCTTCAATTACTCACTCAAGTAGGTAGACGGAGATAAGATAAAGGGAAGAGAGACGAAGACAAAGATGAAACAGTGGATCTAGTGTGGAAAACCGTCGCGATATAACCTTGAATGGTTGAAAACGACGTTAAACACCAAATAAATAAAGAAAGAAAGTGTGGAAAATGGGGGAGGGGGGTTCGGCCGCAAAAAAATCAAAGATGAATTTGTCAAACTGTGATTGTGATGGTTATCGTGTGTGTGTGTGTGTGTGTGTGTGTGTGTGTGTGTGTGTGTGTGTGTGTGTGTGTGTGTGTGTGTGTGTGTGATAACACGTATGTGTGTGTTTGTGTGTGTGATAACACGTATGTGTGTCTGTGTGTGTGTGATAACACGTGTGTGTGTGTGTGTGTGTGTGTGTGTGTGTGTGTGTGTGTGTGTGTGTGTGTGTGTGTGATTACACGTGTGTGTGTGTGTGTTTGTGTTTGTGGGTGCATGTGTGTGAGTGTGTGTGTGTGTGTGTGTTTGTGTCCTTCGACGCGTGACATTATATGCCAATAAGTTGAACAAAAAAAGGGTTCAAGTGGGAACACCTGAACAAAAGCAGGAGGGGGACGGAAGATATTTTATAAACTCCGTTTTTTACTGCGAAATGTTGGCCTGGGAGAAGACACCCCATCCTAAGTTTCTCTTCACCTACCCGTGAAGTATGCTTGAGGGCTTGACTAGACAACCCGATTGCGCTCACTACACTGTATACAGAGAGCGCCGTTCAACCCGGCCGATTCCTCGGCTGACGTCACGCGTCCAAGGGAAGTAATTTTCGAGCGAGCTGCATTGACTCAGCCAAGAATGCAAACTTTCTTCGATTAAAGACATTGTAGCTTGTCTATAATCTTCGGACATGTGTTATCAAACTGTTAAAATCACCAAGTAACTTTTAAGTATAGTTTCAGTTACATGAGAACTCATTCTGATGAACCGATTTTGAGAGCCACAACCCAACAGCTGCCCTTTAAATGAGCGCTCCGTTTGGGCCCATTTGCCCTCTCATACTAGCGAAGGATACTTTCACAGGCAAAATGTTCCATGTTTGGAAAAGTGACCTTCACCTTTTAAAATCTATTCGCTGATTGGTCATTACCAATAACTTTTAGCCGGGAAGTCGTTCTGCGCATGCGCGCACACCATATCCGCATAAACACGCGAACCGCGTTATTTCGAATCGGTTCGACGTCTCAGACAGCAATGTTTCTCTCAACTCGGCCTCTAAAAGATAAAATTCGGCGGGTATCCATCATGCAGAATTAGTTTTGCAGCACGGCGATGAAGATAATTGAGTCGTTTAAGATGAACATCACTGCAGTTATCCTAAGGTGAGAGAAAGAGAGAGAGAGAGAGGGAGAGAGAGGGAGAGAGAGGGAGAGAGAGAGAGAGACAGACAGACAGACAGACAGACAGACAGACAGACAGACAGAGAGACAAATTCTTTATAAACGAGAGCGATAGAGCTAGAATTCGAGAGTGGTGGATTATGTGTGTGTGTGTGTGTGTGTGTGTGTGTGTGTGTCAGTGTGTGTGTGAGAGAGAGAGAGAGAGGGAGAGAGGGAGGGAAAGACAGAGAAAAAAAGAGAGAGCGAAAGACTGAGCGAGAGAGAGTGAGAATTCTTTATTAACGAGAGAGATAGAGCTACAATGAGAGAGAGAGACGAGAGAGAGAGAGAGAGAGAGAGAGAGAGAGAGAGAGGTAGTCGTACGGACAGACAGACAGGGACAGACAGAGTGCTGGCACATTAAACATCAGTAACTCACCCGTGTTTCGCTGGTCAGTTTCTAGGAAAGCATCAAAGCGGTCTTTTCAAACATAATCCAATGACCACTCCATCGGAACTCCAAAATCAATGTCAATACCAATGTACCCAGTATATTCCGCAGGTCATAATTTTACCAGTACGCACTAGAATAGGCTAGTCTTTCCTTGTCTTTATTTTGTTCACGAATCGGTAGCCAGAAATCACAAGAACAAGAATTTTCCTCAACACAAATAACATTTTTTTCCAGCCTGACTATTTCGGATGGGCACTTCAACCCTCCCAACCTTGTCACACACTCTGACCAGCCTATACACTAATCGCCACGGTGTGTCTACATAGACACAAACACAGCACGTGAAAACCACCTGTTATTTGGTAGGAGACTGTGGAGAGAGTAAGGACAGAGCGACGCTATTTCCACCTAGGGGTAGGTCTTCCAAGTTGGCGAAGCGTTGCCATGGAAACTCTGCCAATGATTGCGGCCTCCCGCGGAGTCGTGCGTCGCAGAACTGTGCTGGCTTCCGTGGAAATGCCAGACTCTTGTGACCGATTCCCGCGCGCGTTGCTGGTGTGTGTGGGTGTGGGGGGCGAGGGGTGTCTATGTGGCTATACGCTGTGTTTATGCTCGTCTCTACTTCATGGTCAGTTGTTGTTTTCAGGATTTGTCGTTCTTTGCACTGACTGGCTGAGTGCTGTACAATAATGCTTGCTGTTCTTGTGTCGAGTATGTGCGAGGGTTTATCATGGTGATTAGCGTCTGAGGGAGAGTAGGACGGGAATGGGGAGGGCGGAAGAAGGGCAGGAGGAGGAGGGGGGAGGGGGGGGGGCGAGGTGGGGATGTCGTTGTAGCGGGTGTTGGGAATGGATGTTTTATGTTCGATAACGTTGCTTTGTGTCCTGTCTCCTAGCCGCAGCATTGTTGCTAGCTGTTGCTGCAGCGCAGAAGAGAGAAAGACAAGACAAGACAAGACAAAACAACATGATTGTATTATCTGGGGTAAAATATTAGCAAGTGTACATGTGGGTTTTTTGTTTAATTTTTTTTTTATATACCTTTTATAACATCCAGCCCTCGCCCACTAGAACTGAAACAAACCCATTAACTATTAGAACAAAATTTAAAAATTATAACTGTAAGAACAATTTCAAATGTGAAGTGTGCGACACATCACAATTGGATATCCATGGGGTTTCATGATCAGTCTACGGAAAAAAAGTCTACTGACTCAAGCAAAACATTACAATTGTCAAGAAAAAGTATTTACAATAAACTAAAAAATTAACAATGAATCTGAGGGAGAAAAAAACAATTTGGACGTTAACATACCCGGAATCTAGGTCTGCAGCACATAATAATAATAATAACGATTACTTATATAGCGCGTAAACCTCGTGGTGACGAGCCCAGAGCACTTTACACTTACACAATCATAATACAAACAAGGAAAGAGAACTAAATCCGAATAAATTCAAACATGGTCACACACACCCACACACGCACGCACACACACACGCACACACACACACACACACACACACGCGCGCGCACACACTCACACACAATCTTTCTTTCGTCATTGTCAATGTTCAGGTAACCCGCAATGTCATTCCATGTACGCATACGTTATTCTAGTACAACACACACAGGCACATACACATCCTCATGAACGCCACACTTTAGTATATAATACACGTGGCAGCGCCGATGACTCACCGATCATGGGATCTCCTTCAGAGGTCTAACTTAAACATGTGTGTTTTGAGGGCTGTTCTAAAGGCAGATGGTGACTGGGAATCCCTAATGCTCCGGGGGATTTTCTCCCAGACAAGAGGTCCCTGGTACTTGAAGGATCTCTCAAATCCATAGTTAGTTGATTTTCTGTTTCTTTTTGGTTTACTAAGTACATTGGTATCTGTTGCAGAGCGAAGAGAGGAGAGGTTTGAATATTTTGATAACATCTCAGAGAGATAAGCAGGTCCTGTACCATGAAAGAAAGAGAAACAAATGCATGCAATTTTGTATTGAATACGACTTCTTACAGGCAGCCAGTGAAGGGATCTCAAAACAGGTGTGATGTGGTGTCTTTTAGGGGTCTTTGTGATTAATCTAGCGGAGTTGTTCTGTACTTTCTGCAGTTTTTCAATGAGATAGTCAAATGAACCAGAAAGAAGGGCATTTCCGTAATCTAGCCTTGAAAGAACGAGAGAGCAAATGAGGGTTTTTGTAGCATCGGAAGAAAGGCAGTGGCGGATGGAGCTAATTTTTCTCAGTTCATAGTAGGCATTTCTACAGACAGTGGAGACTTGTTGTTTGAAGCAGAGAGTTTCGTCGAAGATGACACCGAGGTTTCGTACTTGAGAAGCCAACTGAATATCAGTTCCAGCTATAGAGATTTGGGCAGGAAGGGATGGTTCTTTTTTAAGAGAAGGGGGTACAACTAGCATGATCTCGGTCTTGTCGTCATTAAGTTTCAATTTATTTTCGGTCATCCACAATTTCAAGTCAGAGATGCAGTTCTTAGTTGTCTCGATTGTGTTGGGGAGGTCAGTAATAGGGCCAGATTTTTGTAACTGAGTGTCATCAGCAAAGCTTTCATAGGAAACAGAGTGGCGAGAGATGACATTAGATATTGGTTTCGTGTACATGATGAATAGCACCGGGCCAAGTACAGATCCTTGGGGGACACCGAAAGTCAACGGGGATGGAGCAGATTGGAAGCCGTCAATGGAGACTATCTGAGAGCGGTCTGTGAGGTAGGACTTAAACCAAGCTAAGGCAGTGTGGCAAATACCAAAAGAATTGTGAAGTCTTGTCAGGAGAACGGAGTGGTCAATAGTGTCAAATGCTGCCGAGAGATCTAATAGAGAAAGGACAGACACATGCTTTTGATCGAGAGCTAAGAGAAGGTCATTTGCAACTTTGATGAGAGCGGTTTCTGTTGAGTGGCCAGCCCTATACGCGGACTGATGGGGGTCGAGGAGCTTGTTCTGGGTGAGGTGCCCAATGATCTGAGAGAGAACTATCTTTTCAAGTAATTTCGAGAAAAAAGGAAGATTTGAGACGGGTCTGAAGTTTTTTAGGCAGTTAGGGTCTAGGGAAGGTTTTTTAAGCAGAGGGCGGACTACCGCCGATTTGTATACAGATGGGAAGATCCCGGTGGCCAGCGAGTCATTGACGATACCGGTAATGCATGGAACTAGCGCATCAATACACTGGTTGAGAATGCACGAGGGCAATGGGTCAAGCTCACATGTCTTACGGTTGGATTCAGCAATTTTTTCTCTGACAAAACATTCTGACACATGGTGAAAACCCGAGAAAGATGTTCCTGAGAATTTTTTCTCTGTGAATTTGCTGGTGGTAGAGGTTAGCTGAGAGTCAAGTTCTTCTCGTATTGTCTGCACATCAATACATTTCAAGTCTACATACGAATTGAATCAATGCACACAATCATCACATGTCCTTTTTGCAATATGTTGGACATATAATGATCTTTGAATAGTGTGTGTTTATATATATATATGTCACTAGAGGAATACCCGGCTTCGCCGGGGTGAATCGCGAGACAGAGATAGACAGCGTGGCGGTTCACCACAATCACCTTTGAAGGCGAAGACCTGTCAAACAGGATTGAGAATTTTAGAGCTTATTTCTAAGCCCTATATTATCCCCGAGTACGCTAGTACAAGGGCTCAGCAGACTTTAATTGTGTGTCTGTCTGTCTGTCTGTCTGTCTTTCTCCACTTAACAGCTTATTGCTGGGAAACTACTGGGCGCAGTTCGTTCAAAAGTTGATACACTAACTTGATAATAGGTCCGATTGATCGTATTAAAACTTCATAATGTTACCTGGGACCTAAATGCGAAATAAACCACAAAAAACCGACTTGGCGGTGGGAGGAATTCGCGGAGCCACAGCCAGCCAGGCAGTCTGATAGAACAGCCGAACTCGTCACACATTGACGAGAAATATAGCGTCATAAAAAGATTACGTCACGGTCAAAAGTCTTTGACGTCTTTTTCTCTCGCGCGGTGTGTGTGTGTGTGTGTGTTCATTTTGTGCACATACATGTGTTAGTGTTACTGTGTATGTGTGTGTGTGTGTTTGTGTGTGTGTGTGCGTGCATGAGTCTGTACTCGGCCTGTGTGTGTGTGTGTGTGTGTGTGTGTGTGTGTGTGTGTGTGTGTGTGTGTGTGTGTGTGAAAAAGAGAGAGAGAGAGAGGAAGAGAGAGAGGGAGTGAGGGAGAGAGAGTGTGTGAATGTGTGTGTGCATTTTCACTGTGATCAAATAAAAGAGAAAGGCCAGTCACCACGCACATCCTCGGCTCGCATGCAATGTATTTATATAGCAAAGGGAATGCCTGTAATTCACACAGATCAATCACTTGGTCTTAAACGTGCACAAGACAAAAACGTTCATACTGGGGGAGCGAGCCAGTCTGAAGAGTACTCGGGTCCAGCGCGAGCGTTTTTTATCTGTTATGGCTTAATCTCAAATGCCAGAACATACAGACAGACAAAAGCCGCCAGACCCCATCACAAACAGAACTCTACAATCCACAGGTGTTGCCTCCACACTCACACACAGACACAGAAGCCGTATATATCTATCTAGAGAGAGAGAGAGTGTGAATTTTTGGTCGGTTCAAAATACAGGTTAACCCAGTTTGCCGGTAAGAACGTTTCCGGAGAGAGAGTGTGAATTTTTGGTCGGTTCAAAATACAGGTTAACCCAGTTTGCCGGTAAGAACGTTTCTTTTACCGAAGAAAGATGCTCTTTTCTGAATGACAAACATTCTACTGTTGCATTTGCTTGTGATGGTGGTGTTTCTGTTTTGTGTGTGTGAATCCTCCAGATAAATGTAAACTTCCTACCACAGAAAGACAAGTCAAGAAAAGTTCACACCAAACCAGTTTTATTTGCATCACTACCTTTACTTTCGTTACATAACAAACACATTCAAATGGCTGGTACACACCACAAGAACCTGTTCAACAAAAAATATATCTTTAACCGTTACAGTAGATGATTTAAAATTCATGATTGCAGATACACTGCATGAGATTCTAACAGTATCAACACTATTTTATTTGCATCACTACCTTCTTTTTTGTTACATAATACTTTTAAATGGTTAGTACGCACCATAAGAATCGGTTCAACAAGAAAATACATCTTCAACCATTACACGATTAAAAATAACTAATTGCAGATACACTGCATGAGATTCTAACAGTATCACCACTATTTTGCATGCAACAATCATCCACACCAAAATATGTACTCTGTTAATGTAAGCTGTAAAACAGTTAAAAGGATTTGTTCCCTTGCATCACACCACCGGTATAACTAGTGATATGCCTTCCAGTAAAATTGAGAAATAAAACCTTTAAAGAAAACAAGAAGGATAAGTACATGTACTCATATGGCTTTTGTAAAAAGGAAAAAAGAAAAAAAAACCCACCGCATTTGTACCCATTTCCAGCAGTGATTTGAATGGAAACAAGTAGAAAATATCTGAACAGCTTTAACTTTAATATTCACATAAACACGATAGAACACATATAAGATTAATAGTGCTAGTACAGGGGATCAGAATCCTCACACATAACGGAACTATAGCAATAAGTAATACGGGTAATATATTATTTGTTGGTGAATTTAAATGTTCGAATTTTCATTTGTTTTTAATAAGTTCATAATAAATGGATCATTTGTTCTGAACACTTTGCACTGCAATTAAGGAACTATTACATACCGTCATATTTTATTGTGCATCTCTGGTGTGCAAGGTTATAAAGTTTATAGGTTTAAAACAAAAACCATATGCCAAATTTGTATAGACATACTTTGTAAATCTCTTGAAGGTAGAAATAAATAACCAAGTACATTTTGCAAACATGAACATCATGCCAAGTGTACCCTGATTCAATCAAAAGCACTGAAGAATTGAGATACATCTTTCTCTTCTATTTCTGTTATTCTCTTTCCTCTGAACACAGTAAGGTTATCAAAACAAGAAAGACATTCTTGATTTGCGAACATGAGAAGTCTACAAGTTTCAAATTTGGTGTGACACAGTAGATAAGTCATTCAGAATGAATAAACAGCCTTTGTGCGTACGCATCAACAATATAATACTCATAACTGCAACTTAGACACTAACAATATTTCATTTTTGACGCTAATCATTACACATGCCCACAAGATTTACCCAGAAAGTCAAAATAATACAGCCTAATGCATGAATCACAATAAAGAAACTTTCTTTCTTTCTTTATTTGGTGTTTAACGTCGTTTTCAACCACGAAGGTTATATCGCGATGGGGAAAGGGGGGAGATGGGATAGAGCCACTTGTCAATTGTTTCTTGTTCACAAAAGCACTAATGAAAAATTTGCTCCAGGGGCTTGCAACGTAGTACAATGTATTACCTTACTGGGAGAATGCAAGTTTCCAGTACAAAGGACTTAACATATTTTTGGCTCACGTAAGTGTAGCCTATGCGATGATAAACTTTGTCTGTCTGTGCGTGCGTATGTATGTATGTATGTGTGTATGTCTGTGGTAGAAACTTTAACATTTCCGAGTCTATGGATTACGTCAGTCTCGGTCAAAAGTGTTCGACGTGTGTGATAGAAACTATTTGAAGACGTCACATTATGACGTAAGAGGGTTAGACGTCACGCAAAGGAATTACTGAAAGTCTCGGTCATTGTTATTGTGAGCGGGCCGAGACTTCTTGGCAGATCCAGGGTCTCGCTTTCTTGCATAGTTTCACCTATGCTTACTGTGTGTGTGTGTGTGTGTGTGTGTGTGTGTGTGTGTGTGTGTGTGTGTGTGTGTGTGTGTGTGTGTGTATGTGTGACGGAGTGATTGAGTTTGTGTTACTGTTTGTCGATTTCTTACGTGAGCCTTGAAGGCTTCGCCTCTTGTTTCTTACATACTGCTTGACTAAAATCTTTACAAAAATTGACTATATTCTATACAAGAAACACTTAACAAGGGTAAAAAGATAAACAGAATCCGTTAGTCGCCTCTTACGACATGCTGGGGAGCATCCGGTAAATTCTTCCCCCTAACCCGCGGGGGGTAATAAAGAAACTTCTTTTCATCCAATATTTGTTCTTTCAACATTAGATGTTGCAGAAAAGTACTCCAAAAGAGACATTAACCTCTCCCCTTTCTCGTTTCCTGCTTTAAATGCTAGGCTTGAACTCTTCTCCCAAACCACAAACCTGTTCCTGCATCAGTAAATGAAAATCTTCCTTATAATGCACACAACCCTGTAGCAGAACACATCAATGAGAGACATGAATAACTTAATCTGACACAATTAGCTTTGCAAAATAACACAGATCATGTCCCTACTAGTAATGAAAACACACATTTTACATGTACAGTGGAACCCCCCTTTTAAGACCCCCCCCCCCCCCAATTTAAGACTTCAACCATTATTAAGACTTTTATTTTTATTTTTTTCTCTTAATAACCTCTTCAAATTTACCCCAATTATAAGACTATTGAAACTCCTTTTTAAGACTTTTTTTTAGGTCTTAAAAGGGGTGGTTCCACTCAACTTATATCTACAGTAAATTCCCTCTCACCCCACTTCTTTCTCCTCCCCAACAAAAGGATACAAAATGCACGCCTGGCAACATATATAACCACAGGCACTCGTCACAAGGTGGGCGGGGCCTATGTCTTGGATGTCACTTGTGATGGACGGTCGTCTTATACTATGGTTTATAATAGTAGTAGTCTTGAGAGCGCACAGGCCCTGCCCACTTTGATCCCGACCCGCTTGTGACGAGTGCCTGTGATATTAACTACATTATATCAAAATCTGTACGATCCAAAAACATTCCCATTCACAAATCAACACAAAATTTTACTCTTATGATTTGTTATGTGCTTTGCAGCAACATTTGCTCAAATGCATACGCCCTGTTAAAAAAAGCCAATCACAAACAAAATCAATTCATTAAAAAGTAAAATGGCAGGGTTCAAAATTCCAAAATATAAAAAGGAAAATCTTGAGTGACGTTTGTTTCTGACGGGATCGAGTGACATTTACTGATATTAACAGCTATTGTGTTTTCAGGGTAGCAATAGGGTCCAATATTTAGACGAGACAAGTATAATGCCGATGAGTCGAAGACGAGTCGCATTATATTTGTTCGAGTCTAAATATCGGACCCTATTGCTACGCTGAAAACACAATAGCGTTTATATAGCTATTCTGACATTATATTCTGTGTTAAAATCATGTTTTTGTCAGCAACAACTACCAGAATGGTCCATGTCGTTGATTGCAGACGACGGTTATAGTGCGCATATTCCTTTGCGCATGTATCCACGGAAATCCCCGAACAATATGCTAGGAATCATATGACGTCATGACGTATCATGCTTGCTTGCGTATATTCTATGTTCGAAAGTCTGACTTCTGTTGGGGATTCGCATGATGAAGACTGCGGTAAATCTGTAGATGATAAGAGAACAAGGATTGTCTCAGAAGAAACGACTAAATGTTTCAGACCGGTAACTTCATTTCAACAATGGACGTTCTATGTGACAGGAGAGTTTGCTGATTTTGTGCTAAACATTGAAAAGACCGTCTGCTAGAATCAGAGATAGGTCGCTTCAGATTGCAGCTTCTTGAACTTTGCAAGGTTTGTTGACCGTTATAGAACTGGATTTTACACGTAATGTATGTCATGTACAGTATGAGTAAGCAACAAAAAACACACACACAAAGCAAATGGCATCGTCTGTCGACTAGTCACAGAAAAAAACCTGGAGAGGTATGCGTGTACTTTATACACGTGGAAGAAACCGGAACCATGCGTCTTTGTTATTGCCGATATCGTTTGGATATCGGCAAAAAATTACCAACTTCCGTCGCGTTATCCTTTGATGATCGCAATACGGATGTGTGAGACCATCCAATCACAACCCCCGAATTCCCCCACGTGTCTATCAGAATAGCTATATAGCCATCTTTTGAGTAATATGTGAGATTCTGGTCAGTTTCATGAATTTATATTGCACAGGATATAATAAAACCTGACTTAGTGTAAAACAATTCCAAGATGTGAAAAGGTAACTTAAGTTCTACTTTTTTCACAAATGTAAGAAACCCTTATACAAACATAACAACAATCAAACAGCTTGATTAACTGCAAACATCTGCATTAGGTTGCATGGCTTTGGTGTAAATATCGGGAACATTCTTTAAAAACAGAGAAAACGCAGACATTCAATGCAGCTTGGTACATGCATGGGCTATATAGTACAATTGGAGTTTGGCGTAGCGAGTGTTGAAGAATGAGGGGGAGGGGGGGGGGGGGGGGAGGGGGTTAAGGGGAGAATATAAGAATGATAAAGGATTCTGCAAATGCAGCTAAGGGGTGAATGGCGGAAGGCCAGTTAATATTTATAAAGGCTTTACAGTGGTACCTGCAATGAAAGGACACCCTTGGGACCAACCACGTTATCCCTTCATTCCAGGTGGCTGCCCTCATGACAGACGCATTTTGGATCAGTTGACAGACCACAACAACAACAACAACAACAACAACAACAACAACAACAACAAACAAAAAAAAGTTGACAGACAAAGGGAAACTGAAGGTTGGAAGGTGGGGAAGGGGCCTCACATCACGGGTACATTGTATCACTGTACTTGGTTTACCGACATGCCAAAATAATATCAAATGGAAGACATTTGTACAGTGGAACCGTTCTAGAATGACCCCCCAAAGCACCAACCAAACAATTGTCCTGTTATAGACAGGTGGTTGAGGGGCGGGGATGTAGCTCAGTCGGTAGCACGCTGGATTTGTATCCGGTTGGCCGCTGTCAGCGTGAGTTCGTCCCCACGTTCGGCAAGAGATTTATTTCTCAGAGTCAACTTTGTGTGCAGACTCTCCTCGGTGTCCGAACACCCCCCTGTGTGTACACCAGGGATCGCGTTTACGCACGATTTTTGCGTATTTGACGCATTTTAAAAGTCGCTGACGCGTTTTTTTTGCCGCGCCGCGTAAGCCATACGCAAAAATATTGTAACTTTTTCTTGTCTTCACGCAGCGCTTTTGCTCTGACTTAATAATCACCCGATCCTGAAACTGACTATAGGGCTCGAGAAGTGACGACACACATGAAATCTGCGCGTCAAAACTAAAGTCCGTTTCTTTTTGCATCGAAGTATCGCAAACGAACGTAACGAGGGTATTACCAGATAATGTCTTGTCGGATAATGAAACAGACATTAGCTGCTCTCCCATCTCGCGCTTCCAAAAGGCGGAAAGTGTGTCTAGTCGTATTAGAGCGGGAAACAAACTCGCAAGGCCCGAAGGTTGGAGACAGCAGGGGTGTTATTCGACAGGCGTGCGCGGAGTTCGACAGGAAAACTCGCCGTATTTAGGTAAGGAGTGTCTTTAAGTCTTTCGTGCGTGTTTTGTTTGTGTCTGTACCGTGTACGTGTTTTCGTAGTACGCAAAAATATTGGTCCGTGACGCGTTTTTTTCGTTTCGTTGCGTATGACTTACGCGTTTTTTAAAAAGCTAGCGCGATCCCTGGTACACGCGCAAGCACAAGACCAAGTGCGCACGAAAAAGATCCTGTAATCCATGTCAGAGTTCGGTGGGTTATAGAAACACGAAAATACCCAGCAAATACTCGTGTACGTGGGAGTTTCAGCCCACGAACGCAGAAGAACAGAAGAAGACAGGTGGTTGTTTCGGAAAGGTGAATTATTTAGAAAAAAAACATCATTGGGGATCCTTTAGGGTGGTTGTAATGGACAGGTTGTCGTTATGAAGAGCCGCACGTACAATGTCAGGGTTGGTTTGACTGTAACTGCAATACAATGTACACTCACACTAATTTCATCAGAATAAAACACAAGCCAAAAATGATATGGCACACTTGCAGGTTGTCGTTATGAAGAGCCGCACGTACAATGTCAGGGTTGGTTTGACTGTAACTGCAATACAATGTACACTCACACTAATTTCATCAAAATAAAACACAAGCCAAAAATGATATGGCACACTTGCAGGTTGTCGTTATGAAGAGCCGCACGTACAATGTCAGGGTTGGTTTGACTAGTAACTGCAATACAATGTACACTCACACTAATTTCCTCAAAATAAAACACAAGCCAAAAATGATATGGCACACTTGCAGGTTTCTGAATAAGTAAATGTTGTCGTCAAAATGTATAAGTAAAAACACTTGGTGATGTTAGAATAAGTAAATGCTGTAGTCAAATGTATAGGTAAAAAAACTTAGTCTTTTGAGACATTGTTTCCGAACACTAGGAATTCAGAGTCATAACACTTGCTAAATACTTTGTTCATATACTGCAATAAACAAAAGCTATGCAAATACATAGTAAATGCCGAGGGAACAACAGATATACCACAAATATGTGACTTTGGCTTAATTTGAATACAACAAACGATAAAACAGCTTACAATGGAATATCTTTTTCGTTTTCCTGACAGCTTTGTATGGAATGCTCTACTTAAACAAACTTTTAAGGCACCAAAAGTGTGCAAAAGTAGAAGTCAGGGGGGTTGAGGAGGGGGTGGGGGCAAGGGGGTGGGGGGGGGGGGGGGGATGTTTGACCAGTGTTTAGTTCCTAGATTCTGATGTGAAATTACAACAACAAAAAAGTCATTGCTTGTCACAAGGATTCAAGGGGAATCTCAGAATGGCAACTTGAAATCTATCAAACCTCAATAAATAATCCTTAAGCCTTTTTCCACTGACCTGACTTGTAACATAGTGACTTAAAACATGTTCTGATAGTCACACTTTCAAGAAAAGAAAATTAATTTGCGCTCAACACCTAACGATGCACCCTGACAATGTCACTCATGTGATCGATCATGTCCGAAAAATAATTTATTTTTATTTTATTTAACCGCAGTAAAGTGGTCTTGTGTTGTTGTTGGTGTGTGTGTGTGTGTGAGTGTGTGTGTGTGTGCATGTGTGTGGCCATGCACATGTGTGTGTGTGTGTGTGTGTGTGTGTGTATGCGCATGCACGTGTGTGTGTGAGTGTGCATGTGCGCATGCATGTGATCTTTTGAGCATTCATGTGTGCATCCTTTCATTTTTCTGTAGAGAAGCCATGTACTCCGCAAGCTAGGAGCGTTCTAGTGTGCAGCAAAATGGATTTCCTTCTTGTAAGCAAGCAGTGTGTTCTTCATCAGCATGGCCACTGTGCATGGCCCAACCCCTCCTGGCACTGGGCTGATGTAGCTGGCTTTCTGAGACACACCTGAAAAAGCAAAACACACAACCGTGAAATATTGCAAGATTGGCTTAGCAGGGAAACTGTGGGGGAAAAAATGCAACACACACCTGCAAATATTATTGCCACATTACATGCACACACACAAATGCACGCACATACGCTAGTACGTACCCACACACACACAAAATATACACACAGGCACATATGCCTGAGTACATGCACACACACACACTCACACACACCCACACGCGCACGCACACACTCAATATTTCACCCTGAATGTAATTATGCACAAAGCTATCCCACACACCCTTCTTCCTCCATCTCTCTTTATCCTTTGATTTATTTAAAGGCACAGTAAGCCTCCCGTAAACCATCACAGAGCTCCCCGAGCGTCTACATACAGTACAAGCATACTTCCATTTGAACGCTCACTGAACGGGAACATCCTGGCTGCTTTCTGTCGAGCGTGAGAAATTTTCAAATCATTTATTTTCGTGGACTTGGTCCTCTACAACAATGGCGCCTCATTTTGGTGCTGGACAGCTGTTATGAATATTCAATACCGGAAATCACGCCCGGACAGTAAGCCTCCCGTAAACCATCACAGATACTGTCAGGCTTTTACACACAGTACAAACACCCTTCCATTTGAACGCTCACCAAACGGGAACATCCTAGGTGCCCTACGTAAAGAGCGAGCAATTTTGAAAGAATTAATTTTGCAGATTGTCTTGAACACTTTTTGGACCCATCCTGAACTCAGGTCAAAAATGAGTTACTTCCCTTCGGGTCTCATTCTATCGATGTAAACTGGCCATAGCCGTGGATCGATGATTATCAGAATGTTTTTGGACCGTGGTGCGTTTTTGCGCTAGACCTAACTTTTAAAATCAAAATAATAAATTGACAGCTTGTTACACAAACATTCTTTAATCATAAAAGAATTCTTTTTTCATCAAGACAAGATCAGTACAATTCGAAGTTGTGAAAGTTTGAAAAAAGAAAAGCCCGGAAGCAGGGTCACGCAAGGGTCGTAGCAGACGACGGTTTATGCATATCGCCGTTCCTCTTAACAGTCAAAAGCCATCGCTAGAGTTCTTGTGAACCACAGCCGTTTGTTTTGTGCATAAAAACGTGCTATTGTAGATAAGCTCACATCGAGTCGCATTCAAATGACTAACTGACGACTACATTGTGAAAAAGGGAAACTGGATCACACGGGTTCACGATGGCTCAGGGGTAAGATAAACCACGCAAAAATAAATTCTTTGAAAATTGTTCGCTCTTTACGGAGGGCACCTAGGATGTTCTTAATCGGTGAGTGTTTAAATGAAAGGGTGTTTTTACTGTGTGTAAAAGCCTGACCGTATCTGTGATGGTTTACGGGAGGCTTACTGTGCCTTTAACCAGACACAAACATGCACACACACACAGACACACCAAATATCTGCATACACACATCCAAACATTTTCCATTGTGGCAATCCCAAGTTGTCTCCCTTCTTCTCTACAAGTCAGCAACAAAACAGTCAATTAATCCTTAGGCTGGTTGTCACGACATATGTCGCGCTACTTTACTATACTGTCACCTGGTTCTCACGACATATGTCGCGCTACTGGCTCAGTCTGTTTGGTCAGTTCCGATTACCTCCCATGGATGCGAAAACCTATGACCGTTTTTCTTTATTTCTCTCTCTGTTAATTCACCAGTGGCTATGTAACATGTGTTACTGAATTGCACCAGTGTTCGGGTTAATTTACCTTCTTCTTCTTCTTCTTTGTTCATGGGCTTAGACTCCCACGTTCACTCATGTTTTTAGCACGAGTGAATTTTTACGTGTATGGCCATTTTTACCCCGCCATACCCTGATTTCGGGGGAGGTATGCTGGGTATTTTCGTGTTTCTATAACCCACCCAACTCCGACATGGATTACAGGATCTCCACACTTAACCCACCAGGCGGCAGCGACCGGGATTCGAACTCACGACCTCCCGATTAGGAGGCCGACGTCTTACCACCACACCACTGTGCCCGTCTTTACCTTCAAAATCCACATCCCCAACAAGCATGCTTTTTCCATTGTTGTCGGGGTGATCTACCCGGTTGATGCCAACGTCAATGACAACCACACCCTCCTTCACAATATCGGCAGTGATCAGGTTTGGGACCCCGGCGGCGGCAACAATGATGTCCGCAGTCTTGGTGAACACTTGTAGCTGCTCTGGTGGTGTGTATCTGTGACAGATGGTGGTCGTTGCATCTCCTGCAAAGAAAGTGTGCATGCAGTGTTAATTTATCTGTACGTGTAATTAAGTTATACACCGCAACAAGGTAAGAGTTTAGCCCACCAGGTTTCAGCACACCTAGCGGTCTATTATAGCTCAGCATAATGACTATGTAATTCATAATGCACTTTAAAGCAACCAGAACGATACACATATGAAAATGTATTCCAGTTTCAAAGTTTAGTTTCTTAACCAGAGCAGCAATACCCTCCTTTTCATAATCAATGCCTGCACGATGAAGGTTACCATGCACTGCAGTATATGAAACTGACCTGCAAGGTTGCCTCGATCCCCATCCCCATGAAGGAATATAGCGATGGGTAGTCCCACGTTCTTGGATCGTCCGCACACCACTGCATTCTTCCCGAACGTTTCGATACCTGCACACATGTGAACGAGACATGAAATTCCACTTCACGCACTGCAGAGAACACCAGTGAATGGACGGGAATAAAGATAACCCCATCGAGGGACAGCTAACATCAAACAATAAATAAATCTCAGCACTTTTAATCATAACTCTTTTCCATCAAGAGTAAAATTGTCTTAGTCAAGGCCCCTATCTCAAAGTCTTGCAGCTTTTCCTGCTGCCAGATCTGAGCTATTGTTGTGTGCACTGAAGGTTTCTGGTATGTTTTTTTTTAAAGATTTTTTTACAATTCTTCACTTCATTATAGATTGAAACATAAACAATCTCTCCCGTTTTCTATTTGTCTCCCACATGTATGAGATCAATGAATGAATAGCACTAGCAGTCAACCACTGACGTCATAGATACCAAAATGTTATCTTTAAAAAGCATGCTAAAATCTACTACCAAGAGAGTATTGAGACCAAAATGAGCTTTGAAAAAAATAACCACATTCTAAGTTTCATCACAACAAACAACAAGCACGGGTACCTGTTCGTTTGATCATCTGCATGACAGCTGCTGGTGTAGCAGGAATGAAAGACTCAGCATCCACACAGAAGCTGCCCACATTCATGATGTTGAAGCCGTCCACATCTTTTTCTGGGGCAACAGAATCGCAGATGGTTCGCTCGCATATATGGTCTGGAACGGGCAACTGCACCAGCAAACCGTCCACGTTGGGGTCATTGTTCAGCAGGTCTAGTTCAGTGAGAAGTTCTTTCTCTGTGATGCTGTTCGGTAGCCTGATGGTGTCACTGGTGATGCCTGTAACAGCACTGTGAGGTTAGTTATTTTATACCTGTCAGTGTGTCTCTTTAACATGTACGCATACGCAAATTATCACACACACACACTCAGAAAACAGCTATTAATTCTTTCACCCAATTTAAGACCATATGCAGACACATACAGCCATCCAAACATCAATAGAAAACCGGCGGCTTCACACCGCTAACAATTTTAGCGGCGAGAGCTAGGGGGTCCGTTAAGTTTACAGCCGTCACTGGACAGTTTGGCGGGTCGAAACTGGGTTTCAGGAATGGCGTTTCGGGCGACTTACAGCTCAAAAACTGCCACCATGCGGTCAAGTGATGCTAATCAGCTCACATGAATATATATGGACACGGGTCTGCACTTATTAATTACTGTATGAAAATCTCTTTTTTCTGAACAAGTTACGGACACCGACTGCATGATGATGAACATTCTGAGAAAAAGGGTCTGAGGGAATAGTCATGTTCGGCTGAATAAAACCACCCATAATAAGTACCTGTATATTCACAAGCCTTTATCTTGTTCTTGATGTAGATGACACTGGCTGGATCGCTGCCCACGAGAACCACAGTCAGCTGTGGGGGTCTCTTGCCAGACGCTGTAATTTCACTCACTTCAGCCTTCACCTCATCTCTGATCTGCTTTGCTATTGCTACGCCATCAATCAACTTGGCTGCAGACAGTCTAAAAGAAGAATATTTATTGAAGACCTATTTATACTCATGCACTTTCCATACTGCCATTACACACACACACACACATGCATACACACACACACACACACACACACACACACACACACACACACTCACACACACGTGCAAGCGCGCACATGCACGCACTTACAGACACACACATACATGCACATGTATACCGTGTTGTACAGTAATTCTGAAAACAGAAGAACCAGCTGTCACAATGAAAACAGAGAAGTGTGATTAAAATCAAAAGTGATTATTATGATTATATACGTGCTGTGCTTCTGTCCTTTAATTTTAGCATTTAATACAGTTGAACTTTTTTTAGTAGACTAAGAATAAGTGTGTGCAAATAAAATCGCTGGGGAAAGCAATCTTGCATCACTACAGGAAGGTTATTAGTTCTACCTGGCAGTCACGTGAAGCTTTCTGCCGGCTCCTTGACAAAAAGGTGTGACATTTCCAGAAGATTGTTCTCCAATCTTCCGCAAGAGCAGCTTACAACCAAACACACACAATCTTCGTGAAAAAATAACAGAAGTCATTTGCAGCATTCAGCCTCCGGCCCACAAAATCGGCTTCGATCTTTTAAAGATGCGAACAAAACAAACGTGCAGGAAAGTATATGAAAGTCTGGAGATCGAATGGCAGACGACGCATGTGGCGGTGAAGTGTTTAAATTGCTCATAATTGTGAGCGGTGTAAACTTCAAAAAAGCATTTTATTAAACATTCAGGTCAATTTATTGCCATAGTGAACAGTTTTAGAACCATCTCGATAAATAAACATGTTTACACGTGAGCAGTTTTGACAGCTACGTAGTCACTTGGGAGATTACTCTGTGGAAAAAATAACAGAGGTGTACTGAAATAGCAGACACCGCCATTGTCATGTTCTTTAATAAACTTCTAAATCTGAAATAATAGTTGATTAATGACTTCATCACGAGGACTCCAGTTTGTTTTATGAACACAACTTAATCATTCCTCCGATCATATGAAAAGTTAATGAAATACTTGCTCTCGTTTTAACGGGTTTTGGTTTACGAGATTCATCCAAGATGGCGGCCTCCGAACCAAAACAAGATGGGGGTGGGAAGTCGCTTATGGAAGAACTGCA
Organism: Littorina saxatilis; assembly: GCF_037325665.1. Lineage (NCBI taxonomy): Eukaryota > Metazoa > Mollusca > Gastropoda > Littorinimorpha > Littorinidae > Littorina > Littorina saxatilis. The sequence continues at coordinate 19,180,868 of NC_090246.1, forward strand.
GGAGTCAGCTGCTGGTGATGCACAAAATGCGAAAATACCGCAGAAGCCAAAGCACAGAGAAGTCGGATCAGGAGAACCGAAGAAGTCTGGCATGCCGGTGCAGAAAGAAGCGAACAGCATTCGTTCTAAACTTCTCCGTGAACGTAAGTTCAAGATTTGTTTACACATTTGTGGGCTGTACCCTGAACATGTAAGCCACAGCACTGATCAGATTTTGAAGTTTTTGCAGGTTGATATTATATTTTCTGGATCGGTTGCTGACACTGAGACTCCAGTGACGTTTTTCGATGATATGAAAAGCTCTACATGATGTTCATATATATATTTGTAATTACAATTTACATTAGAATCATGACTGACTGACATTTGACATATGAGATTGAGAGTGTTTTGCGCTTTAGGATTACTTTCCCCGTGATCTAGTCATTTGCATGCATTCAGATTATGCTCAGATGCAAATGTGCAGTCACAAAGACTCACATGGGAGGGAATACCAGACGTTTCGCACCTTTGACGGTTCGCACTTCGGACGATTCGCACTTAATCTACAATTTGGACATGACGTTTCGCACTTTTTTTGTCTTTTCGCACATTTTACTTATGACGTTTCGCACTTTTCAGAATGACGTTTCGTACTTTTTTCCAAGATGTGCGAAACGTCATTGCCAAGAGGTGCGAAACGTCATTGTCATTTATATTTGAAAGTGGGAACTTCGGAAGCAAAGTTGCCGATATGTGTGTGTGTTTCTTAGTTTGTAGAGAATAATATAGGTCCCTGGTAGAGAGAGAGAGAGAGAGAGAGAGAGAGAGAGAGAGAGAGAGAGAGAGAGAGAGAGAGAGAGAGTGTGTGTGTGTGTGTGTGTGAGTGTGTGGGTGTGTGTGTGTGTGTGCCGGTGTGTGTGTGTGTGCGCGCGTGTTAATCTGTGTTTAAATACTGGTCTGTTATTTTTCGCCTAGCGCGCTCACCCAATACAGATAGCGCACTGAGTCGCCACTCACTGCATGCCTTCACAAAAAATACTGCCGATAGGAGAAACGCTTGAAAGGAAGGGTGGCGCGTTCATGAGTGATTGTGCAATTTCTAACTTGAGCAGGCTGAGGGAGTGTTAGTGAGGATGATTGGCTTGATAATTTTAGCTACTTGGCCAGTTGGGGAAATTGCATGTTGTTGTTTTTCAATATTTATTTTTAGTTTTAAATTTGTAAAGAGCTTATATTTATATTCAGTGATCGCGCTAGATATCTTTCAAACCGGTATGACATCATGAGCGGCACAATGCTCTCACGAAAATCAACCTGCCAATGCAACCAGTCAAATGCAAACATTGACTAAATCAATGTTTATCAATGCCATCGACACGCAGACGTTTTCTGTGGAATAAATTCGGGTTATTCTAAGGGGGTGGAGTTTACGTCCTCTCAGGTAGCTATGACCTATTTTGGGACATGAGTTGGGCGGCCCTGTGATAGTACTGGCCTCAAATATATGTGAGCCGGCAAAGAGCGGATCTGGTGTGCGTAGGTGATTTTCCAGTATGATCGCATGCCGGCTTTAGCATTCTGCTATTTTGACGTCATTTTTGACGTTTCGTTAACACGACCTTGCGACACCAAGCCTCATCAATTTGTTTTCCATGATACAATGGCAACATTGTATCAACATGACACCTGTCACAACAAGCCATGCAATTCCTCTGTCTCTGTCTCTGTCTCTGTCTCTCTCTCTCTCTCTCTCGGCTCTTGAACTGAACGTGATGTGTAAGTCTGTGCGCTATATTGATGTGATTGATTGTTGCAAAATGTTGATTCAAATTAAAGATGATTTCAGCCTGTTGTAACAAACTAACACTCTACTCTGAGAAAAAAATATCATTGTGTTCAAAATAGATCGAGACAGCAGCAACTAGCTAGCTGCATGCGCTGAGAGTGTATTGCCCCCACCCCCCCCCCCCCCCCCAAGATTTCCCCTGTATAAGACCTTGCTTTTTCACATATACCTTATTCATGACCTGTGAAAAGGGTATAGGCCTACTTTTTTGTGCCAGTCGAAGGGTTGCCATTTCTAGAACGAGGCAGCTCGTTTCCGGAAATGCGGCGCTTTGTTGGAAATCAAATGAGGTTTCGGGAAATCCCGATTATTCCAACTCTGCCCCGGATTCTTACTTTGCGCCCAACAACAACACCAAAATCGCTCACCTATGACTATGACGATTCGCACCTTATTATGCTGACGATTCGAACTTTTTCCTTGTGACGATTCGCACCTATCACTATGACGATTCGCACCTGATGCTGACGGTTCGAACTTTTTCCTTGTGACGATTCGCACAAGTGCGAATCGTCAAAGTGCGAAACGGCGAAAGTGCGAAACGTCTGTATACCCATGGGAGCTAGCCGCTTCTCCAATCGAAAATAGAAAGGCCAGGATCTATCATTTCTAACGCAGTGCCGGTGGTCACGCCTTAACCTCTTCAAAGTTCAATGCCCCAGCTCGAGAATTTCGCAGCCATGATTGTGCTTTCTGCGTACCAGTAAGCCGAGAAATGTTCGGGCCTGTGATGTATGTTTTTTTTTTTTCCTGAGGGAATACTAATTAGTCTTACGACCATTGCAAGTTTAAAATACATTATAGCCTCCCTTTAACCATTCTTCAATGTCAAGAGCAAAGTAATTTAAGCCATTTGCAGAATTTTTGTTGATTTTTGTTTGAATGTTTCTGCTCGAATGTGGTTGGCATCATGACAGCACAAGTCCTTGAAAAGTAAGTTCTAGAGTTTGAATAAGCTCTTGAGGAAATCTGTATAATGATCTATTAACTGATGATGCTAAATTGCACTATAATCCCTCTGACTCTGAGTCAGATGAAAATGATGTAGAAGACGGTCTTCGTTTCCTATTGTGGTCAATGAAAAATTAGCACAGAATGACCAGCTGTCATCAGAGCACGACATGGACAGTGATGATGGCAACAGAGAGATCTAGATGTAGCCTGTATGATTGTGTATCTGCATGTAGCTATGACGTTACAAGTTCTGGAAACTTGTTCCAGATTCTCCACAACTTAGAAGACGCTTGACGTAAAGCTTGATTTAATGATGTTACACAAACAGGGAATGTCATTGTAGCATAGCTACACGTACAGGTCCCGTCGGGTGCGTATCACTAGTGCTACGTGTCATTTGTGCTACGTGTCATTTGTCCTACGTGTCATTTGTGCTACGTGCCGCTATCGCTACGTTGCTTAGTGCTACAAATAATTTGTCTATGAGTCGCTATCATTCGTTCTTTATCACTACGTGTCGACAGCACTACATCTTTTAGTGCTACGTGTTATTATCGCTACGTGTCAATACCACTACTTACTGAGGACTTTCTCTTGCTACTTTTTGACTCACATGCGAAGCAAAAGTGAGTCTATGTACTCACCCGAGTCGTCCGTCCGTCCGTCCGGACGTCCGTCCGTCCGTCCGGAAAACTTTAACGTTGGATATTTCTTGGACACTATTCAGTCTATCAGTACCAAATTTGGCAAGATGGTGTATGATGACAAGGCCCCAAAAAACATACATAGCATCTTGACCTTGCTTCAAGGTCAAGGTCGCAGGAGCCATAAATGTTGCCTAAAAAACAGCTATTTTTCATATTTTTCCCATTTTCTCTGAAGTTTTTGAGATTCAATACCTCACCTATATATGATATATAGGGCAAAGTAAGCCCCATCTTTTGATACCAGTTTGGTTTACCTTGCTTCAAGGTCAAGGTCACAGGAGCTCTTCAAAGTTGGATTGTATACATATTTTGAAGTGACCTTGACCCTGAACTATGGAAGATAACTGTTTCAAACTTAAAAATTATGTGGGGCACATGTTATGCTTTCATCATGAGACACATTCGGTCACATATGATCAAGGTCAAGGTCACTTTGACCCTTATGAAATGTGACCAAAATAAGGTAGTGAACCACTAAATGTGACCATATCTCATGGTAGAAAGAGCCAATAAGCACCATTGTACTTCCTATGTCTTGAATTAACAGCTTTGTGTTGCATGACCTTGGATGACCTTGACCTTGGGCCAAGGTCACATGTATTTTGGTAGGAAAAATGTGTAAAGCATGTGAGTCGTATGGGCTTTGCCCTTCTTGTTTCTCTCGCTCTCACTCCTTCTGGTTTGTGTGTGTGTGTATGTCTGTGTATGTGTGTGCGTGTGTGTGTCTGTGTATGTGTGTTTGTGTGTGTGTGTGTCTCTCTCTCTCTCTCTGTCTCACTCGCTCGCTTACTCACTCTGTCTCTCTCTCTCTGCCCCCTCTCTCTCTCTTGCTCACTCGCTCGCTCACTCACTCACTCTGTCTCTCTCTCTGCCCCCCCAAAAGCGTCAAAAGCGTCTCTCTGCCCCCCTCTCTCTCTCTCTCTCTCTCTCTTGCTCACTCGCTCGCTCACTCACTGTCTCCCCCCCCCCCCTCTCTCTCTCTCTTTCTCCGGCCTTAATATAATAAACCATTCTGAGTTCTCTCTCTCTCTTTCTCTCTCTCTCTCTCTCTCCTTCTCTCTCTCTCAAACCTCCGTTCAAAGTCTAACTGTAATGCTTTTACTTCCTGTTACCTAAGTTGGACCGTACTCAAATTGAGCAGAAATCTGTTTCCCATCAAAGCACACTTTTTGCCACATTTATTAAGATTCGCTTTTAGTATTTTACTACCCGTTACTTTACTTGAACTTTGGTCGATTCAACATTTTGATATCAGCAATATGAAAGGACATTCACAGGACATGTTTCTCTTTTCACGTTTAGCCTGATGAGTATAGTCGTTGTAAGATTTTGTTAAGATTTTTAGCCAGGGGCGGATGGGATGGATGGATGGAGAAAAGAAGAGTAATGATAAGGTCTATATCATGTGATATGTGCTGCATCAAAGTATAACTTTTCATTGCCACCTACTTGTTCCTAGCTTTTTACATTTAGTCAAGTTATGACTAAATGTTTTAACATAGAGGGGGGAATTGAGACGAGGGTCATGGTGTATGTATATGTGTGTGTGTGTGTGCGTGTGTGTGGAGTGATTCAGAGTAAACTACTGGACCGATCTTTATGAAATTTTACATGAGAGTTCCTAGGAATGATATCCCCAGACGTTTTTTTCTTGTTTTCGGCTTTTTGTAGGTTACAGGATGCCGAAGATGCCCGAGCATTCTTCGAGGTGTAATTTTGGACATACCCTAGTCAACGTGGCTGGGTGTCCTGGACAGCTGGTTTGAGAGATGTCAGATGGTAAAATATGTACATGCTGAGAGGGGTTTCTTCGAAAAACTGGAGCAGATAGATTGTTTGTAAGTGTTGTTGAAAACCCAGACTGCAATAATAATGAGTGGCCCTCTTATCACAGTAGCTGTTGAAAGTACAAGATCATATCAGAGATGTATTGAGAAGGACATGATTCTGAATCTGATATAGTACGTTGCTGCATCCACAAAACTGGCGTTGGTGCAACGGGTGGGGTGCGCAGCGTGCTTGTTATCGTCCTCTAGCTGGTGCAAGGGCCGACTTGAAGGCCTCAGTACTGTCTGAGTGCACTGTCCTATTATCTAGGTGGCTCCAGGCTATTATTGTTTTTGGAAAGAATGCGTTTTTGTATTGTTCTGTCTTACAGTGTGGCACTTCGTAGGCTTTGTCATTGTTCCGGATGTAGACGGGCGCTGTGGCGGGGTGGTAAGACGTCGGCCTCTTAATCGGAAGGTCGAGGGTTCGAATCCTGGTCGCGGCCGCCTAGTGGGTTAAGTGTGGAGATTTTTCCGATCTCCCAGGTCAACTTATGTGCAGACCTGCTAGTGGCTTATCCCCCTTCGTGTGTACACGCAAGCACAAGACCAAGTGCGCACGGAAAAGATCCTGTAATCCATGTCAGAGTTCGGTGGGTTATAGAAACACGAAAATATCCAGCATGCTTCCTCCGAAAGCGGCGTATGGCTGCCTTAATGGCGGGGTAAAAACGGTCATACACGTAAAATTCCACTCGTGCAAAAAACACGAGTGTACGAGGGAGTTTCAGCCCATGAACGCAGAAGAAGAAGAAGAAGTTCCGGATGTAGTTTTCTACCGGGTTATTGGTTTGGAATCCTGGTAGAGGTTTTGAGCGAATGAGGCGGCCGGTCTTCTGTGGGGTAATGAACTGCTCAGGAGGCATTGCTGGCACCAGCCCCTCAACCACCTTATAGGAGAATGTGAGCCGTAGTCGATCTTGGAGAGGGGGTAGGTCATATTGGTTAGGAGACCGGTAACAAAGCCAGGGGTCGGGGATCTGTAGTCCCTGGAGATGAAACGGACTGCAGCTCGCTGTATGCGCTCCATCTTGTCGATCTCTGTCTTGGTGTGTGGGTCCCATATGATGGCTCCATATTTCAGAACGGGTCTGACTAGGGCCAGGAAGGCATTCCGTTTGCATGTTGTGGGACAGTGGCGGAGGTTGCGGCGGAGAAACCCTAGGGTACAGTTGGCTTTTTTGTTGACTGCATTGATGTGGTTGGTCCATTTGAGGTCTTTGGAGAATAGGACGCCTAGGTATCGGTTGGAGGATACGTTCTTGAGTATGGTATTGCTTAGGGAGTAGAAGAAGAAGGAGGATGGAGGGTTCCGTGCTAGGCTCATGACGTAGCATTTGTCTGCGTTGAAACGCATGCCCCACTTCTCTGCCCAGGACTCCGGGTTCTTCAGGTCCTCTTGGAGGGTGTTATGGTCGCTGAAGTCCTTGATCTCCCTGTAGATGAGGCAGTCATCTGCGAATAGGCGCACTTGAGACTTGACTGCCTCCGGGAGGTCGTTGATGTCAGACGTTTAGGAGAAGGACATGGTCGTCTCTGTGATGTAGGAGAAGGATATATATGTGATTATTACTATTGGTTAGAGATGTAGGAAAAAGACAGGGAGGCAGGAGAAGGACAAATGCATGTCAGAGTCTGGTAGGCGTCTGATTGTTTCTGGGATGAACTCAATTTTGTTTCTCTAAAGGGATCGTTAACAGTTAGCACCCGACTATGTGTTTGCAGGATTTACGTTCTATAACGTGTTTTTTTCTGTCCCTTTTTGTTTATCTTTTGAATAAGAGTGGCTGTGTTTAGGTGCAAATGAGTGTATGTTTTTCCCACAAAATCAACAGAATTTCCCAGAACGCTTGACAAATAAACTATTCTGTGGTCCTGTTATAGGCGTGGGAGAGGGAATTGGTCATACCAAATACAGGAGAAGCATTGTTATTATGCCATAGATGTAAGCAAGGAGCGTGATTACGCCAGAGGTGTAGAATAAGGGCGTGAGTATGTTAGAGGTGTAAGACAAAGACTAGAGAACATACATGTGATGGTGTCAGGTTTTGGCGGGAGAAGGACATGATCGGGCGGGGGAGCTAAAAACTGGGTCTCACATGGACCCACAGTTCTCTTTGCCAAAAGAACAGTGTGTCCCACGGACTCAAGGCAACAATGTCCATGCAACGTCATGTCGCAGGACACTGCCCTGAAAGCGATTTATAAAGATGCTGTCTTCAGTTCTTCCGGCGTCTCGTTCATTATAATGATTGAAAGTTGCATCTCTAGAGATCACTGCTCTAAACAACGTCGGAAATGATTTGGTACAAAGGATCCAGTCAGCCTGTGTCTGCCGGGGTATCGTCTGCTGGATTGTAGAGGCCGCTCAGCATTAAGTCTGCTCAGTAACTGTTTCTATTATCTAATTGTCATCATTATTATTATTATCATTATTATTATTATTATTTCTTTTGGGGGGTTTGTTTGTTTCCGATCATTTGAGAGACGTTAGGCACAAGTGTGATCGTGGCAGACATGTAGAACCATATTCATCACCATGCTGATGTTGGCTACCTATCACTAAGAACAAGAAGAGAAGAAGAAAGGAGGGGTTAGGTGGGGAGTTGCTGTGGGGGGGGGGGGGGGGGGGGGGGGGGGGCGGGGGAATAAAAGAAGGTGCAAGATCTTTGCCGGTCAGCAGTGCTGATTCTTTTTACATTTAGTCAAGTTTTGACTTAATGTTTTAACGTTGAGGGGGGAATCGAGACGAGGGTCGTGGTGTATGTGCGTGTGTGTGTGTGTGTCTGTCTGTCTCTGTGTGTGTGTGTGTAGAGCGATTCAGACTAAACTACTGGACCGATCTTTATGAAATTTGACATGAGAGTTCCTGGGTATGAAATCCCCGAACGTTTTTTTCATTTTTTTGATAGATGTCTTTGATGACGTCATATCCGGCTTTTCGTGAAAGTTGAGGCGGCACTGTCACGCCCTCATTTTTCAACCAAATTGGTTGAAATTTTGGTCGGGTAATGTTCTACGAAGCCCGGACTTCGGTATTGCATTTCAGCGTGGTGGCTTAAAAAATTAATTAATGACTTTGGTTATTAAAAATCTGAAAATTGTAAAAAAAATATGTTTTTTATAAAACGATCCAAATTTACGTTTATCTTATTCTCCATCATTTGCTGATTGCAAAAGCATATAAATATGTTATATTCGGATTAAAAACAAGCTCTGAAAATTAAATATATAAAAATTATTATCAAAATTAAATTTTCGAAATCAATTTAAAAACACTTTCATCTTATTCCTTGTCGGTTCCTGATTCCAAAAACATATAGATATGATATGTTTGGATTAAAAACACGCTCAGAAAGTTAAAACGAAGAGAGGTACAGAAAAGCGTGCTATCCTTCCCAGCGCAACTACTACCCCGCTCTTCTTGTCAATTTCACTGCCTATGCCGTGAGCGGTGGACTGACGATGCTACGAGTATACGGTCTTGCTGCGTTGCATTGCGTTCAGTTTCATTCTGTGAATTCGACAGCTACTTGACTAAATGTTGTATTTTCGCCTTACGCGACTTGTTTTTACATTTAGTCAAGTTTTGACTAAATGTTTTAACATGGAGGGGGGAGACGAGGATGTGTGTGTGTGTGTGTCTGTCTGTCTGTGCGTGTGTGTGTGTAGAGCGATTCAGACTAAACTACTGGACCAATCTTTATGAAATGTTACGGACTTTAGTATTGCATTTCAGCTTGGTGGCTTAAAAATTAATCAATGACTTTGGTCATTAAAAATCTGAAAATTGTAAAAAAAAATTTTTTTTATAAAACGATCCAAATTTACGTTCATCTTATTCTTTATCATGTTCTGATTCCAAAAACATATAAATATGTTATATTTGGATTTAAAACAAGCTCTGAAAATTAAAAATATAAAAATCATGATCAAAATTAAATTTCCGAAATCGATCAAAAACACTTTCATCTTATTCCTTGTCGGTTCCTGATTCCAAAAACATATAGATATGATATGTTAGGATTAAAAACACGCTCAGAAAGTTAAAACGAAGAGAGGTACAGTAAAGCGTGCTATGTCTATGAAGCACAGCGCTACAGCGCCAAACAGGCTCGTCACTTTCACTGCCTTTTGCACTAGCGGCGGACTACGTTCAGTTTCATTCTGTGAGTTCCACAGCTTGACTGAATGTAGTAATTTCGCCTTACGCGACTTGTTGGCTCACGTAAGTGTAGCCTATGCGATCGTAACTTTGTCTGTCTGTGTGTGTGTGCGTGTGTGTGTGTGTGTGTTTGTGCGTGTGTATGTCTGTGGTAGAAACTCTAACATTTGAAGACGTCACATTACATTGACGTCACATTATGACGTAAGAGGGTTAGACGTCACGCGAAGGAAGTACTGAAAGTCTTGGTCATTATTATTTTGAGCGGGCCGAGACTCTGTTGGCAGTCGTGTCCCTGTAAGTAGGCTACATGCAGACAGACAGATCTAGATCTAGTGTCTCGCTTTCTTGCACAGTTTCACCTATGCTCTTTCTCTGTGTGTGAGTGTGTGTGTGTGTGTGTGTGTGTGTGTGTGTGTGTGTGTGTGTGTGTGTATGTGTGACGGAGTGATTGAGTTTGTGTTACTGTTTGTCGATTTCTTACGTGAGCCTTGATGGCTTCGCCTCTTGTTTTAATATTCGTAACGAATGTTTTTGTTGCTTCAGTTAGAACTTCTCAAAATGACCAGTATCTTTTTTTACATTTAGTCAAGTTTTGACTAAATGTTTTAACATAGAGGGGGAATCGAGACGAGGGTCGTGGTGTATGTGTGTGTGTGTGCGTCTGTGTGTGTGTGTGTGTAGAGCGATTCAGACTAAACTACTGGACCGATCTTTATGAAATTTTACATGAGAGTTCCTGGGAATATTCCCGGACGTTTTCTTTTTTTTTGATAAATGTCTTTGATGACGTCATATCCGGCTTTTTGTAAAAGTTGAGGCGGCACTGTCACACCCTCATTTTTCAATCAAATTGATTGAAATTTTGGCCAAGAAATCTTCGACGAAGGCCGGACTTCGGTATTGCATTTCAGTTTGGTGGCTTAAAAATTAATTAATGACTTTGGTCATTAAAAATCTGAAAATTGTAAAAAAAATTTTTTTTTATAAAACGATCCAAATTTACGTTCATCTTATTCTTCATCATTTTCTGATTCCAAAAACATATAAATATGTTATATTTGGATTAAAAACAAGCTCTGAAAATTAAAAATATAAACATTATGATCAAAATTAAATTTCCAAAATCGTTTAACAATAACAATAACAATAACAGCACTTTATTGTCCATTAAAATATTACATAAAAATGGAAATTTTTCTTCGGCACACCCTGTCTGCCTGTAAACGATTATAACAAGAATTGTATAGGACGACACACATAAAACATAAAACATAAAAGGGATACAATCAAATATGATATTGCACTATGTAAATTTACCCTCTCATATCACAGGAGTTGGGTTTCACAGCCGAGTAATCACATTACAAATATTTCCCACACACCTTCACATGTACACATTGTTTGTTTTTTCCCAGCCGACCAGCCTCTACGTGATGCGAGAAGAATTTAAAATGGTGACTGCAGAAGGCAGGAATGACTTTTTAAACTGGTTTTTGCGTGCCAAAGGGACCTTATAACGTTTACCTGAAGGGAGAATTTCGAAACAGGGGTTGAGAGGATGGATCGGATCACGGACAATTTTGAGAGCTTTCCGCTTAATGGCAGCTTCGTGGAGACTGGTCAGCTGTCGTTGGGGTTGCCCAACAAGCTTGCTAGCCGTCGCAACAATGCGGTGGAGTTTAGCTTTGTTTTTAACATTTGTGGTACCATACCATGTCACAATGTTAAAAGTCAGTATGCTTTCAATCAAACTGCGATACACAAGTTCCATAACACTTTGATTGACATTAAAATATTTAAGCTTCCTGAGAATAGTTTGAAAACTATTTCATCTTATTCCTTGTCGGTTCCTGATTCCAAAAACATATAGATATGATATGTTTGGATTAAAAACACGCTCAGAAATGTAAAACGAAGAGAGGTACAGTAAAGCGTGCTATGAAGCACAGCGCAACCGCTACCGCGCCAAACAGGCTCGTCACTTTCACTGCCTTTTGCACTTGCGGCGGACTACGTTCAGTTTCATTCTGCGAGTTCCACAGCTTGACTAAATGTAGTAATTTCGCCTTACGCGACTTGTTTAAACCTATTACAGTGGTCGCCGCTTAATAAAGCCAGTTCTGGACCGACGAAAAATGGCTTTAATAAGCGGCGGATTTATTAACCGGCGGTCCAGGAATACGTCATTTTCGAAAGAAAAAAACCACCTTCTCTTTTGTTTACGTCACTCAGTCACTTTCTTTCATCATTTACACTTGTTTGAATCTAAACAAAACTTCACGAAGGATGTTGAACTTTTGTTTTAATTATGTACATACCGGCACGGTTGGCCTAGTGGTAAGGCGTCCGCCCCGTGATCGGGAGGTCGTGGGTTCGAACCCCGGCCGGGTCATACCTAAGACTTTTAAATTGGCAATCTAGTGGCTGCTCCGCCTGGCGTCTGGCATTATGGGGTTAGTGCTAGGACTGGTTTGTCCGGTGTCAGAATAATGTGACTGGGTGAGACATGAAGCCTGTGCTGCGACTTCTGTCTTGTGTGTGGCGCACGTTATATGTCAAAGCAGCACCGCCCTGATATGGCCCTTCGTGGTCGGCTGGGCGTTAAGCAAACAAACAAACAAACAAATTATGTACATGTATGTGTACTTTGATCACTTCAGTACATCAATAATTTCACTGTCACCGTCACGAATCATTACTCGGCAGAGAAGAACGATTTTATGAGTGTTTGTTTGTTGGTCGTCTTCCACATCAGTTCTCTCACTGAGTCTGCGAATGGTTCAAATTCTTCCATGCGGTAACCACGACTTTCCAGACCAGATCGAAGGCGGGTCATTATTTGCCTCATCTCTGGGTTTGAAGGCGGTGTGGGTGGCATCTCTTCATCCTCCTCGTCATCTTCATCATCACCTGTCAAGTCCGATTGCCCAGCTTCCACATTCGCACGTTCACGCAAATCAGTGACGATGGTGTGAAACGCTGCCTCTTCACTGTCATCCAGTTATTGACTGACATTCTTTTCTGAACTCGGATATTTCGTGATACGCGTGAGCGTGGACATAAATAGGCCTATGACTTGAGCGATTACAAGACAAGATAATGTGAGTTTTAGTCACAAACTACGTGATTTCTCTGAGAAAACTGGCTTTAATAAGCGGTGGGTTGGGTTTATTAACCGGCTTTTTCTAATACATAAGATACTAGATGATTATCCGCTTCGCCGGGTACCGGCTTCGCCGGGAAGAAGTAGAGCCGAATACCAGGCTGCGCCTGGGACCCGGCTTTGCCGGGTGTACGAAGGAAAGGAGATAAACGCGCAAAACACTGGAGACCTTCTAAAAATAGTAACGTGCAGTGACCTTCTAAAAATAGTAACGTAGTAACGGGAATATGGATTGACGCCACACGGAGGAAGGGAGATAATCGCGGCTGAAAACACTGGAGAAGATAAGGAAGAGTTACTGGTAGTGGATCCAGACCAAAAAAACCAAAATCGGTTCAGCGCGCACAGCGCTGCGCGCTGAGAGCACGTGTTGAAATATCTCATCGACCAGGTTGTGTCCAGGGTGTACCTGAATATGATCACCAAATTTGAAACAGATCCATCGAGAACCTTGGCCGCGCATCGCGCACAGACAGACAGACAGACACACAGACACACAGACACTAGTCGTATATATATATAGAAGATAGTGATAAATCCGGACCGTCTGAAATCGGCTTTTACAAGCGGCTGGCTCTATTAACCGCGGTTTTATTAAGCGGCGTCCACTGTATTATTATTATCTGCGCTGAAAGTGTTGGTTTATACAATGAAGAGGGAACCATGTTTGTATAGCAACTACCTTGCAAATATATACACTCAGGTGGCAGTGTTTTGATGTTGCATTACATTAATTAGTTGTTTGCGAGCATTTAATTAAACAAAAATTTGCAGTGAAGGACTTTTTTTTGGCGACTATACGAGCCAGTTTTTGCGACAGGACAATTAACAGCTGTTGAGTTATGAAGTTTTGGTTGCAACCAACATGAGTTCTTTACGACTAGCACTCCCGACTTGGCTCTACAACACCTGTTGATACCCACACCTGTTTTGGAATACATGTGTTTTGTCGTACGAAGAGCAAGGAAGGCCACGTTCTGTTTGTGAACACGTCTGGGGATACTATCCGATAGTCAAATGAAAGGGGACGTTAGCAAATTTGTCTGTGGAGTCAAAGTAGGTTTTCTTGTGTTGTTTTATGAGGATGTGAATATACTCAATGTCAACTTCAGCCATGTTCTACACTTATATGGTGTTCAGGACTGCATGGTTTCAGTGAGGCAAAGGTCGTCGGCCATTGTCTCATTACAATATATGCAAAATGCCGATCATTCTGACCAGTCTGTTGGTCATATGGGAAATTGACTGACACATTTGATCTGTCTCTCTGTCTCTGACTCTCTCTCTCTCTCTCACTTGCTCTCTGTGGTCTCCCCCCCCCCATCTCTCCCTCTCTTTGTCTCTGTCTGTCTTTCTCTCTTTCTCTTTCTTTCTCTCTCTCTCTCTCTCTCTCTCTCTCTCTCTCTCTCTCTCTCACTTGCTCTCTGTGGTCTCCCCCCCCTCTCTCCCTCTCTTTGTCTCTGTCTGTCTTTCTCTCTTTCTCTTTCTCTCTCCTTCTCCCTCTCTCTCTCTCTCTCTCTCTCTCTCTCTCTCTCTCTCTCTCTCTCTCTCTCTCTCTCTCTCTCTCTCTCTCTCTCTCTCTCTCTCTCTCTCTCTCTCTCTCTCTCTCTGACCCTGTAAGAGTGCTATATGCTCAAATAACAGACCAGTCAATCATTCTCCCCACCCCAGTTGAGTATAATGGAATAATTGGCATGAATGGAATACTAGACTAATGAGAGTACTCATTCATTACCAACGCTTGATTGCTAATTGATCCATCCACTGTACTGCCGCCTCCAAAAAATGCTACCGTGTGCGTTGCACACACACTCACGCACGCACACACACACACACACACTCACACACACACACACACACACACACAGAAGGAGAGAGCACACACTGTCACACACACACACACACACACACAGAAGGAGAGAGGATTATGATGATTTGGACAGATTGAGGGCTGCTGGCTTGTACTGCAAGGGCGACAGTTCTGATTTTCGCTCATCATAATCTCCCTCCCTCGCCCTTTCTCTGTGACCCAGCTGTCTCGGGTCCTCCTTTTTTCGCTCTGTCGCCATACACTCACACCACAACACAAGACCGGATCGATAAGTTATGCTGTGCGCGCCCAGAGCCTGAGACTGCCGCTCTCACGGCACTGTTATGTTTATGCCAGGACCAGTCATGGCGGCACTCGTCTAGACTGTATTGTATTGCTCGATGGTTTTACAGTTGTTGAATAATGCACGCGTACACGCTCACAGTCATTCTACAGGCAATATAAGTTTTGGAGTGGTGATTGAGAGTAGCAGGAATTTTGGTGCTGATTGACCCAGCGAATTGGGTCCTTCCAGGCTTCCCACGTTTGTTTGATTCCTGATGCTTCTGGTGTTTTCTTCTTTCGCTGCATTCCGCTGCTGCTGCTGTTACGGCCAGACCGCCGTTTATGCGCGGAATTAGTGGATTCTGCAGCTATTGCTGTGCATGTACGAGGAGCCAAAAACAATCCGACGTTGTGTTTTGAGACTGGCGCAGGAGAAGAAAGAATTTGGCATACAAACGCAGATGTTTGTGTGTGTGCGTTGTATGTGTGTCGGCCTTGAGTCCGATACCAGAGCAGAGCGAGGCAACGTTACTCCACTGTGACAGAAAATCGATAGCGATACGGATTGCAACAGGAACTGACGGCCTGGAAGAGAAAGTTCTTATTCCCAAACATCTGCTAGCATCGTAGAACATTGAACTGTGATCGGGAACTGTAGTGGGGACCGTCAGTGGACGACAATTCTGTACAGCCTGATTTGCATTCCACATTGCCTACATCAGCCGGACTTCCAGGAAGTTTACAGTGACTCATTGTTTGGAAAAGTTATACAGCGCACTGGGTCTTTTGAACATGGAACAGTTTTAACGGAGAACACAGTCCACGGACTTTTCGGTGGAAAGTTTTGAGTGATCAGAACTACATCACTGACTGATACTGCGTCTTGGAGATAGACTTTGACTCAGTAATACAGTGTTTGGAGAAAGACTTCGACTCAGTAATACAGTGTTTGGAGAAAGACTTCGACTCAGTAATACAGTGTCTTGGAGAAAGACTTTGACTCAGTACCTTGCGAGGAGTACCTTTGACTCAGTAACCTATGCGGTATCTGGGTGTTGGTGAAGCTTGATAAAAATGGAGGAGACGATCTACCTGTGCAACTTCCGAGTGTCGGTGGACGGCGACTGGCTGTGCCTTCGGGAGCTGAGCGACGTTCAGCTACACATGGAGCCCCAGCCCATGATCATTGACGACGACGGTGAGTCCCTTCCCTGGGGTCCAGCGGATTCTTCACAACGCCTGCGTCCTCGGCCGGGTGTTGGGTTGAATCCGAGCACGCAACTGCTCCCTGCAACGACGACGAAGGCCTACCTCCTTGGGTTCTCCACAACACCTTTATTGTTGGGTGTTGGGTGGAATCCGCATGCACAACTGAGTCCTTCAACGATAACGATGTGGAATCCGAGTGGGCAGCTGCCTCCTTCAACAACAACCAGCGACAATCCATCTTCTGAGAATCAGCATTACGCCTGGGGCCTTTGGTGCTGTTTTGAATTATTTGTTTCATTGTTTGTCTTCGACTGCACGGAATTCCTCGCTTCTTCTTCCATCAGAAAAGAGGAGCCAGGTTGATGAAAACGTCAGTCACTTGAGACATCTTTGTGCAAACAGAACGACTGACTGCTGTCACGCAGTCGTGAACAAACACGATGTGAAGGACACACACACACACACGCACGCACGCACGCACGCACGCACGCACGCACGCACGCACACACACACATACACACACACACACACACACACACACACACACACACACACACACACACACGCACACACATTGACACATCCCAGTCAAAGAACAAAGTAAAGCCTTACAAACAATCGATTTCAGATCAAAGTAACCCAACCTGTTAGAGACCTGTGTTATTTGTGTAAGATGACATCAACTCCCACACGGCCGTGGGTTCTAATTAGCCTTGGACCAAAGAACAATGGCCTTGTGTGACCCCTCTCTCTGGTGCAGGAGCTCGGGGCATTGATGGATGACACATCACTGTCTGGGAAGAATTAATAAGGGACGAGGTCATGAAATGGAGTGGTGCACGGTCAGCTGTGGAACTGCCTCAATAATTGAGCTTCCGTTTCTGCTGAGGAGCCGAGTCTGGTAGAAAGAGAGACAGGTGCAAAATCACAGTGACATAGACCATTGGCTGTGGTAATGCCAGAACACTTTTGGAGAAGAACACTGGGTTTCTGATTAACTTTTGGTGTTTCATGCATGATTTTTGTGACATGCAATGATGCAGATAAAAAATGGACTTAACTCTCATGGACTGTGTCAGAACACGGATTGTTTGTCTTTAACAATGACTTTTTAATGCAAAAGCTGGTTGTGATTGATATTTTGGGACTGTGCATTTTGAATGTGTGGACTCCTAGCTGTGACATGGTTTTCTGTATAATATTTACCTTATGCAATCATACTATTATTGAGCGAAGTGTCATTACACAGATTTGTACCTAACCATCTTGTTTTTTACAGATCATTGTTAATGCTTCTCTGGCTCGGGACAAACCTGTCCTGTCAGCATTGCAGACGACACTTAAAGAGGGATCTTCCTAATGATGTCAGCCCTGCCTTTCAAAGTTCAGCCTGTATGACAGGACTCTACATACAAATTTGATTTTCAGATGAATTAACAGTTCTTTTTTCAGGATGACGCCAAGAGTTTCCATTTGCCTCAACTCAACAGCAGTGAAGGAATTGATGTGTATTATGCAGAAGTACTGCACTGGTCAAGACACAACAGAAGAATTTTTATTTATTTTGCTATTTGATGGGGGGGGGGGGGGGGGGGGCTGGACGTCTGGGTTAGGGGTGGGGGTTGCTTTGGGGAATGATAAAGCCAAAGGACTGATGTTGCTGGAAATGGTATCTGAGACTTAGGATATGGCTTCATGTTCATTGTTACAACCTTATATTGTTTTTTTGTTGTGAGAATGTATGCACTGAACAACATTTTTTTGTAGATAGTAATCATGAGCATCTTTAACATAATGGCCTGTGTGAACAATTTTCAGAGAATGTAAACTAAAAGAACTATCATTCATAGAATTGTTGTATGGTAAATATATCAATAGATAATGAAATAATAATCTTCCATTTCCCCTTCCAAACAGGTAAAGATTCCAAAACAATTGAGAGAGCGAATTTGATGAACGTGTCCAAACTGCTGATTAAAGAACTCATCGACTCCTCGCTCGCCCATGGGCGCATGCTGGATGATGACTATGTCCCCTTGCAGCAATTCTTCGTAGTCTTAGAGCATGTTTTGCGGCATGGCTTAAAACGTAAGTCTTTGTGTTTAATAATTAGGTTTTTGTGTATTTAAAACGTAATATTTTGTTTGTTTCAGAGTAAACCCTTAATTTATCCTCTATTTTTTTTTTTTTTTTTTTGGGGGGGGGGGGGGGGTGTTGAGGGTTAGAGAGAAGTATGTGGTTGAGACTGATCAAATAGGGGTTACATCTTGGTGCAACTGTTTCAAGCCTAATTCTGCTTTACGCTACATGTACGTAATAATTTGCTCTTTTTAAGTAAAACTCATACAATCATTAATGAGTAAGTTCACTATGTTGCCAACACCAGCTCTCAGTTGACTAATGGTTAATGAAAACAAGATCAAGCTGAATTGTATACAGTCAAATTTAATACTAATTAAATGAGTTAGTGTTGATAGTTTGGAACTCAAAAAGCTCAGAGAAAATGTTGGATGATTAAGTGTGTATGCACAATCTCATGTTTTAAATGACATTTTGCCTTGGTATGTAATGCTTGTAATTTTTTTGTTTTATTGCAGCTAAAAAAGGAATGCTATCTAGAAAAAAGGAGTTTTGGTCTGTGTTAGAAAGTGTTGAAAAGATAGCACCAGAAGCTGGAGAAATTACCACAAGTGTTCGCGACATGCCACACATCAAGTAAGTTTATACAAATTGCTGTTGTTGTTGATGACGACGACAACGAGGACGACGATGATGATGATGATGATGATGATGATGATGATGATGATGATGATGGTCAGTGACAATAGTGACTGAGTAAGAAATAATTTTGTGTGTGTGTGTGTGTGTGTGTGTCTGTTCTGAATCGGATTGACCAAAAGTCTAGAATGAAAATAAGAGGGGTATTACTTAATTTTTCTTAGACAGGGCAAAAAGTGTAGTCAGATAAAATTGTGTCTACTTGGTGCACTCTTGTTGATGAAAGGAAAATTAAAAAAATGGTAATCCTAAAAGAAGATTAAACTTGCGTAGATCAACAAAGTTTCTTTGTTATAATGATTTATGTTTTCCTTGGTTGCTCAAAGATTGTTTAATTTTCAGAACTCCACTGGGCAGAGCCAGGGCATGGCTTCGCCTGGCAATGATGCAGAAATCTTTAGCAGACTATTTCAAAACCATGATTGAGAAGAAAGAGGACCTTTTAACGTGAGTATGCCCATATCAACTTGTACCTTTAAGTGTTCCGTTAGTCTTCTTGTGTTCCTTACTTTTACCAATAGTCAGAACTTGTACCTTTAGCCGGTTTCCATTACAGTAGTCAAAAATTGTACCTTACACTTTACAGTTCCCATTAGTCAGAACTTTTAGGGTTCCCATTAGTCAGAACTTGTACCTCTGGGGTTCCCATCAGTCAGCATTTTTACCTTTAGGGTTACCGCAACACGGTGGCCTAGTGGTAAGGCGTACCCGCCCAGTGAGCGGGAGGTCGTGGGTTCGAACCCCGGCCGGGTCATACCTAAGACTTTAAAATTGGCAATCTAGTGGCTGCTCCACCTGGCGTCTGGCATTATGGGGTTAGTGCTAGGACTGGTTGGTCCGGTGTCAGAATAATGTGACTGGGTGAGACATGAAGCCAGTGTGCTGCGACTTCTGTCTTGTGTGTGGCGCACGTTAAGTGTCAAAGCAGCACCGCCCTGATATCACCCTCCCTTCGTGGTGGACTGGGCGTTAAGCAAACAAACAAACAAACCTTTAGGGTTCCAATTAGTCAAAACTTGACCTTTTGTGCAAGAGGTTTGGGATTATTGACAGTTTCAAATTGTTTGCAATGACAGATTATGACATCAATGCTCAGGTAGCTCTGCTGTCTACTGAGTAAACACTAGTTGTTTCCTTATTGTGACTGTAAATGACTCTTAAATCTGATGGCATAGTGTAAGGCTGTATATTCTTGGACCAGAAAACAAAAACTCTGTAACTTCGTCATATGTGATGGAAATTGACAGTCACATTGAAATTCATAGACAGACTGTAATGTTTTCACTTAATTTTTGAAATACAAAGGTAATTTCTTTTTGAACAGATAGCATTCAGAATGTTTTATTGTTCAGTCTTTGTTTGGTGTTCTTTACATACTGGCTTATTTTTAACCTGACCTTTTCTGTTTGACAGAGATTTTTATGAGAATGGTGCTTTCATGCTGGAGGAAGAAGGAATGGTGATAGCAGGCCTGTTGGTGGGCCTCAACGTGCTTGACTGTAACATGTGTATCAAGGGAGAGGACTTAGACCAGCCTGTGAGTACAACTCTGTAGTAATACTGCTAGTGCTAGTGTGTAGAAGTGTTCTTCACACATACATGCAAGCACCCATACATGTACCCATGCACCCATGCACGCACGCACGCACACCCCCACACACACACCCCCACACACACACACACTCGCATTGAATACACACACACACACTCACATTGAATACACACACACACACACACACACACACACACACACACACATACACACACACACACACGCACACACACTCACACACACACACACACATGCACCCTCACACACATGCACTCTCTAAATGCCAGGACAGTGTTGCTTAAAGGATGTCAAATGAACATCAGAAATTACAAACATCAAGATTTTATGTTTGTTGCATTAACCTTGTTTCATTAACTTAAGTTTTAAAAGAATAAAGTTAAAAAAAAAATCCCATGATTTAATAATTAGTGACGAACTACAACTCTTGTTAGAATGTAAGCATAATTCTTTGTGGAAATACTGACTGTCATTTTGTCATCTGTTGCAGATGGGGGTTATAGACTTTAGTTTGTACATGAAAGACTCATCATTTAATGGCCAGAGCAATGAGGAGGGAGAAGAGTAAGTAAACAACGAGAACAGTTTTGTCTGTTTTGGTGTTTTTTTCTCTCTTCAATTTTGTAAATGAAATTATATTTATTGGTTTTGTGTGTGTGTGTGTGTGAAGCTTGAGATCTGTTGTGTGTGTGTGTGTGTGTGTGTGTGTGAAGCTTGAGATCTGTTGTGTGTGTGTGTGTGTGTGTGTGTGTGTGTGTGAAGCTTGAGATCTGTTGTGTGTGTGTGTGTGTGTGTGTGTGTGTGTGAAGCTTGAGATCTGTTGTGTGTGTGTGTGTGCCAGTAACAGTCTATCTGTCTCTGTCTCTGTCTGACTGTCAGTCTCTGTCTGTCTGTCTTTCTGTTTGTTTTTCTGTCTGTGAGTGTGACTGAGTGTGACAATTGTGTTTTTATGTGTGATCCTGTGCATGGATTTGTGTGAGGTTAAGTCGAAAGGCTGCTTTGTGTTACACTGTTTTGTTCATTTCAGTGAGGAAGGAAACTCCAAAATGGCCACAATTCTGGACCAGAAGAACTATCTTGAAGAACTAAACAGGCATTTAAAGTAAGTATTAGGAATATGTAATGCCTTTTCTTAAATGAAATGAAATCCAGGCCAATAGTTTTTATTACCAAGAAACATACAATCCAAGAGTGATGAGCTCAGGAGAATTTGCTCATTTTTTAAAAAATTTACTAATTTCACTTGATTCTCTTACTGCAGCTTTTAAAGACAACTAAAACTAACCAAGACAACTGCTTACGATAGATTTTGAAAGTTATCTTTAAGACTGTGAAGATTAATTGACCAACTGGCTAATGGACTGATTGATTGATTGATTGATTGATTACTCTTTTATTGATTGATTTATGGATTGATTCATCTGTGATTGTAGTGCGACAGTAGCAAAATTGATTGACTAATTGATCCATCTGTGTTTGCAGTGCCACAGTGGCAAACTTGCAGCAGAAGTTGGAACACGTTCAAGCTACCAACGCTTTGATGAAAGAAGACCTGGCCATTGCAAAAAACTCCATTCTCAGTCTCCAGCAAGAGAATGATGAGCTGCTTGCAGAAA
>NC_090246.1:19202981-19217981 GCF_037325665.1 Littorina saxatilis
TGACATAGCACGTACCACTAACGAAATACATTCTGAACAAAATTTGCCAAGTTGCCATAAAGATGTTGTCGTGTTTTTCCTTTCGCTACTCTCAGTCGCAAAGGAGACACAACGATTTGTGTAGGTTCTGTAGATTTATTAACAGCTGGAACAACGGTGACAATATCTCTCAGCACAGTGTAAGAAAGAACAAGTGCAAGACTGGTAAAGAACAACAATACGTGTGCGCAGCCCTACTTATATAGTTAATGGACATACCAGAATATTCGGGAAACATCGACACTAATCTGGTTAGATCTACACAGTTCCGTCTGTCCGATGAGCGTCTACGCTTACCTCATGAGTGACTGCGCACTTAATCAAAGTAAGTTCCATAATGTTCTCCTTCCATTCGATTCCAGTGGTATCTAGCGATCTCCACAACACCTCCCCACCTAAACTGATGCTACTCCTCAAGCATCAACAGCAAAGTCTCTCTGTGGGTTTGCGTGTTCTCTTTGACCGTCTTGGATTGTCTGGTCCATACTCTGGAACGGATGGAGTACCTTTGGGTTTGGTCTGTCTCCGAGTTTGTGGCACAGTTTCCAAGATCTCCATGGGGTGATCTGTTACAAGTTCAGAAACAGTGTCCACTTCCTCACCAGGTTCATTGTCTTCCTCAGTGGTGTAGCGTGGCTGTAGCTGTTCCCAGTGTCGTCTCCATACTGGACCATAAGGAATGACCATGACGTTGAAGCAGCGAGTACCCAGAGACTTCTTGATGACTGCTGGTACCCATCGGGGTTGTTTGTCTCGGCGAGGTCCATGGTACAGAGCATACACAGGATCTCCGGCCTTGTACTGTCTGGTTACCTTGACGACAGCTTTCGAGTCTGGAGTCATCTGAGACTTGGATGCCTCCTTGGATTGCTTGCCCTGAGCGATGTGGGCTGGCGAGGGCAGCAGAGTGTCGATCCTTGTCCGTAACTGCCTGGAATTCAAGAGTTCACTCGGAGAGAAACCACAGGATGTCGGCGTTCTCCGGTACTGCATCAAGAACTCTTGAAGAGCACGCTTCGGTGGCAAAGAAGATTTTCTCAGTGCTTGTTTGAATGTCTGCACCAAACGTTCGGCGGCTCCATTGGTAGCAGGATGATATGGTGCCCCTGTCAGGTGCGTGATCCCCCGTTCCTTGCACCAGCTCTGAAATTCTTCAGAAGTGAAGGTCGGCGCGTTGTCAGTGACCAGCGTGTGAGGCAATCCAAAATGAGCAAAATCTTCTTCCAGCAGGTCTAGAGTGGCTCTAGAGGACGTGGATAACGTAGGATGAATGCATGGATAATTGGAGTAAGCATCCGTGATCACCAGCCAGTCTCTACCCATGAAATTGATTGCATGGTCCAGGTGTAAGCGGCTCCACGGCTTTTCTGGTAGCATCCATGGGTGAACTGGAGGCTTGGATGGCTTGTTCTGATGTTCACCACACGAGTCACATCGTCGAGTAGCCATCTCAATAGCAGCATCGATACCGGGCCAGTAAACAGCAGTTCTTGCCAACTGTTTCATGCGTTCCATGCCGAAGTGTCCGAGATGCAGCAGATCAAGGATCTTGGACTGCAGGCTCTGTGGAATCACCACTCTCGATCCATGGACGAGGCATCCGTGGCAGATACTGAGAGAGTCCGACAACTTCCGGAACTTGTTGACATCTTCATTGATCTCAGCGTTCTTTGGTGGCCAGCCTTCACGGACGTAGCGCATCACAGTAGATATCACTGGATCTTTTCCTGACTCTTGACGGAGGATATTGGCATCCACAGGCTGGACTTGAAGACTGAGAACCTTGATGGCACACACCATGTCCATGTCTTCACCACTTTCCTCCCTGTCGAAGTCGATGTCATCTCCGTATGGCAAGCGACTAAGGGCATCTGCATTGCCATGATCCGCTGTTTTCCGGTACTCGTTGGTGTAGTTAAACTGGTTCAGCCACAGGGCCCACCGAGCTAGTCTGTTAGCTGCGAGCAGTGGAGTCCCTTTCTTTGGTCCGAACAATGATGTCAGCGGCTTATGATCTGTCACCAGTATGAACTGACGTCCGTAGAGATACTGGTAGAATTTCCGCAAGCCAAAGATGATGGCCAGGGCTTCCTTGTGGATTTGGCTGTAGTTCCTTTCTGCAGCCGTGAGAGTCTTGGACACGTTGGCGATTGGGCGCTCGCTTCCATCTGGATAGCGATGAAATAGGACTGCTCCAATTCCAACGTTGGACGCGTCACAAGCTAGTCCCAAAGTCTTGTTTGGATCGAAGTGTACCAGAACTTGATCCGAGGAAAGCACATTTTTCAACTGTTCAAATGCTGCCTGTTCCTCATCTCCCCACTTCCAGGGGTTCGCCTTCTTCGTCAGGCGGTAGAGCGGCTCTGCCATGCTGGCCAGGTTAGGGATGAACTTCCCGTAAAACTGAACTGAGCCCAAGAAAGACTTCAAGCTTGAGACGTCCGTAGGGGCTGGCATTTTCAAAACTGCCTCGACCTTCGATCCTTTGGAGATCCCTTCGGCCGATAAGGTATGTCCAAGGTATTCCACACTGGCTTGTGCGAACTTGCACTTTTCACGACGACATCTGAGTCCTTTGTCGTTCAGACGAGTGAGCAAACGTTCCAGGTTGCTCAGGTGGTCGTTGGCGTCCTTCCCGCTGACGAGTATATCATCTTGGAAGGCGGCAACACCAGGTAGATCACAGGTCAGGTTTTCCATGATCTCTTGAAAGTAACCAGGTGCTGACTTTATCCCGAAAGGAAGTCGTTGCTGCAGGAGTACCCCACGGTGAGTGCTGAGGGCTAGCCTGCGTTGACTCTCTGGTGCCAGCTTGATCTGGTTGTAGGCATCAGCAAGATCGATCTTGGTGTATCCGAATCCACCTCCTAGCTTCTGCATCAGTTCCTCTGGGAGTGGCATTGGATGACGGTGATCTTCAAGCTGATCATTGATGCCCACTGAGTAGTCACCACAGATCCGTAGCTTGGGCTTCAGGGTGCCCGAGGTTTGTGCCTTACGAATTGGTACCACTGGCGTTCCGTATTCATTGAACTGGACTGGCTTCCAGACTCCTTTTGCGATGCCTTCTTCGTAGCCTTTGGCGAGGTCATCACGAAGAGCGAAAGGTACCGGACGTGCCGTGTGAAAAACCGGCTTCGCATCAGACTTGAACTTCACGTCCAGTTCGAAGTCCTTGAGACATCCCAATTCTTGTTTGAAGAGATTTGGGAATTTATCAGACAGTCTGTGACAATCTCGTTGCAGGGCAGCATAAGGCGCGTTGGAGGTCGCTGGATGCGTAGGTTTTGCACCCTCACTCTTAGCGTGACTCTCTATGCTCCTCAGTCCTAGAGCATTGTCCACAGAAATTCCCAGAGTCTGGATTGCGTTGCGTCCTAGCAGATTCAGATGAGGGATCTTGGTGACGATGTACGGAATTGAGCTTTGCTTACCAGTCACTGGATCCTTGGTTTGGCCCATGAAAGTTCCCAGCACGGGCAGGTCGTGCTTGCTGGCAGACTCGTAACGATGTGTGACGTCATCCAGCTTCGGTTTTCCTAGTTGTCTCCAGACCGGAAGAGAAACAAAATTTCCCGTAGTTGCGGTGTCCAGTTCCATGGTGAACTGTCGGTCCTGGATTGTTATGGGTACATCCAACCTAGGAGTATCTTGGGGAACTTCACCGAGGATCGCGTTGACAAGCTCTGCTTTCGTGACTCTCTTCACGGAAGCCTGGGAATGTCGTTCCCGATTCTGATGTTGCTTTTTTCTACAGACAGCTTCCAAATGTCCTGTGACGTCACAGTATCGGCATTTGGCTTCTTTGTAGGGGCAGTCTGTTGCTTTGTGGGCCTTTCCACATAGGTAGCACTTCCTGTCTGTGGAATTAGACTGCTTGTAGTTCTTTCGTGGACCCGTAGTCTTGTTCTGGTGGACCTTGTTGACTGGCATGGTCTTGGAACCGTAGACAGTTTCCTTGGCAACCTTCGCTGCGTCTTCAGTCTCAATCGCGACTTGGACAGCACGTGCGAAATCCAGCTCTGTGTCCTTGATCTTGAATAGAGCCTTTAAGACAGCCTCATTGTTGACAGAACATATGAATCTCTGTCTCAGAGCTTCGTCTTGTGGGTTTTTGATCGAAGGAAAGTCACAGGTAGCGGCGTCTTGGCGTATGCGCGCTGCTAACTCCTGGAGAGTTTCGCCTGGCTTCCGTTTCATGTCACTCCAGAACTTGAAACGTTCTCGCACTATGAAGAGTTTTGAGTCGAACTGTTCTTTCATGAATTTGACAATTTCGTCCATTGTCAAACTGTTGATGTCCTTGGGCGGATTTTGCTGAGTAGCCAGATTTGCCAGTTGTTTGTAGACCGTAGCAGTCTGATTCGTCAAGAAAACTTGAGCCTTGCGCTGCTCCGGCACGGAGTTGGCGACCACAAACGTGCAAAATCTTGACCAGTAGTCAGGCCACAGTTCCGATGTTGCATCAAACGCAACAAAAGATGGGATTGCAGCTGCCTGTGTAGTAATGGGAAAACGTAGATTCGAAGCACTCGGATCGTCGTAGCTTTCCTCCCTGGCAGAAGCTGCGGCACCACTGAACACTTTCATCATCATCTCCATCTGGTGCATTTGTTGCTCCATATCTTCTTTGTGCTGGCGTTGCTGTTGCTCCAACTGCTCCCTTAGAAGTGTTATCAGCTGCTCTGTTTCCGTCATTTTGCAGTAATAAGTCACTCCGAATAGACAAGGGAAATAACTGTCGGCGACGCCAGTTGTCGTGTTTTTCCTTTCGCCACTCTCAGTCGCAAAGGAGACACAACGATTTGTGTAGGTTCTGTAGATTTATTAACAGCTGGAACAACGGTGACAATATCTCTCAGCACAGTGTAAGAAAGAACAAGTGCAAGACTGGTAAAGAACAACAATACGTGTGCGCAGCCCTACTTATATAGTTAATGGACATACCAGAATATTCGGGTAACATCGACACTAATCTGGTTAGATCTACACAATTCCGTCTGTCCGATGAGCGTCTACGCTTACGTCATGAGTGACTGCGCACTAAATCAAAGTAAGTTCCATAATGTTCTTTATCCTTCCATTCGATTCCAGTGGTATCTAGCGATCTCCACAACAGATGTGTTATCCATTTCATTCAAATTCAAAGGGTAGTGTTTGAAGAAAAAGCTGCTTTGAGAGCATTACCTTTTTGCAGTTTTAGATGAAGCCCTATTGTCAACAATGGCGTACAGATTAGATGCCGACTCGAAGCAACATTTTCAGCTTTGAAATCGACACGCACGCAGTTTTTTGCATATTAGGTTTTAATACAGAAGGGCATTGACACCTTTTTATCCACTAACCACGGAAAAGACTCGACATTTAAACTTTCAGACTGAGAGAGTAAACATTTTACGACTGTACAGTTTTTCAAGTCGACGTACAAAGCAACATTTTATTAGGGTGCTAGCGAACAGAAATGGTTTTTTTTGGCCAGCAATCTCATTTAGAAATGGCTTTTCACAAGGAAACGTTCGTGTCACTCATGGATTACTATTGCGAGTACCAGGGATCTGTCAGAAAAGATAAATGCTTCTATCTCTGCCATTGTGCTATGCCGCTACGGTGTTGAGTATGGCATTCCGTTTGTCAAATAATTATTTGGATACTTTTTCCTTTTTTTTTTTCACCAGTTTTAGCTAAATAATCATTATTTAGAAGCTCATGTGCTAAATAAGTAATTGTTTATAAACAATGTAAAAAAATTCTAAATCTTTTTTTTTTACGTAAACCATTCATTGTTTACCTAAACAATTCATTGTTTACGTAAATAATTCATTGTTTACGTAAATAATTCATTGTTTACGTAAATAATGTATTGTTTACACAAATAATCACTTATTTCACAAAATAATATTTTTTGGGTGGATAAAGTGAGCAGTTGCTAAATAAATCATTGTTTACCTATATAATGCATTATTTAGCAGATTCGCTAAATAATGAAAACTGTTTTCATTATTTAGGGGAATCAAGAATTGACTTCTAAGCTTCATTTTTACATTTAGTCAAGTTTTGACTAAATGTTTTAACGTAGAGGGGGGAATCGAGACGAGGGTGTGGTGTATGTGTGTGTGTGTGTCTGTCTGTCTGTGTGTGTGTGTAGAGCGATTCAGACTAAACTACTGGACCAATCTTTATGAAATTTTACATGAGAGTTCCTGGGAATGATATCCCCGGACGTTTTTTTCTTTTTTTGATAAATGTCTGATGACGTCATATCCGGCTTTTTGTAAAAGTTGAGGCGGCACTGTCACACCCTCATTTTTCAATCAAATTGATTGAAATTTTGGCCAAGCAATCTTCGACGAAGGCCGGACTTCGGTATTGTATTTCAGCTTGGTGGCTTAAAAATTAATTAATGACTTTGGTCATTAAAAATCTGAAAATTGTAAAAAAAATATTTTTTTTATAAAACTATCCAAATTTACGTTCATTTTATTCTTCATCATGTTCTGATTCCAAAAACATATATATATGTTATATTTGGATTAAAAACAAGCTCTGAAAATTAAAAATATAAAAATTATGATAAAAAAATTAAATTTCCGAAATCGATTTAAAAACAATTTCACCTTATTCCTTGTCGGTTCCTGATTCCAAAAACATATAGATATGATATGTTTGGATTAAAAATACGCCCAGAAACTTAAAACGAAGAGAGTTAGAGTAAAGCGTGCTATGAAGCACAGCGCAACCGCTACCGCGCCAAACAGGCTCGTCACTTTCACTGCCTTTTGCACTAGCGGCGGACTACGTTCAGTTTCATTCTGTGAGTTCCACAGCTTGACTAAATGTAGTAATTTCGCCTTACGCGACTTGTTTTTCTTTGTGTATATACTATAATTCAATACAAGGTATCTCCAAACATTATTTATCAGAAAATGTTCGTAAATGTGTTTATTTTACAACTGAGCTGAAATTGCCGTACGAAAAGTACTGAATGCGAAAACAAACACAAGGTAAAGGTCATGACCGGGAGTGTTTGTTTTCGCATTTAGTTCTTTTGGTACGGCAATTTCAGCTTGTAAAATAAACAAATTTACGAACATTTTCTGATAAATATCAATTATAGTAATCACTGAAAGACATAAAACTTAGTTCAGAAGCGAATCCTAGAAACCCCTAAATAATGGAAAATGTGTTGGCTAAACAATTCATTGTTTACGTAAATAATTCATTGTTTACGTAAATAATGAATTGTTTAGCAACGTTGCTGATTGTTTACAAACAATGTAAAATACGTCTAAACAATATATTATTTAGACGTATTTTACATTGTTTGTAAACAATCAGCAATGTTGCTAAATAAATCATTATTTACGTAAACAATGAATTATTTACGTAAACAATGAATTGTTAAGGTAAACAATGAATGGTTTACGTAAACAAAAAATTATTTAGAATTGTTTTACATTGTTTATAAACAATTACTTATTTAGCACATGAGCTTCTAAATAATGATTATTTAGCTAAAACTGGTGAAAAAAACATGAAAAAGTATCCAAATAATTATTTGACAAACGGAATGCCATAGTTGAGGAGAAACTCAGTATGAAGGGGAGAGAACAAGCAATGTCGAAGGGAGATAACCATGCGAAAAGTCTGAAAGGGGAGGACAGCCATCATCGGAAACGAGATTGCTGGACGGACGCCTCTATCGGTTCTGTTCCCCCGAAAGTGATGCTTTGAGTAAAGCTGCCCAGTCCTTTTATTCATTCGTTCTTTCATTCAGTGAAGCATTTTGTAAACCTTTTGGAACAACCTTAAACAGTAAATGAAAGAAAAATGTTTGAACTGCAGCAGGCTTGAGTTAAACCCCACACTTGTATTATTTGGACAAGACGGCATAACAAACACTGATGAAGATTTTGATTGTATTCTATTGCAAGCCAAATTTTTTGTATACAAATTCAGAATAAATAAATTAAAGCCAACATTGAATTTTTTTTAAAGGAACTGTCCTACACATACAAGATCGATAAACATATCCACTGTACAGCTCCCATGGGGTCGCCTTCACGCGGCGGGAGTGTTTCCACAGAGCTACCCCACCCCTTTACTTCTCTTCTTTTGTCTTATTTCTGCCTTACCAGTCCTTTCACCTATATTTCCTTCCAAGAAAACTCTCCCTACTATTCCCTGCAGATTTCCAATTCTTTTCTTGTTGTCTTATTTCTATCTGACTGGATCCATCACCTTTATTTCACTTACCAAAAGTCTTCTTTTCCACATCCTTATTTCTCTGCACCCCGCATGTCGTAAGAGGCGACTAACGGATTATGTTTCTCCTTTTACCCTTGTTTAGTGGTTCTTGTATAGAATATAGTCAATGTTTGTAAAGATTTTCCATTTCCATTTCCATTTCCATTTCCATTACTTTATTGTCCCATCGCTGGGAAATTCGGGTCGCTTCCTCCCAGTGGAAAGCTAGCAGCAACGGAGTCGCGCTACCCAGGTGTCTGCGTGTTTAGGTGTATTCAGCCACCTGCACTTATGGCAGAATGACCAAGGTCTTTTACGTGCCATTGTGATGACACGGGGGTGGGACATGGCTTCCGTCTCTGGGTCTGCACATAAAGTTGACCCGTGTCCGTCCCGGCCCGAATTCGAACCTGGGACCTTTCGATCACAAGTCCAGTGCTCTACCAACTGAGCTACCGAGCTACATAGTCAAGCAGTATGTAAGAAATGTTTGGTCCTTTGTACTGGAAGCTTGCGTTCTCCCGGTGGGGTCATATATTGTACTACGTTGCAGGCCCCTGGAGCAATTTTTTGATTGGTGCTTTTGTGAACAAGAAACACTTAACAAGTGGCTCTATCCCATCTCCCCCCTTTCCCCTATCCCATCTCCCCCCTTTCCCTCGTCGCGATATAACCTTCGTGGTTGAAAACGACGTTAAACACCAAATAAAGAAAGAAAGATCCACTGTACAGAATTGAATTATGGAAAATTTAGGCTGAAGTGGGCTTCATATTTTATCCTTGTAGAACAGCACTTATTATAATTGATTGTATGTTGTATTGAATATGTTTTTATCCGTCATATCCACTCTATTATCATCTGACTTCTATGCATTGCATGGCAAATTGTAAAATTGCCTGAATAAAACATCTTTGAAGAAAAAAAAATGTGTCACTTCATCGTCAGCCAAAAAACAAAAACAATGTTTTGAATAACAAGTTCAGTGATGGGCTGGAAAGATCGTTTGGCTGCTGAGATATTGTGTGTGTTTATAAGAGGGGTTTTGTCCCCTCCCCCCAGGACACCAAATTATGCATATGCACACTTGTATACAAAAGCAAAGTAAATGGACTCTCCATCGCCAGTTAGCTTTCTCATTGTTTAGTCTCCCTCTCTCCGCCTATCGTTTTCTCTCTGTCTGCATGCCTGTCTGTATGTCTGTTTATCTGTCTGTTTATCTATCTATCTATCTATCTATCTATCTATCTATCTATCTATCTATCTATCAATTTAAACTTTGCCAGAAAAGATGCAACGCGTTATGTGCCTCAACTAAATCCTTCATACCCGTGTCATTTTATGAAGACTTTCTGTATTCTGATAGGCATTTCTTTTGGCTATCAGGCATCTTTTTTTCAGATTGATAAATTATTTCACATGGGTCACGTGACAACTCAAATCAGGCTACACCAAAATCGTCCTTTAAGAGCCTAAGCATCGAAGCCATGATGTATTTGGTTGCACATCGATAATGTTACAGCTGTTTTAAAATATTTCCGGAAAGTTCCGTTACTTCTAAAAAATATCAGGGAGTTGACTTGAAGTACTTCTTGGCTGTAAGCATGATATCCTGAAAGTTTGAAAGCTGTCCACGGGATGATTGCACAAGGACATCTTTTTTGTTGTCGTATAACCGCTCAAAGCAGCCGCCAAAACCTTCAGTTTATTACCACGTGAAGACCACATACAGGCGGAGACACTCACATTCACAGTTCTACACGACATGGCCATGTGCCCATGTGTGCACAGGACATGGAAAGGGAGCTTGAGCTTCAGCTCGGCATGAAGAACGAACGAACAAACGAACGGTTTATTCCTTAGGACGTCGGCCCATTGCAAAGGGAACAGTGGGACGATGAAAGGGAGTAGGGGGATTGGGATCACGAAGGAAAACGACAAACCGAGAAGACCATGTCCATGATTCTGAGACATTATTCAAGTCTTTGACTGATCACAGTCCAATGTTTTTCGAAAAAAGAATTCCAAAATGAAGACAGACGTGGTGATGGTCCTGCGCATGATAGAAAAAGACAGCTGATATTTTCACACGGTATAACGTAGCTAAGAGACCATAAGCCTAAAGCCTGTTGGCCTGATTTAGCTCTTTGTTTATCACTTCGTTGTGAAGGACGTAGGGAAATAACTACAATTTCAGATCAGGGAGAAGGCAGAGGTAGAGATGGTGCTATTCATGCGGAAGACAGACAAAAGTTAAAACAAAAATCGTTAGAACCCTCTGATTCTGAAATGAAAACCACGGATCTACACTACTGGACTATCTCTGTGAGCAGGACGTAGAGAGCACGGCTGAGGTGCACGAACCGAACGTGGGTGCCACCCAAACGTGAGAGAACAAACCGCGGGGTCTGATTGGTTGAAATCATAACACATCTCAATTTCAACCAATCCAACACCGCGGCTAGCTCCCAACCGGTTGGCAACTTTCTCGTGCACCTCTGCCCTGGAGCTTGGAATGGGTATGGCACCAGCGTGTGAGATGATGCTTCACCTGCTGGGATGGAATAGCAGCAGGAGAATTTTTATTTGGCTACTGACAGCCCCAGATCACACTCACGTTGGCCGATCCTTGGTCTCAAGCGTTACTTAACCCGTGAGAGAGAGAGAGAGAGAGAGAGAGAGAGAGAGAGAGAGAGAGAGAGAGAGAGAGAGAGAGAGAGAGAGAGAGAGAGAGAGAGAGAGAGAGAGAGAGAGAGAGACAGACAGAGAGACAGACAGACAGACAGACAGACAGACAGACAGGCAGACAGACAGAGGTAGGCAGGCAGGCAGACATAGACACACACAGAGACACGGACAGTCACTAGGCAGACAGACAGAAAGACAGAGAAAAAAAGAGCTAGATGATTTCACAAAATATCGACATGGACGATTGCAAGATGTATTAACGTGGTTTTGTGCAGGAAGTGGAGAAAGAGAGAGACGGACAGACCAGAAACAGAGCGAGATAGCGAGTTGATTTCACAAGATATTGACACAGACAAATGCAAGTTGTATTAACTTGGCTGTGTGCAGGACGTGGAGAAGGAGCTGGAGCTTCAGATCGGCATGAAGACGGAGGTGGAGATGGCCCTACGCCTGCTGGAGAGGGACACGCACGAGAAGCAGGACACCATTGTGGGACTCAGGGCTCAGATCGAGGAGATCAAGGCCATCAACCTCGACCTTTACAACAAACTCCAGGTAGGTGACTATAGTTGTCTTTTAAAAAAAAAAAAAAAAAAAAACAAGAATGGTAGGTCACTGGAACGTTTATTATTGAATAAACAAAACGTTTTCATTTTTTTCAACGTTTTGTTTTGTCATTAATAAATGCTCAAATTACCTACCATTCTTGTTTTTTGATTCTGAATTGTGGAACGTTAGAAGTCTATCTGATGTTTGGATTTTTGTCTTTTTCAATTTATTATTTTTGACTCACCTGATTAATCAGCGAGTCTTAGAAATGAGCAGTGTCCGACCGCAGGGACGGGTGGTCGTCCGTCTGTCCGTGAACAAAAAACGTCACCTTGAGGTTATCTGAGTTGTTTATGAAGCTAAGGCTTTGACATATTGGATATGATGATTCATCCGACATGTCCTAAGGACTGGTCGACCCTACTCAATTTACATGTCACATCAGGGTCATGTTCGGGTAAACAAAAACTTAAACTTCGAAGTAACCTTTGTGGGGTTTTTTTGTTTTTGATTTTGGAAAGTCATTGAGCAAGAAGGTGATTGTTGGTAGGAACTATTTGCATTTTGCACGATTATGGGTTAATTAAAGAACATTTAAATTGTTGTGCTTTCAGTCGTTAAAGGGAGAACAACAGGGTTTTTAATGGAAAAAGTATACTTTGTTTTCTAACAGCCTCTGGTCTGTTCAGCAGAATTGGATGGTAATTGTATGTGGGCCAAAATAATGTGTGTCGCAGTATTGTGAAATTGTGGACAAATTGTATTCGTAATTCGAGATCGTGTAGCAATCACCATCAAGACAACAAGATATTCTGAAGAAATCGAATTGAATTGAAATGAAGTGAATAAGCCTAATCCCCAGTGTCTGCCGCGTCTTAATCATCTCTCTCTTTCTCTCTGTCAGTCTTTCTCTATATCTCTGTCTTACTCTCTTGGGGCGGGGGGGGGGGGGGGGGGGGGGGGGTGGGGGGGGGGGGGCGGGCGGATAACCGTATACCTTTCACGTCATTCGTTTAATTTGTTTATTTGTCATGTTGCTTTACTTGTTTATCATTTATTAGACATTTGCATTGGAAGTAAGGACCGGTTGTAAGAAAAGGCGTCGCCTTAAACCTCTATCCTTGAAAAATAAAGTTCCATCATCATTATCTTTCACTTTCTGTCTGTCTGTCTGTCTGTCTGTCTGTCTGTCTGTCTGTCTCTGTCTCTTTCTCTCTCTCTCTCTCTCTCTCTCTCTGTCTCTCTCTCTCTCTCTCTCTCTCTCTCTCTCTCTCTCTCTCTCTCTCTCTCTCTCTCTCTCTCTCTCTCTCTCTCTCTCTCTCTCTCTCTCTCTCTCTCTCTCTCTCTCTCTCTCTCTCTCTCTCTCCCTCTCTCCCCAGCCTTATGGGGGCAAAATGGAAAGCTAAATCTTCTTATTGTTAAAAGTACAAAACCATAAAATAAATCATGCACAATTTTTGACATTGTCATGTTACATCTAGAGTTGATATACTGCAGCTGAGACACGAGACATTTTCAGAGAAGGAAAAGCAACCTTAGGCGTATCGATGACGCGTTTTCAAAGCAATTTTTGGGGGGGTTTGCTTTTTGGTGTGATACAATACAACACCCATGTATGGATATATATTGCCTGTTAGGGAATCATATACTCATTTATGAAAATAACGTTTTTATTCTACTTTTCAGCTTATGTTTTCTCCCACATTTTGTCGTTGTTTTTAATTGTTAATTTTTTTGTGTTTGCTTGGTTGTTAGGGTGTTTTATGTGTTTGTTTGTTTTTGTTTTTGTTTTCTGTGGATGGTAGAGGAGGGGGGGGGGGGGGGGGGGGGGGGGCATGGTCGAGTTTTGAGATGTTGCTAACTCTAGCATGTCGACTTGATCTTGTGGTGTGTTTTGTTTTGTACCTTAATGCCAGAATGTGTTTCATTGCATAGATACGGCATACAATATGAACTGTTAACGCAAGCAAAATCTTAATGTACTTTGGAGGCAGGTGTACACAAAACACATTTTTTTCTCGTGAGATTGCAACAGTCACGGCTGTGACTGATTTTTGGCTCACGTAAGTGTAGCCTATGCGATCGTAACTTTGTCTGTCTGTGCGTGCGTGCGTGCGTATGTGCGTGCGTGCGTGTGTATGTCTGTGGTAGAAACTCTAACATTTGAAGACGTCACATTACATTGACGTCACATTATGACGTAAGAGGGTTAGACGTCACGCGAAGGAAGTACTGAAAGTCTCGGTCATTATTATTTTGAGCGGGCCGAGACTAGTTGGCAGTCGTGTCCCTGTAAGTAGGCTACATGCAGACAGACAGATCTAGATCTAGTGTCTCGCTTTCTTGCACAGTTTCACCTATGCTCTTTCTGTGTGTGTGTGTGTGTGTGTGTGTGTGTGTGTGTGTGTGTGTGTGTGTGTGTGTGTGTGTGTGTGTGTGTGTGTGTGTGTGTGTGTGTGTGTGTGTGTGTGTGTGTGTGTATGTGTGACGGAGTGATTGAGTTTGTGTTACTGTTTGTCGATTTCTTACGTGAGCCTTGAAGGCTCCGCCTCTTGTTTTTATGGTGTTATTAGCGTTTATGTATGCTGTGTTCATTCCAAACCCCAAAACGAATAGTGTGTTGCACTTGAGGAGATTTGAGACTTTTTTTTTAAATACATTTATTTAGCTTCTATTTTTATTCTATTTTATTTTGGTTCATTTATGTACTTATTCATTTATGTATGTATTTATTTATAGATTTATTTATGTTATTCAAATATGTATTTATTAATTGATTTATTAATTTATTAATTTATTTTGGGGGCGAGTGGGGGGTGGTGGGGGGAGGCTAGTAGTATACCTATAACATCATTCCATGAGGCTTGTATTCTGTTTCTGTTCGGAAGGAGACCGTAATATATGGTTTCATCACTGTCAACTGGTTACAGAAAAAATCGTCTGCTCCAGTGAGCGCCGAAACCAAACGGTTGATTATCACGTGACACTTTTGCCATATTTAGAGTTGTTTGCACAGTAAATACAGCCGCGAAAAATAGCTCGCTTGAAACTGTCTTACATACCAATTCCTTTGTAATTTAAAATTACAAAACACCATGAAAAATCATTATCGACGATCGCGAATCTGCATAATTATATCAATAATACATTACAAAAAGCTCTAAATATGTTAAAAAAAATCGGTTTCCTTGCCAGACAAGGAAACTCAAGGCATCCTGTCAGGGAGAGAATGAGCCGAACTCATTTTGACCTGAGGTCAGGATGATTACATTGTTGATGTGTGAAATGCAGTGTGTATGGATCTAGACACGAGAAGTGTCAGCTTATTCAATAGCTAATTCAATATTGTATATATTCATTAATCCTATTCATAAGCATGTTTAAATACTACATTTGGGTTTTCTCCTTTCTTTCTTCATACGAGTTCGGTCTGACATGATCATATTTCTGCATGTGTATTTGGGTATCAACAACTAGTCACC
>NC_090246.1:19220481-19242981 GCF_037325665.1 Littorina saxatilis
AAAACACTTTCATCTTATTCCTTGTCGGTTCCTGATTCCAAAAACATATAGATATGATATGTTTGGATTAAAAACACGCTCAGAAAGTTAAAACAAAGAGAGGTACAGAAAAGCGTGCTATCCTTCTTAGCGCAACTACTACCCCGCTCTTCTTGTCAATTTCACTGCCTTTGCCATGAGCGGTGGACTGACGATGCTACGAGTATACGGTCTTGCTGAAAAAGGGCAGCTACTTGACTAAATATTGTATTTTCGCCTTACGCGACTTGTTATATTTAGTCAAGTTTTGACTAAATATTTTAACATCGAGGGGGAATCGAAACGAGGGTCGTGGTGTATGTGTGTGTGTGTGTGTGTGTGTGTGTGTGTGTCTGTCTGTGTGTGTGTGTGTGTGTGTAGAGCGATTCAGACTAAACTACTGGACCGATCTTTATGAAATTTGACATGAGAGTTCCTGGGTATGAAATCCCCGAACGTTTTTTTCATTTTTTTGATAAATGTCTTTGATGACGTCATATCCGGCTTTTCGTGAAAGTTGAGGCGGCACTGTCACGCCCTCATTTTTCAACCAAATTGGTTGAAATTTTGGTCAAGTAATCTTCGACGAAGCCCGGACTTCGGTATTGCATTTCAGCTTGGTGGCTTAAAAATTAATTAATGACTTTGGTCATTAAAAATCTGAAAATTGTAAAAAAAAATAAAAATTTATAAAACGATCCAAATTTACGTTTATCTTATTCTCCATCATTTGCTGATTCCAAAAACATATAAATATGTTATATTCGGATTAAAAACAAGCTCTGAAAATTAAATATATAAAAATTATTATCAAAATTAAATTGTCGAAATCAATTTAAAAACACTTTCATCTTATTCCTTGTCAGTTCCTGATTCCAAAAACATATAGATATGATATGTTTGGATTAAAAACACGCTCAGAAAGTTAAAACAAAGAGAGGTACAGAAAAGCGTGCTATCCTTCTTACCGCAACTACTACCCCGCTCTTCTTGTCAATTTCACTGCCTTTGCCATGAGCGGTGGACTGACGATGCTACGAGTATACGGTCTTGCTGAAAAATGGCATTGCGTTCAGTTTCATTCTGTGAGTTCGACAGCTACTTGACTAAATATTGTATTTTCGCCTTACGCGACTTGTTATATTTAGTCAAGTTTTGACTAAATATTTTAACATCGAGGGGGAATCGAAACGAGGGTCGTGGTGTATGTGCGTGTGTCTGTGTGTGTGTGTGTGTGTGTAGAGCGATTCAGACTAAACTACTGGACCGATCTTTATGAAATTTGACATGAGAGTTCCTGGGTATGAAATCCCCGAACGTTTTTTTTCATTTTTTTGATAAATGTCTTTGATGACGTCATATCCGGCTTTTCGTGAAAGTTGAGGCGGCACTGTCACGCCCTCATTTTTCAACCAAATTGGTTGAAATTTTGGTCAAGTAATCTTCGACGAAGCCCGGGGTTCGGTATTGCATTTCAGCTTGGTGGCTTAAAAATTAATTAATGACTTTGGTCATTAAAAATCTGAAAATTGTAAAAAAAAAAAAAAAAATTTATAAAACGATCCAAATTTACGTTTATCTTATTCTCCATCATTTGCTGATTCCAAAAACATATAAATATGTTATTATCGGATTAAAAACAAGCTCTGAAAATTAAATATATAAAAATTATTATCAAAATTAAATTGTCCAAATCAATTTAAAAACACTTTCATCTTATTCCTTGTCGGTTCCTGATTCCAAAAACATATAGATATGATATGTTTGGATTAAAAACACGCTCAGAAAGTTAAAACAAAGAGAGGTACAGAAAAGCGTGCTATCCTTCTTAGCGCAACTACTACCCCGCTCTTCTTGTCAATTTCACTGCCTTTGCCATGAGCGGTGGCCTGACGATGCTACGAGTAAAATGGCATTGCGCTTCATTCTGTGAGTTCGACAGCTACTTGACTAAATATTGTATTTTCGCCTTACGCGACTTGTTTTTACCTCCAACAGCGCTTTCAGGCTTCCAAGGGAGTCATCAGCCAGACAGTTTCGCTCGATTCGCGCGATCTCATCCTGCAACAAAAACCATATTTTATAATAAAGAAAATACAGATCTGACAGGGTTGAAAGGCACGCGCACAGTCCTTTCCGTAAAGCTAAATCGACTCACCATACCATTCTATATGTCCAAGCTGTTAGATTGGAAATGACCACCCCCACGTGGACACATACCCACAATCAAATTCCAGGCTGCTGTCTGCGAAGGGTAGATGTTTTTGTATGAATTAAATTGATTTCAATCTTGAATGCCACTGGTGTCAATGGTCAGAATGGATCCATCACGGGAAAGACTATATGCCTTCATAGGAATACGAGACGCGTTTTTGCGTGGCTGGATGTGGCCATGTCTCAAGCAGCAGGATGTGATGAGTGATCTTGCAGGAAAAAGAAAATGGGTCGTTCCACAAAACAGGGGGTCCATTTTCTAGCTGAAATGTCAATCCCTTTTTTTCATTTAGTCCATTTTTGACAAAATGTATAGAGCAATTCCCGGGGACAAAGACTACTGGGCAGATCTTTGTGAAACTGTGCAGGTTCCAAATGGTATCCCCAGATTTTTTTCACTCGAGTATTCAATACATTTCTTCAATCACGTCTCTCTCTCTCTCTCTCTCTCTCTCTCTCTCTCTCTCTCTCTCTCTCTCTCTCTCTCTCTCTCTCTCTCTCTCTCTCTCTCTCTCTCTCTCTCTCTCTCTCTCTCTCTCTCTCTCTCTCTCTCTCTCTCTCTCTCTCTCTCTCTCTCTCTCTCTCTCTCTCTCTCTCTCTCTCTCTCTCTCTCTCTCTCTCTCTCTCTCTCTCTCTCTCTCTCTCTCTCTCTCTCTCTCTCTCTCTCTCTCTCTCTCTCTCTCTCTCTCTCTCTCTCTCTCTCTCTCTCTCTCTCTCTCTCTCTCTCTCTCTCTCTCTCTCTCTCTCTCTCTCTCTCTCTCTCTCTCTCTCTCTCTCTCTCTCTCTCTCTCTCTCTCTCTCTCTCTCTCTCTCTCTCTCTCTCTCTCTCTCTCTCTCTCTCTCTCTCTCTCTAATCATTATACGCATTAGTGTAAACGTTGGTATCGTGTGAATTTTACCGTCGATCACTTTACATGTGTAACCTCAATTAACATGTTGCATGTTTCGCTTTCGATTTGTATGTTGCTAACTTTGTCATTTTGTTGTTTATGTTTATTTGCTTGTTTGCTTACTTGTCGATTTTTTGCTGGTTCGTTCGTTTACTTTCTTTATTTGTCATGTTGCTTTACTTGTTTATCATTTATTACACACTAGCAGTTAAGCCCGGCTTCGCCCGGGAGTAAGCGGAGCCCTGTAGCAATTTAAGACGCTCGCTATCCCATTATCATTAGCTTTACCTCCTTTGTTTGGATACAAAAAAAGAGTTATCTCCCTTACCTTCTAGAAATTTCCGGAACTGTCCAGTTAATTTTTCATTCTTCATTTCTTCCCCTCATAGGAGCAATAGCGAGTCTCTAATATCACTGGCATGATGTGCTTGCTACAGGTGAACAGTAGGCACTGAACTGGTCTTGCACCATATAGGCTGTATTCAATAAATGGGAGGTCCATAATCTGAGAAAGGAAACAATGAATCAAGAAACTAAAACCCAGGTGCACATCTGCGGCACCTAGGGAGTGTACGTGCACACTATCTTGTTCCTGCCTCTTGCCATCTCAGAGGTATGGCGACCACAGACAAAAAAGAGTTATCTCCCTTACCTTCTAGAAATTTCCGGAACTGTCCAGTTAATTTTTCATTCTTCATTTCTTCCCCTCATAGGAGCAATAGCAAGTCTCTAATATCACTGGCATGATGTGCTTGCTACAGGTGAACAGTTATCTCCCTTACCTTCTAGAAATTTCCGGAACTGTCCAGTTAATTTTTCGTTCTTTATTTCTTCCCCTCATAGGAGCAATAGCGAGTCTCTAATATCACTGGCATGATGTGCTTGCTACAGGTGAACAGTAGGCACTGAACTGGTCTTGCACCATATAGGCTGTATTCAATAAATGGGAGGTCCATAATCTGAGAAATGATCTGAGAAAGGAAACCATGAATCAAGAAACTAAAACCCAGGTGCACATCTGCGGCACCTAGGGAGTGTACGTGCACACTATCTTGTTCCTGCCTCTTGCCATCTCAGAGGTATTGCGACCACAGACAGACAGACACACACTCTCTTTTATTATATGTATAGATTTGTATTAGAAGTAAGGACTGGTTGTAAGAAAAGGCGTCGCCTTAAACCTCTATCCTTGAAAAATAAAGTTCCATCATCTCTCTCTCTCTCTCTCTCTCTCTCTCTCTCTCTCTCTCTCTCTCTCTCTCTCTCTCTCTCTCTCTCTCTCTCTCTCTCTCTCTCTCTCTTTCTCTCTCTCTCTCTCTTTCTTTTTTTTAAAGTATGGACGGATCTGGGATGGTGCGCACGAAGAACGGTACAGCGTCGCAAGGCGCTGTGTCTGATTATTGTAACGAGTGTTGAAATCCTTGCCCTCTGGTGAATAGACATCATTTAAGTGAGTTAAACTGCTCAGTTTCTGTGCATCAGTGTCATGGCAGTTAGAATTCCCTCAGTGACGCTCAGTAAAAAATGAAAACGTCCAATGTTTTGCATTACATTTCAACAAGATTATTTTGATTAAAAGCTGAAGAGAGAGAGAGAGAGAGAGAGAGAGAGAGAGAGAGAGAGAGAGAGAGAGAGAGAGAGAGAGAGAGAGAGAGAGAGAGAGAGAGAGCTCAGAACTCAGAATGGTTTATTGTACTAAGGCCACAGACCCGTATACAATGGGGATGGGGGGGGGGGGAAACAAAAACAGAAACACCACAAAAACACAACAACAACTATGAAATAAATACGTGGAAAACATTGCTGCTACTTAAACTTCCGAAACAGCAAACATCAACATATTCATTTACAATATATCTATGAAAACAATTGTCTTCGTCTGAATGCATAATATATAACTGTTGCAAGGGATCTACACCCTATGAAGTCTCTGCATCTTAATACTGAAGAAAGTGGCATATTTCCAAAACTATTAAGAAATCTCATTCTCAAGTCAGAATACAATGGACAGTGTAATAAAAAGTGGTCTTCATTCTTTTCCACATTTCCACAGAAAGAGCAATCACGAGCTGCAACGCAATCGCTGTACCTTTTCAAATTTCCATTAATTAGACGAATACCTAATCTAAACTGGGCTAACGAAACTCGAAAGCAATAAATGTTAACATTTGAAAGATACAACTCAACTGTCAAAATGTCTTTAAACGTACAATAAAGATTGTAACGATCTTTTAGACAAGGTTGCTTTTCCTTATCTGAAAATGTTTCATGTCAAAAATTGTGCATGATTTATTTTATGTTTTTTTGTGTACTTGTAACTATTAGGAAATTTAGCTTTCCATTATATTTGGATTAAAAACAAGCTCTGAAAATTAAAAATATAAAAATGATGATCAAAATTAAATTTCCGAAATCGATTTAAAAACAATTTCGTCTTATTCCTTGTCGGTTCCTGATTCCAAAAACATATAGATATGATATGTTTGGATTAAAAACACGCTCAGAAAGTTAAAACGAAGAGAGGTACAGAAAAGCGTGCTATGCAGCACAGCGAAACCACTACAGCGCTGAACAGGCTCGTCAGTTTCACTCCGTTTTGCACAAGCGGCGGACTACGGTCATTGTGAAAAAATGCAGTGCGTTCAGTTTCATTCTGTGAGTTCGACAGAGCTTGACTAAATGTTGTATTTTAGCCTTACGCGACTTGCACATCTGTTCGGATTTGATCGCCCACTTTGTGCGTTTTTTAAAATAATTTCATTTGGGTTAATCTCATGTTCTGTGTGTTTTGTTGGAATCCCTTTTGTTCAGAACGATGTAAGTGAGACCAGTGATACTTATCGTTTTATTATTTAATTATTTTTTTTATCGTAAACTCTTTTGGCTGACAGCGTGAAAGATTTTTTGTGTGTGTGGATTTTTTTTATATTGACGGTGTCTCCAGAGTATCATTTACCTTAAAATAAATGATTGTGTCGTTTTGCGGAGTAAGGCTGGGTCAATTGCTTTGCCCGTTAACCTCCCAGCCCCGACCTCCCCCTCCTCCCTTCCAGACCCCCCCCCCCTTTCCATCTTGCCCCTACGGAACTGTTTAAACTGAATATTGATCCGTGTTCTTTCATAAGGCTTGTTGAAAGGTATTTCTGTGAATCTATTGCTATATATTTTAACTTTTATCCAACTTGACTTTTTGAAAGAATTAGTTTTCAGTTTTGAAATAACATCAGTTCAAATAACATCATATGCCAAACATATCTATCATAAATGTTGATGGATGAATGATGATAAATTGTAGACGGATGCA
Organism: Littorina saxatilis; assembly: GCF_037325665.1. Classification (NCBI taxonomy): domain Eukaryota; kingdom Metazoa; phylum Mollusca; class Gastropoda; order Littorinimorpha; family Littorinidae; genus Littorina; species Littorina saxatilis. The sequence goes on from NC_090246.1 coordinate 19,226,908, forward strand.
TGTTATTGATTAAAAGCCCCACAATGATGTGCTTGGCCAAAAAAAACAAAAACAACATCAGTTCAGTAGTTTGATTGCCTGAAAATGGCTGGTTTCTAAAATGAATGAAAGTGCAAAGATTACAAAGCAAAACCAAAAGAAAAGGAAAGATCAGGTTTTATGTGGTTAGAGTTACGAAACTGATTAAGCACGATTTTCTCCACTCAAGAGAGAACGTGGGAGGGAGCGACCCGAATTCCCCAGCAGTTGGATTAAAAGTAATGACAATGAACCTCAACATGAATATAAATGATCTTTACACTGACCAGTATCAGTTTGTTGATGCAGGCGTAGATGTATGTTCTGAACCGGCAGTTGCCCTCGCTGTTAAGGCTTGACCGGAAGAGGGCGTCCTTGACCCCGTCACGCTTGCCCGGGTGCCAGCCGTTGCTATAGTGATAGTTCTGACCTTGAACCAGGCACAGTTGGGAAAGTAGGGCAAGGGCAGCCAGGCAGGCAGCAATGGTGCAAGAAGATCTCGACATCGTCATGGTATCAGACTGCGCGGTGTGAGGTTGAGGTTGTGGTGTTTGTTGAACACTTGAAGCTGCAACAGACACATACTGCGAGGTTTAAAGTTAGACTGTGTGGTGTTGGTGGCACAAGAATGCAAGGTTTAGGTTTAGGCTTAGGTTCTGGCGTTACAGTAACTATAACTATAACTAGTAACTTATTTTGTGTGACTTTACCCACATTGAAAGCATTTCATATTACATAAACATAACTGTTATCCTCCTTTGACTGTTAAATGGTTTTCGTCTTTCTTTTTTTTAAATTTTTTTTAATTTAAAACTGGATGTGTTTTTTTTCAATCGTTCCTGAATCCAATTTAATGGATTACATTTTGACCGAGATCTGAAATTTCTTTCGACATCTTCGGCGATTCTTTTTCACGAACCCTCGTCTTTACTCTTCACTTCTACCCCTTTGCTCCTTCGACCAAATTTCAGCCATTCGGCAAGCGTAGGTTTAAAACCATTGTATACGAGACAGGTAAAACCAAACGCTGAGAAAATTAAGCCTTTGGCCCTCCCCCAAACCCCAACCTCCCCCTCTAATGTTTGATTGTTAAGAAGAAATCGAGTAGAGGGGAAAAAATCCTTTCTTATGAACAAGAATACTATTGAGTGCTTCCATCGTTCCTCCGTATTTTATGGGTTTATTTTTTTGTTTTTTCTTCATTTTCTAAGTATGAGCAAGAGAGAGCAAGAGAGAGAGAGAGAGAGAGAGAGAGAGAGAGAGAGAGAGAGAGAGAGAGAGAGAGAGAGAGAGAGAGAGAGAGAGAGTGTGTGTCTGTGTCTGCGTGTTTGTGTGTGTGTGTGTGTGTGTGTGTGTGTGTCCGAATTACCGGGTCAACATTATTGTCATGTATTAGTCTTTACTCGGCAATGGCAATTGAACTATGTTGTTCAGACTAAACGTAGTTTATTTTTGGCAATGACGTTACTACATCGATCTGTAACAAGGCTTGTTTGATAGTTCGTCTGCTTCCTGATCTGGTTGTCTTTGGAATCTGACTTCAAAGGCACCATACTTCCTTCACGCGTACACCATCTTGTAAATTATCGTTGATCCGTCACGGGTTTTTCATGTCATAGGAGTATTATTCCGCTTGGACAAATACTAAATTGTACAATCTGGCTGCTTTCTGTATGGATTGGAAATATATTTCTTGAGCTTATTCCGTCACTGACACCTGTGCCAATGTGTAAAATCAATTCAGCAAACATTTCCACTCTTCACAGAATGTAGCCAGGCTGTGGATTTTTGGTATTTCTCTGAATGGAAGGATTGCTGTCACGCGCTATAAGTCCTGTGCAGATCTGAAGTGATTTACATGATTGTTTAAATTAATGGGGTACTCTTGGCCACAAAAACAGTCTCAAATCGCCCCAAGAGCTACAGAGTTAGGTGTGGGGGTTGTCATGGTGACAATACACACGAGGAATGCCTTAGAATTAGTGTTTGAATGTTCAAATATTCGAATTTAAAATGCTATTTTGGGGAGTCTTTCGAGACGGAATATTTTTGAATGGACTACCCGTATGTCTTTTTTTAAATTGTGTAATACTTTTTAGCCCCGTTCAGCATGGAATGTGAACGCGCTCTTAAGATTATGAATTTGGATTCCTGAATCCAACGGCTTTGGTCTTTCTAGACGAATGCATACCACCAGCGCAGGATAAAATACGACAAAGAACGGATTTCGGGACTTTCACAAAAATATTTTGCAGTTCCAAGGAAACCATTTCCCGATTAAAATTCATTAATAAGCATAGTTACAAATACAGCGAGGGTCAAATTCACCAGACAACGTTTACAAACGACTGCATGTGTATCCTATATCTTTTACACTGGCAGAAGATATTCTCTTGGTAAATCAGTAACACATTTGAGCACAATCAGGATAGATATCCTTGGGCGTTCTTCTTTGTTTAAGTGCTATTGCCCGAGAAGAGTCGATCGGAACCGGACAAAGACTTCCGATTAATAGGCCGTTTCATAACTGCGATTGTGATCGAGCTTCATGTTGATTTCCGGTACGGATAAATACATTAGTGTTATTTCTAACGTTATATTGGCATGCTGTGTATATGGTTGCGATCGACGGGAGGTTTCGAGGAAAGACGGACATAAAGGGTGGAGGAATCACCTAAGTTCGAGAATTGTTTCAAAGATAACGTCCTGGCATAAAAACCACGTTGGCAAGAAATTGTAGTCATATGAAAATCCTGATCTTACTGCCATTCTTTATTTTTATGGTTTCGTATCCTGTTCATATCTAGTTGTAGCTGGAATAATCCACATTGTTAGAAACATGTTTTGGCGTCCAAGACGACTGCTGATTTGTGCATACTAAGACACAATGATAATTGAATACGTTAAATGTATTGAATATTTTGCAATTTTAGTTATTGCTCTTACGTTTTGATTGGCTGTGTTAAGCCGTCTGTTTCTGCAAGTCAAACTGTATGTGTGTACGTGTCTGTGCATTCTCTCTTTGTCTGCAATTACAGAGAGAGTGTCTGAGACCAAATCAGGGCTCGGCCCGCTCAAACTAGTACAAGAAGGGGACTACTTCGCAAAGCTCGAACCCTTTTTTTATTTTTTATTTTTATATCATATTCTTCAGGCTTGTCCTTTAGGGGCGTTAAACTGTGTATGTAGGACAGGGTCATTCTTTATCATGAATGCTCGGACACTCCGTTTTTGGCGTGCAGTTGAGTTCTTGGTATTTGCGTCCGATATCATTGATGCATTGAGACATTTTGTTTGAAACTGCGTTATATACTAGTGGCGTTTGACATGGAAAACGGTGTCGGAGTTTTCAGCTAATTTAACGGCGAATGCCCTGTCCACAGTCTTCCAATCAAATGCTGATACTCGTACGCAACAACTCTTAAGGGAGCCCAGACTACTAAAAATAAAACCCACGATAAAATAAAGCAGACAAAAATTAGATTTTCATCCCACTCTTGTTGGAAGGAGGCGTTTGTGGAGTGTGTGGGTGGTTTATCAAGACAGAGCTCCTTTTTCTGAAAGCATTCACACGGAATAGTGAATGACAGAGGTTTGGAATGGGAATGGGGACACGCGCTGTCATTTATTCCGTCTGAGAGTTTGGCTTTTTATGCAGTTATAAAGTTTTGCGGTTTCTAGTTGTCTGTTTTCGAAAGTTTTGAAAGGTATTACTCGGCTGCAAAGCTAAAAGTTTTCGGTCACAACTTTTTCTCCCAGCTGCTGTAAAAGAATGCATATCTCTATGGATTTTAACTATTTTTGAAAAATATTTCATTTCCGCTTTTAATTAACTTTGATATTTTTGCTCGTTGAAGACATTTTCAGCTGCTGCATCTAACTTGCAGGTCGAATGTCATTGTTACTTCAACTTAATTAGGTTGTTCCCCACTGCTGGTTACAGAGGGGGCCGGGGGGGAGGGGGGGTCGCTTTAGTGTGACCATGTTTTCTTTAACTTTGTTTACGTTTTCACACCAGATGAGTAAAACTCAACTTCAATTGCGTTCAAGGTACAGTGTAATCACTGCATGGAATAAAAGAATGTTTCATTTAGTTTTGATAGGTAAATTAAGCTCGCGTGTCACGCAAATATTTCGACCTAAAACGGGAAAGGCGATGCCCTTGCTCATTGTACTGCAAGCTACTTTATAGCAGAAGTTAATCTTCAAATGAAACTGGTTTTTTGTGCAGAGTCCAAACATCCAACAGCACCAGACAACCTTTTAAAATCTGCTAAGCCAAGCAGTGTTAAGAAAAAACCCTGACCGGAACTGACCATAACCCATGTTTCATGCGGTGTCACATCCTGAAACATGCGTTTATTTTGATCTCACACAAATCCACTCTGTTGGGGGAAAGCTTAACATGAAAACAACCTTATTCCACCCTTAAATACATGTACACCAAAACGAAAATTCCGTGCCATTCCGTGCCATGTTGCGTGTTCAGGCCTGGGTCAGGCCGCAATTTTCTCCCCCCTTTCCTAACCTAGGTGGTGGGTTCAAGTGCTAGTCTTTCGGATGAGACGAAAAACCGAGGTCCCTTCGTGTACACTACATTGGGGTGTGCACGTTAAAGATCCCACGATTGACAAAAGGGTCTTTCCTGGCAAAATTGTATAGGCATAGATAAAAATGTCCATCAAATACCCGTGGGACTTGGAATAAAGTAAAAAAATTCCATCTCACACGGCATTAAGTCTCAGGAAACATGAATACACGCATGCAGGAAAAAAAAAATATGGGTAGCGCCGTATGTATGGCAGCTCGCTTTCCCCGGGGAGAAAGCAGCCCGAATTTCCATGAGGGTAACCTCACTGGACTGTAAATCTTATCCAATCCAATCCAATCCAATCCAATCCAACGTGTGTTATCGGGAACATTTATTTTACAACAAATTCTGTCACTTGAAGACATTCCCATCTCCCCCCTTTCCCCGTCGCGATATAACCTTCGTGGTTGAAAACGACGTTAAGCACCAAATAAAGTAAAGTCAACTTGAAGACATCGGACACCGATTGACCTCAAACAGAAAGATTACGCTACTATTTTGCCTGTGATATTTCCAGAGTGGTTTGAAACAAGTGTGATGAAATTAATGACATCAATCGGGCAGACTTTATGATACAGAATGTCGAATATGATGACATGCCAAGAATCAGATAAACATGGGTTGATTAAAGGCCCAGTCTGCCTCAAATGGTTTACAGAACGATTTAAATCTTCTCACGAAAAAAACAGTTCTAACCTTATGGAACACTTTTGCGATAGCATTTAACAGCATTAAATGACACAGTTCGTTTGAATGGCTATTTAGCTTGCGTCAACCACACACCGGATTTCGTGGTTTGTTTTACCCCTGAGCCATCGTGAACCCGTGTCACACTTTTTTCTCACAATTTCGTCGTTAGTTTGTGATTTCAATGCGATTTGCTGTATCTACAATAGCACGTAATTGTGTACATCTGAATCATAAATGCAACAAACGACTGCGAGTCACACTAACTTATCGGCGGCAGCTGGCTTCAAAGAAGCAAGCGATATGCAGAACATTCGTCTGCTTGGGGAAACACGACCTTGCGTGATCTGCTTCCGGGCTCCCTTTTTTGAAACTTTCAAAACTTCGAGTTGTACTGATCTTGTCTTGATGAAAAAAGAAATCTTTTATGATTTAAGTATTTTTGTGTTACAAGCTGTCAATGTATTATTTAAATTAAAAAAAATTGTTTTAGCGCCAAAACGAGGCGTCCGATTGTGGTACTAGACAATCCGGCTGGCCACGCAAAAATAAATTCTTTGAAAAATGCTCGCTTTTTACAGAGGGCACCTAGGATGTTCCCTAGCGGTGAGTGTTTAACCGAAAGGGTGTTTGTACTGTGTGTAAAAGCCTGACAGTGTCTGTGACCAGAAACTGATGGTTTACGTGAAGCTGAGTGTGCCTTTACAAATTTGAATTAGAATTAATTGAATAGGGGTATCTGCCGGATCAATTACAATCGCAATTTGAAATGCAATTAAAATCGATCGGATGCTTTGGGAAATATGTACGTACATGCGATTTAAGAAACTGATGTAATTTTAGCCTTCGAAAGCGTCATGTAATTACGCTATTTCCAGCCATATCGGAAAGACACGTTACAATAACTTAAATAGAAAAGCATCATTATAGCAAATCTAATCCAATGATTAATACCACTTCCAAAATAGGTCCTGTGATTGTCATTGACCGGTCAGATACCCCATTTAAATACCGAACCATCGTTTGTATGATTCTGGGAATGTCATTATATTCAAAATTATGTATCATAAATTAAGTTTTTCCGATTGATTTCTCTAATTGTTAACACTTTTTTGAACACATTCTGAAATTATCACAGGAAAACTACCAGGGGCTCACATCCACTTCGGACATCGGACATACACGGATATTTTTTCCAAATGTCCTATACATGTTTCATGCAAGAGGACATATACATATGTCCTATTGTTTTTGTCACAAAGTGGTCATTGTCTAATTATACTTTCATTTGATCCGGACATTGTCAGTACTTTCCAATTTACAGTAGTTTGATTTGCTATTTTATCGATGTTTTGCGAAGCGATGTGTCTCTCCAAGCAGACGAAACTTGGGTAGACTTTATGTGCTTGTTATAGAGAAGAGCTTCTAGGGGTCGCAACTCTGAATGCTCCAAGCCGGTTGACAGTTGCCTCCCTTCGCGGTTTTTTTTCTTCGAAAAAGCAACATGCCGCCGAAACAAAAATTGGTGCCAGTAAAAGGCCAGAAGCGTCAAGTTTAATTAAACTTAAGTTTTGTTGCCAAAAAAAATGTCCTATTGATTAATTTTTGTTCAGGACAAATGTCATATCACGTTTGCATTGTCCAGGACATTTGTCTTATGCCACCTCTCATGGATGTGAGCCCCTGAAATACAAGCGAAGTCGAAGAAAATTCCTCGGCGCCGCGTTATTTGTGTATGTCCTTGTTCACATGATGTATACTGCATGTTGTTACGAGAATTAGTAACTAAGCATGTTTTTCAAACAGCATTTTTTTTTATAGCACAGAAATGTACGTTTTCCCAGTGGCATCTCCATCGATTCTTACAGGATATATGATGATCCAATGGTTAAGGTTACTGTTCCAAGATCGCTTGCCATGCAGTGTGTCAGAAACATATGAGAATAATTGTTGGTTCTTAGCCCAAAGTGTTCGTAAAAATGTCCTTTCAGGGTTACGCATGTTTTGGAGTCACGTTTTTTTAGCTGTCTCAACAACCACCAGTTTGTTGGACCTCCATGAAATTCTGCTTGATTACTACTAATGGTCTTTGTTTAATGTGTGTGTGTGGTAAGTAGTAGTTCTTGGTGATAAGTATTGCAAACAGATGTCACACCAAAAAATGCTTTATGTCCCCACCCTAATCATGTTGAACGCCACCATGCGGGGGATGCCCAAACAGTTTTTGTTTTATCTGTGTGTTAAATTAGGTTGTATGTGGAAAAAAATAGCCGAATTTGAATTAGCTTAAAGCTGTTTTATTTTTTATTTCTGAATCTCTCCTTCTGTGACCAGCAGTCAAGAACCCAATGTCAACATTCCATTGCACGCACCATCGGTATGATGTCGTACACACACACACACACACACACACACACACACACACACACACACACACACACACACACACACACACACACACACACACACACACATACACACACACACACGCACGTTCAAGCCCAGAAGTGACAAGCCAGTATACCGCTGTAGCGTACAGCGATTCACAGGAAAGTGCGCTTTTATCTTTTCTTTTTAACTTTCTGAGCTTGTTTTTAATCCAAACATAACATATACATATGTTTTTTGGTATTAGGAAATGATAAAGAATAAGATTAAATCTATTTTGAATCGATTACTAAAATTTTAATTTTAATTAGAATTTTGAGATTTGTAATGACCAAACTCATTAATTAAATATTAAGTTTCTAAGCTGAAATGCAATATGCAAAAGGTTTAATCTTCGTCGAAGACTGCTTGACCACAATTTCAATCAATTTGATCGAACAATGAAGGAGTAACAGTGCCGCCTCAACTTTCACTAAAAGCCGGATATGACGTCATCGAAGAAATTAATAAAATACCCCTTCCCTCCGTCGCGATATAACCTTGAACGGTTGAAAACGACGTTAAACACCAAATAAAGAAAGAAAGAATTAATAAAATAAAAACTTGACTAAACGTAAAGCAGAAAATGTAAAGGAGTATGCACTTTCATTGCCACATTTTTTGTCACGTATATCTTCTCTTTTTTTTAATAGCATTAAGCTTTAGTGGCAAATATCGAGGAAATATTTCAACAAAATTGTATTTTAATCGAAACGGAATTAATAACCAGATAATTAAGTCATCTCAGAAATGCAGTACTTCCTTACTCTACCGCATAGATACATGTACAGGACATCTCCATCTTCCCGTGGCCTAGCGTGAGAAGGAATAAGAAAACACAAAATAGAATGTGACTTATTTAGATTTGTCAGGACAAAAAAGGCTTTTAAGACACAAAAAGATTAAGGGGGGGGGGGGGAGCATATATTAAGCGAGAAGATGTAAGTAAGACGCTTACAGCAACAACAGCCAAATGAACACGCGATGACCACAGGAAAAAAGACAAAGCACGCTTTCTTCTGTTTTCTTTGACTTTTCTCTCTCCTAGCTATATTTCCCTGAAATGAAAAAAATAATAATAAAAGTAAGAACAAAGAAGAAGAAAGAAAAAGAAAAAGACTGCACACATATTGACAAATGTACTCACTGATCAGCAGAGTGGTGAAGTGTAGAGGGAATGCCGCAGGGGTGCCTCTCGAGTCCCAGACTGTTATGGCTTGTCACGACCCTAAGCGTCTCAACACCTGCCCAGCTTCTTCCGTCGCTTTGTCCGCTGACGTTGACTGCACGTGCGTCTTAGCTTCTCCGACTCTTTTAGCTCTCAGCTATTGTTGTTGGCCGCAGACCAGAGCGCAAAGATAGCAGTAGAATATCTTTGCTGAGAGTGGTAGCGGTGAGGGTGGTGGCGGCTTCGGTGACTGTAGGGTGCTAGACAAGACAAGGCAAGGGCAAGACACCTGCTCGAAATGTAAGTGAACGAGGCCAAGTCTACCAAAGTCTTTTATAAACTCGCACTGGGGTGTGATAGCTGTCTGTCTTTTTTTGGTCCATTGTCGTTCGCCACGTGGCTAGCTGGGCAAAGGCGGGTGGGCGCCGTCGTTGTGCTGACTGGGTGGGTGGGTGTGGTGACTAAGTTTGAGGCGTTTGAGCTGAGATGGTGGGGCATTTTGATGTGTTTGTGTGTGTGTGGGGGTGCGTTTGTATCTCTGTCTATGTCTCTGTCTCTCTGTCTCTCTCTCTCTCTCCCTCTCTCCCTCTCTCTCTCTCTCTTTCTTTCTTTCTCTCTTTCCCTCCCTCCCCCCTCCCCCCCTCTTTCCCTCCCTCCCCCCCCTCTCTCTCTCTCTCTCTCTCTCTCTCTCTCTCTCTCTCTCTCTCTCTCTCTCTCTCTCTCTCTCGTTCTTTTCGCGTTCCATGGCACCATGTGTGCGGTGTGTGTGTGTGTTGGAGGGCTGTCACACATGCGACTGAGTCGCGCGATTTACCCCGTCACACAGCCGACTCAGTCGTAGAAAACAGCTGCGACTCAGTCTCATGCGATTCCCTCGTAGCTTTGAGGTTTAGAACATGTTCTATTCCTGCGATCCAGTCGTCGGTCAATCGCAGGGGCAGAGCCAACAGAGCCAATCAGAACGCGTTGCTGGGGCCTTGACGCCGTGACGTAAAATAATGGCGGACAGTGGCGTACAGCGTCTCTTCGTCGATTCAAAACTTTTTGGAAGAACAGTTTTTTTACTCAGATATAAAGGAGACGTTTTAGGCGTGTACACGACGGGCGCTGTGGCGGGGTGGTAAGACGTCGGCCTCTTAATCGGAAGGTCGAGGGTTCGAATCCCGGCCGCGGCCGCCTGGTGGGTTAAGTGTGAAGATTTTTCCGATCTCCCAGGTCAACTTATGTGCAGACCTGCTAGTGGCTTATCCCCCTTCGTGTGTACACGCAAGCACAAGACCAAGTGCGCACGGAAAAGATCCTGTAATCCATGTCAGAGTTCGGTGGGTTATAGAAACACGAAAATATCCAGCATGCTTCCTCCGAAAACGGCGTATGGCTGCCTAAATGGCGGGGTAAAAACGGTCATGCACGTAAAATTCCACTCGTGCAAAAACACGACTGTACGTGGGAGTCTAAGCCCATGAACAAAGAAGAAGAAGAAGAGGCGTGTACAGCGGTCGGAAAACATTAATTGCAGCTGTCTGGGAACTTTATTTCTTGCAAAGGCGTAATGCTGAAAGGAATTTTTTCAGAAAGGTAGAGCGACGTTCGAACATTTAGCGTCTGCTCTCGCAAAGCGCGTTTGCCGTGTTCACTATGACACATCACTTCCGCCCCGCTCGCGTGGAGTTATCGTTCGCCAGTCGTTCGTCTATCGTTCATCGTGTGACGGGTCAATGGCCTACGATGTGATGTGCGATCGGCAAGGGAGACTGAATCGCAAGACTGAATCGCAACGACTGAGTCGCCTGTATGACCGAGGCTTTAAAGGTGGGTGGACATTTCTAGTCAGCGTCTAATATGCGTGTGTCGTTTTAAACTCTCCTCCAAAAGCGGTTTTCTTGGTCTGTCACCTCTCGTGGGCAATGTAACGTAAAAGTGACAAGAAGGCCTACTGGGCAACATTGTGGCTTGTAGTCTGTCTTTCTAATCCTATATTTTCGTCGCTACTTCTTCTGCTTACAATTAGTGATACGCAGTTGCTTTAACCATCGAGAATAGACTTTTTCCTTCAAATTTAACTATATATTATTATTTATATAGTTCAATGTGAAAGATAAACGTCCCGGGGATCCCTTGTTTCATCGTGTCCCTGACTGTTAATCAGCGTCAGCATGCAATGGAAAGTGTCTGACTGCTTGTCTGTCTGTTTGATCGTCCGCCTGTTCAGCTGTCTGTCCGTTTGTCTTTCTGTATGTTCAATCATTAACACTGTGTTTTTCAATCTTCTATTCGCAAGATACAAATTTTAACATTTTTGAATCACAAAATGCTACATGTATAACCTTATACTGTCTGTCTGTCTCTATTTGTGTGAATGACGTAGGACCTGAAACACCTGGCAGTTCGATGAACGTTGTTTAAACTTAGCTTTTAAGTTGTCTGTAATCACGCTCATTCCTGACGCAGAGAAGTGTTCAAGCTCTTAAGCGAACGCACGCATTCTCTGTCTCTGTCTCTCTTTCTCTGTCTCTGTCTCTGTCTCTTTCTCTCTCTCTCTCTCTCTCTCTCTCTCTCTCTCTCTCTCTCTCTCTCTCTCTCTCTCTCTCTCTCTCTCTTCCTTTGTCTTTCTTTCTCTTTCTATCTCCCCCCCTCCCTCTCTGCCCCCTACACATGAGCGCACGGTGCAGCTTTAGAGACAATGAACTGAAGACTTTGTACACTTATATAATGACGAAAGATCAGGGAGCAAAACAAACAAGCAAACACACATTTGTACAATGAACCCTCAACGTAAATACTAAAAGAAATTTTAATTTGGTTGAAAGCTGTAACATGCAAGTTATAAATGCGTGTCGTAGCCTTGTTTTGCTCCCACCAAGACTGCAGATCTTGGCAAACGCGTGACATAACAAGAGGCGAAGCCTTCAAGGCTCACGTAAGAAATCGACAAACAGTAACACAAACTCAATCACTCCGTCACACATACACACACACACACACAGTAAGCATAGGTGACACTGTGCAAGAAAGCGAGACACTAGATCTAGATCTGTCTGTCTGCATGTAGCCTACTTACAGGGACACGACTAAGAGTAATACCGAATATTCTGGACTCGCAACGAAATATACAAACAAATGACAATGAACAACGCTTCGACCTAATGGTCTTCAACAGGTTAAAAAAAAAATGAAAACAACAAATGAACAATACAAATATCAAAACGACTTATCAGAGAAGATGATGTCCCAGGGCCGGACTAGGCGAAGAGGAGGGGGGTGGTTGCCAGTGGTGGCCCAGGGCCTAGGGGGATGTCCCCCCTGGCGGCAGGGGCGGATCAGTTAACTTTATGACTGGTTTTTTTCAAAAGTATATTGTGAAGATATGGGTGTGAAGGCGCGAAGCGCCGAGCCGACGGCGCGAAACGCCTAGCTTGCTAGGGGGGTCCGGGGGCATGCCCCCCCGGAAAATTTTGAAAAAAAGGATGCAAAATGGTGCAATCTGGTGCATTCTGAGGATGATCATTACCAGTTTCAGGCAGCAGATTTTGTCACTGATTAATACCCCAAAAATTGAAACTCAATGTAAAATAAAGAAATGCATACCTCATTCAATATTTTTATTTTTTGGCTGGGGGGGGGGGGGGTCCGGAAACCCTAGAACCCCCCCCCCTCGTTGTGGGGGTCAGGGGGCGAAACCCCCTGAAGCTGATGGGTAAGTCATATTCTGAGATAGGAAAATGGTCGCTCCTTGCATGAAACGGCATAAAATAAGCAATAATAAAAAAAAAATTAAATAAGTAAGGTACATGTTTGGGCTAGGGGGGGGGGGGGGGGTTGCGCAACCCCCATAACCCCCCGGTAGTCCGGCCCTGTGTCCTCCAAGCGCAAAAGAAGGGAGAAAGGGAGATAAATCAAAAAGAAAAATGAGCAATGAAAAATGAAACCAAAACGAAGCAAAAATAATAACGCTTGAAGGGCCTGAAGTTGAAAGAAAGAGAGAGAGAGAGAGAGAGAGAGAGAGAGAGAGAGAGAGAGAGAGAGAGAGAGAGAGAGAGAGAGAGAGAGAGAGAGTCAACAATCTACGACACGACTGCCAACTAGTCTCGGCCCGCTCAAAAAACAATGACCGAGACTTTCAGTAATTCCTTCGCGTGACGTCTGACCCTCTTACGCCATAATGTGACGTCTTCAAATGACGAAATGTTAAAGTTTCTACCACAGACATACACACGCACGCACGCACATACGCACGCACGCACGCACAGACAGACAAAGTTACGATCGCATAGGCTACACTTACGTGAGCCAAAAACTAGATTTGATGACGTTACCCGTACACGTTCCCGTACACGTGCTGAAAATTGCCACATCTAGATCTTGCTAATGACGCAGCAGTCACGTTTTCCCACGTAACTGCTGGGGAAGGGAAATAACTCGTCTACATATCTCGTGATTCTTAGTTTATATCCATCTGCTGAGTGAGACATAACAGCAGACTGATTCATGGACACCCTATGTCTGACGTATTCTCATTGACATCACATCCTGCCTGCAGCTGCCCATTTCGGTACTAAGATTTGATTTTTGTTTGCTGTTGTCTTATTCCAACGTCATTGTTACAAACGTAGCGAGATTAGTTTTGACTGTGGGATCGCAAAGTACCATCTGCCGCTTGTTGGTTGAAAATGAGAATCTTGCTTTTTTGGAATTGATCACAATTACGTCCCCCTGCCTTCCAAAGATTAGTGTGTTGGAGCCCTCTTCTCCCCAATAGGAAGGTTTCTGACAGTTATCTCTTTGAGGTTTTGGGTGCTTACAGAGTAGGGGAAGGGCTCCTAATATGGACCACTTTTTGTTTCATGCTAATAACTAGCTTGTTTTCTTGCGAAGAAGTTTCCTTTTGTGGTTGGTAGTCCTCTCTTAAGTGAACCGTTAGGTCAAATTAGAGTGAAATAGCTTTGATAGACATTCAGCAAAAATTAAATACAGAAAAAATCACAAAAGGTCCATATTAGGCGCCCAGGCTCCTAATATGGACCAGTGAAGCGGCCTTCACGAATCACTGTCAAAAGCCCCCTATACTTCAAAATAACATGATACAACTTATTGTGCATGTCAGACTAATTCAGATATGCTTTAGGTTTATCTGTTTCGGGTTGATGAGAGCATTATTTGAAGCACATCAGGAAACTATAGAAGCTTATCAAAAACAGAGTGAAAATAAGTGAAATTATCAACTTCCACAAAAAGAAGACAATTTGATATATTTTTTTGAAAGCTCGAGGGCTAGTTATAGGTTATTTTCAGCAAGCTTCTTAATGAATTAATGAAAATAGCCTTTAGCTTTTATTTTCTTCGATTGTTGAAGGTGGTCCATATTAGGGGACTCACACATACTTTGAGATGTTGCTATTATTTTTTGTTTGCAGTAGAAACTCGGGGTCAAAACTGCTAAAATGTAACAAATACGGTCTTAGCTGTCATATATAGCAATTTTTGTGTGATAAAAGCTTTGGCTGTGGACAGAAACGAGTCCGTTTTAGGCGTCAAATTTAGAGTGAACGCTGCCAAAAGTGAAAACAAGTCGCGTAAGGCGAAAATACAACATTTAGTCAAGTAGCTGTCGAACTCACAGAATGAAACTGAACGCAATGCAACGCAGCAAGACCGTATACTCGTAGCATCGTCAGTCCACCGCTCACGGCATAGGCAGTGAAATTGACAAGAAGAGCGGGGTATTAGTTGCGCTGGGAAGGATAGCACGCTTTTCTTCTGCTCACTAAAGCTGACACTGTTTTCAAGTTGGTCTTCCACGGCTCCTTCTTTCGCCAGCTCATCTGCCCTTTCATTTCCTGGTATCCCACAGTGTGCTGGTATCCACTGGAGGACAACTCTTCTGGTTTGTCTGACCATCTGTAATGCTTTGGCCAGCTGTGGGAGTTTGTCGTTCTCTAGGGCCTGAAGGACTGAAAGAACATCCGAGAGGAAGACAACTTGGTAGCAAAGGTCTGCGGAGTCCTGAACCAAGGAGGCGGCCTGCATGAGAGCTTCTGCTTCTGCTTTATAGTTTGCGCAGTGTTTGCCAGTGGCAACGCTGGGTGTAGCTGTATGTCCCCCAGGGAACTGGATCAGAATGCCATCCCGCAGTGGGGCACTGCGGTTATGAAATTAAAGGCCCCTCCTGTTTTTGGAACCGCAGGAGCTTTCTAGTTTGCTGTTAGGTAGATTTTTGGTTCCTCTTTCCTGTCATGCTCTCTTTTTCTTCATGAATTCTTTTCTTTTTTCTGCCTTCTTGCTCATTCACCTGTATTTTTTCCAAAAATCTCTTCTCTTGCCGCTTGTCTCGCGATTCATGTATAGTTTAATCTGTTAGTGTTCTGATGTAAGTCCAGCAGTAGATAGGTTAAGCCTATTTTAACATACTGGAAACTGGTAATCTTCCAGTAGGTATTAATTTAGTTTTACTAAAGCCTGCTGGGACACAAGTAATGGGTTAGTGCATTTGTAAACAGGAATCGCTTGACAAGTGGCCCCCTTCATCCCCCCCCTTCCTCGTCCTGATATGGCTCTGCGTAGTCGGCTGGACGTTAAGCAACAAATAAACAAACAAACAAAATCAGAATGCCAGCACCTCCATTGAGCACGGCGTTAGTTGCTGATCCATCGGTGTATACATGGATCCACGCCTCTTTTAGGTACTGTTCGTCGATCAGGGCTAAGGTGAGTGCCTGCAATCAATTCGCTTCCCAAAGTAGACAATGGAGTGTGACTTAACAGAGTGTGTTGTTGTGTGTGTATGGTGTGCAGGCGTGTGACGGCACGGTCAAACACAAGACGGAGATGGTCAGCCGCCTGGAGGAGAAGACCAACCAGCTGGTCAACGCCCTTAAAGAAATGGAGAAAAGGTGAGCGGTCTTATCATAGAACCTGACAGCTGCAGGTCAGGGTACCTTCTTTCTTGTGTAAGCAACACGTGCGTGTAACTATACAATTAAAGCTGGCACGATTGCAATTTAACAAACTAGAAGAAATGAAAATGTCTTGACCAAAGTAATTGAGAAACGCTGAGCAATTTTATTGTACAACCTGACCGTTGCGGTTTCATTGCCTTCTTTCTCGTAAGCCAGATGCATGTACGATTATATAAATGGTATCCCAGCCCTATTATAAGCGTTTTACCAAGCAATATGCTGGAACA
>NC_090246.1:19245481-19248976 GCF_037325665.1 Littorina saxatilis
AATGAGATGGGTAGACACTGAAGAGAGAGAAAGGGGGGGGGGGGGGGGGTAGACATCGAAAAGAGAGACGTAGAGAGAGAGATAGGTGGATATATCGAAGAGAGTGATAGATATGGGTAGACATAAAAGAGACATAGAGAGAAACAGAGAGAGAGGAAGAGACAGAAAGACGGATATAGATGAACAGAGAGACAGAGATAGAGAGAGAGGGAACAATGGGTAAACATTAAAGAGAGAGACAGATAGAGAGAGAGATGGGTAGACCTTGAAGAGAAAGAGAGAGAAAGAAAGATGGGTAGACATCGAAGAGAAATTAAGAGAGAGAGATAGAGCAATGGGTAGACATTTGAAAGAGAGACAGAGGTAGAGATGGGTCGAATTTGAAGAGTGAGAGAGAGACGGGTAGACATCGAAGCGATAGATGAGATATAGAAAAATGGGTAAACATTTAAGAGATAGAGAGAGATGGGTCGAATTTGAAGAGAGAGAGAGAGGTGGTCAGACATTGAAGAGAGAGAGAGAGAGAGAGAGAGAGAGAGAGAGAGAGAGGTGGTCAGACATTGAAGAGAGAGAGAGATATCGAGAGAGATAGAGGGGGGGGGGGGGGGGGGACATCAAAGAGAGAGAGATATCGAGGTATGAGTGCCTGTGAGCGTCAGCACGATAATTTGCATTTTTTTTTATATACGTCAGTTGATTGCTGATGTCACCGCGCTTGGCATCCGCAACATTCTTGGTGATTGGATTGTTTGTTTGTGTGTTCGTTTTTCAAAATTTAATATAATTTGGATATGTTCACCAAGGAACTGTCGCTTCCAAATTAAAATGGTAAGTTTTTTCCTCAAACGTATATGCTTCCAGAATAAAAACAAAAAACACACACATAAGAATAGTTAGTTTATGAAACCTTTAAACATTCGCAAGTACGTTGACCCAATGGTCTTGAGCGTGGACAGACAAAATAATAATGAATATGAGATGAACAGCACTTATCTGCTAATGACATTGTTTTTCGATCTCTGGCAAGGCAGGCGAAAACAATCAAAAATTGTACGCTTTCAGTATTTTCACTTTTACCACAGAGTGGTACGGAGGGTATAGAGCACACAAAAAAACACCTCATAAACTGATTGCTTCAAACGGCAGTTGGAATACAATTGTTTTCAACAAGAAGAGGAAGTGATCTTTAGATTATCATGTTATCGTGCCGTTACATGGCATCAGGGTTTTTGTTTCTTGCTCGTTGTGTTAATCAGTCTGCGCAAGTCAATAGAACAGTGCGGGGGGTGGTGGAATTCGAAAAGGAACAGAAACAGACGAGGAAAGAAAAAAGCAGAAAGGGAGAAGAGAGGAAAGAAGTATAAACGAAGTTGGGAACGAAAGATTCGGTAGAGGATAGCTTTTCGTGTGCGAATCTCAACTTCTAACGTTTGTTTAGAATAGCATTTGGACGTTTATCATAACATCTTATGTCCATTTTGAAAATGGCTTTTCTTTAGTTTATTTTTGCCTTCGTTAAAACATTTTGTGTTGACTGTTTATTCGAACATCTTGTGTCTAGTTTTGTTTATATTCATGTGGTCAGTTTCTTTCTGATGTATTTCTGAGGCAGCATATAATACAGTTGCATCATGAAGATAATATCCAACTTGGCCACGCAGTGTAGACGTGTTTCATGTCTTCTGAACACTTTCTTCTTCTGGCAGCGAAAACAGCAAGCACGGAGAGTCAAGCCTGGTGCTTTGGTGTTCTGTATTGTTATTCCCACTTTTAGGGCATTGTGTGACTTATTTCACCAACGAGAATAACGTTCTGATTTTAACAGACCGTCTGATTGTTAAAGCTGTCAAATCGAGATCCTTTTTACATTTAGTCAAGTTTTGACTAAATGTTTTAACGTAGAGGGGGGAATCGAGACGAGGGTCGTGTATGTGTGTATGTGTGTGTGTGTGTGTGTGTGTGTAGAGCGATTCAGAGAAAACTACTGGACCGATCTTCATGAAACTTGACATGAGAGATCCTGAGTATGGTATCTCCAGACTTTTTTTCATTTTTTTTTATAAATAGCTTTGATGACGTCATATCCGGCTTTTCGTGAAAGTTGAGGCGGCACTGTCACGCTCTCATTTTTCAACCAAATTGGTTAAAATTTTGTTCAAGTAATCTTCGACGAAGGCCGGACTTTGGTATTGCATTTCAGCTTGGAGGCTTAAAAATTAATTAATGAGTTTGCTCATTAAAGTTGTCATTAAAATCGAATTTTCGCAAACAGACTTAAAATTGATTGCATCGTATTCCTCATCATATTCTGAATCTAAAAATATATACATATATCATGTTTACTCTTAAAATGTGATCACAATTAACGAAAATCAATTAATAAGTCTTACGATAAAAATTTAAGAAATCGATCCAAAAATGATTTCATCTTATTCTTTATCATTTCCTGATTCCAAAAACATATAGATATGATAGGTTGTATTCAAAACAAGCTCCGAAAGTTAACAAGAATACAGAAAAGCGCGCTTTCCTGCTTAGCACAATACGCTACCGCGCTATTCTGGCGTGTTAATTTCACTGCGTTTTGCACGTGGAAGGTGAGCGATTTCCTTCTCGCGGGGATTGACGAAGCTGTACTGTCTTGGTGAAAAACTACAGTGCGTTAAGTTTCATTTCGTGAGTTCGACAGCTTGACTAAATGTAGTAATTTCGCCTTACGCGACTTGTTGTTATTGCATTAAAAATGTTCGAAACAAACTGAACTTTTGATTATAAAATAATAGGGTGGCTTCTTCTTCAGAATGATACTTCTGTTTTCTTAATACAGTGACTTTACAATGTTAAAAGTAACAAAAAGCAAATTCTAAGTAACCAGCGAAGCTAAATTAGCGGCATCGTACTCGCAGAATTGCTTATAAAACAAGAGGCGAAGCCATCAAGGCTCACGTAAGAAATCGACAAACAGTAACACACACACACACACACACACACACACACACACACACACACACACACACACACACACACACACACACACACACACACACACACACACACACACACACACACACACACAGAAAGAGCATAGGTGAAACTGTGCAAGAAAGCGAGACACTAGATCTAGATCTGTCTGTCTGCATGTAGCCTACTTACAGGGACACGACTGCCAACTAGTCTCGGCCCGCTCAAAATAATAATGACCGAGACTTTCAGTACTTCCTTCGCGTGACGTCTAACCCTCTTACGTCATAATGTGACGTCAATGTAATGTGACGTCTTCAAATGTTAGAGTTTCTACCACAGACATACACACGCACGCACGCACATACGCACATACGCACGCACGCACAGACAGACAAAGTTACGATCGCATAGGCTACACTTACGTGAGCCAAAAATGTGTGTCGCAATTGACAGGTAAAAGGGAAATCTATTATTTCTAATATGCTGACCGTTAGCAACTAATAAGAGACATGTCTCGGAACTTATATCTTC
>NC_090246.1:19249176-19320852 GCF_037325665.1 Littorina saxatilis
TCAGCAAAGACCGTATACTCGTAGCATCGTCAGTCCACCGCTCATGGGAAAGGCAGTGAAATTGACAAGAAGAGCGGGGTAGTAGTTGCGCTAAGAAGGATAGCACGTTTTTCTGTACCTCTCTTTGTTTTAACTTTCTGAGCGTGTTTTTAATCCAAACATATCATATCTATATGTTTTTGGAATCAGGAACCGACAAGGAATAAGATGAAAGTGTTTTTAAATTGATTTGGACCATTTAATTTTGATAATAATTTTTATATATTTAATTTTCAGAGCTTGTTTTTAATCCGAATATAACATATTTATATGTTTTTGGAATCAGCAAATGATGGAGAATAAGATAAACGTAAATTTGGATCGTTTTATAAATTTTTATTTTTTTTTTACAATTTTCCGATTTTTAATGACCAAAGTCATTAATTAATTTTTAAGCCACCAAGCTGAAATGCAATACCGAACCCCGGGCTTCGTCGAAGAATACTTGACCAAAATTTGAACCAATTTGGTTGAAAAATGAGGGCATGACAGTGCCGCCTCAACTTTCACGAAAAGCCGGATATGACGTCATCAAAGACATTTATCAAAAAAATGAAAAAAACGTATGGGGATTTCATACCCAGGAACTCTCATGTCAAATTTCATAAAGATCGGTCCAGTAGTTTAGTCTGAATCGCTCTACACACACACACACACACAGACACACAGACACACACACACACACACGCACATACACCACGACCCTCGTTTCGATTCCCCCTCGATGTTAAAATATTTAGTCAAAACTTGACTAAATATAAAAAGATAAAAAGCCTAACGGTTTTGAGGTTTGTGTTTCTGCAACTGTTTTGACATGTGCAAGTTATCCAGAGAGGGTGAATACAGCGAATGAAATTGTTTTTAGCGCTCTGGCGCCGTTAGTTTGTCAGATCAAGAGGTGGTCCATATTAGGAGCCGGTCCATATTAGGAGCCCTTCCCCTACCGTGCCCCTTGCGGGGGCATCAAACATCGAGGTCACAAGCAGGGTCAAGGGGAAGATCGGCTGGGCGGACAGGAGACTATTGTCCGTATGATTTGGAAGGAAAAACGAATCGCGACACCCGTCATGGGTAAATGAGGATCCCCTTCGCCTTTTCCTAGATGATGTATACCTATCCCCGCAATCCGGACAAGAGCTTGGTCGAAGGGGGGGGGGGGGGGGGGGGATGGGATGAGAAGAGAAGCGCTTACGTGACTGATCTACTATGCATACACAAACAAATAATGCATTGAAGACGAAATGTTGTTGTTTTTGATTTTGTATGTTGTTTTTATGAACAGGTGTCGATTTGTTTTTTCTTGGGGATGATGGAGGGGAGAAATATGATTTAATGTTGCTTTCAAGAATGTCAAATAACTATACCGCAAACCTGTCATGAAATCGAAGGAGCAGAACAAGCAATGCTTTTGAGCGTGCTGCAATCAATTCGCTTCCCAAAGTAGACAATGGAGTGTGACTTAACAGAGTGTATTGTTGTGTGTGTATGGTGTGCAGGCGTGTGACGGCACGGTCAAACACAAGACGGAGATGGTCAGCCGCCTGGAGGAGAAGACCAACCAGCTGGTCAACGCCCTTAAAGAAATGGAGAAAAGGTGAGCGGTCTTATCATAGAACCTGACAGCTGCAGGTCAGGGTACCTTCTTTCTTGTGTAAGCAACACGTGCGTGTAACTATACAATTAAATAACATATTCTTACTCCGAATCACATTAGCATTGAGTCACCTGAGATGCTTATCACTGAAAAACGCTTACCCGGCTAAAATTTTAAAGGGAAGCAACCCCATCACCAAAACGAAAGTGAAAGTAGCTTTGGTAATGGGCCAGCACACTGGGAGTTACCTCCCATACGGGTGTGTGCCACGTCACTTCCTCCAGTAACACGTGCCTATTCTCATACGATCTTTTCACCTCGGAGAGAACGGTTCACTTTTTGACGCTCTGTGGCTGACCTTGTGTGTTTGTGTGACACCCGCCGGCCACGTTACCCAGCTTTTCTGCTCGCCTTGCCTACAGTTTGGTGAGCTCGTTCCCGTTTGTTGTTGGTTTTTTGCGCTGTTTTCGTTACTGTACGTTGTCCGTTTTTTGCGGACTTGTGTGTCAGTGACTTGCGTGTTTAGCCATTTTGTTGTGCGAGTTAGTTAGCTAGCTCGTGTGACTTTGCTCTTAGCTCTGCGTGCCCCTTTCTGTGTTGGGCAAGCGTAGCTATAGTATTTTGTTGACGCGAAAGAGTGTGTGTTTACTGTGTTTTCAGTCGTTTAGACTTACGTTTCAGTAAATTTTTTCGCGTTGTCACGCGTTGTTGACTTGTGTGTCAGTTACTTGCGTGTTTCGCCAGTTTGTTGCGTGAGCTTGTTTACTAGCTCGTGTGACTTTGTTTGTAGCTCTACGTGCCTCTGTTTTTGTTGGGCAAGTGTAGCTATCGTATTTGTTGACGCGAAAGAGTGTGTGTTTACTGTGTTTTCAGTCGTTTAGACTTACGTTTCAGTAAATTTTTTCGCGTTGCCACGCGTTGTTGACTTGTGTGTCAGTTACTTGCGTGTTTCGCCATTTTGTGGTGTGAGTTAGTTTACTAGCTCGTGTGACTTTGTTTGTAGCTTTACGTGCCTCTGTTTTTGTTAGGCAAGTGTAGCTATTGTATTTTGTTCACGCGAAAGTGTTTGTTTTTTACTGAGTTTTTCAGTCATTTAGACTTACGTTCAGTAAAATGTTTTCGTGTTGTTTACATGGATTTGACAGCATGTCTGATTCAGACAAGCGCTGTGGCAAGTCGGACCCCAAGGGGTATTTTAAGCCTAAGGCTTCTTCTTAAGCAGTTTTACTTGTACAGACCTAGAATGTTTCTCTTTTTGTCTGTATCTTTTTCGGCGCCTAGCGCTGTTACTTCTTCTGCTATCTTTTGTGGCGCCTTGCGCTACTGTTACGTCTGCTCCGGTTCTCTACTACGGAGACTTTGTCCTCGTTGTTAGCACCTGTGCAGGGTGCGTTGGTTCCTTTCTGTTTAAGACACTGGTTCCGGAATCCGCAGCTTGGTGCAGGCAGAGTTCCAGCGTTCCGTCGCCAGTTGTTTGGCGTTTCCGGCTTCTGGCAGTGACGTCAGGGTGTTGGCTCCCGTGTCTTTGCCTTCCTTTGCCGGTTGGAGCAGCGTCCTAAGATCCTCCCTCTTCAGCTGCGGCTGGTAAGCTGAGCTGGTCCGATAGCCCTCGTGAGGCGCCTGGACGTTCTCTCTCGAGAGACAGCTCTTTTCGCATCGGGTCACGACCGATACCATGCTGATCTTTCATTTCCGGCGATAACCTACGAGGCCCCGGATTTGATCGAACAGCGGCGGCAGTCGGTTTCGGCTGCCGCATTTCCGGCACTTGCCGGAAGTGATGATCCGTCCGCTCCGGCACGCTAAGGCGGTCGCGGCAGGATGGAGTATTCACTGACTTCCGGTCCTTCCGGATCGCGAAGTCAACCAGTGCAGCCTTCGCTTCCGCATTGCGCGGTTCCGTCGGCTACGCTACCGGCACTCGCCGGAAGTGATGATCCGTCCACACAGGCACGCTACGGCGGCTGCGGTGGGATGGAGTATTCACTGACTTCTGGTCCTTCCGGATCACGAAGTCAACCAGTGCAGCCTTCACTTCCGCATTGCGCGGTTCCGACGGCTACATTTCCGGTTTCGGCCGGACACGCTGCTTCCTCTTCTGGTGCTTCCTTCCGGATACCAGTGGGTGGATTCCAGCGTACGCCTTCCGGCCACTTAGGCCTAGGCTTGAACAGGCATCACTCCACTCTGATGGGGGAGTGACGTCAGCTCATCCAGCTCCGGTTTTGGCAGATGGTCGTCCTGCCTACCCTTTACCTTCACAAGGTTCTGGGCTGCAGGATGATGTTCGTGCTCAGGCATTTCCGGTCTCCGGTTTGCCAGGGCATGCTTCTGCTTCCGGAACTGGTGTTTTTTGGTTTCAGTGCAGCCTTCGCTTCCGCATTGCGCGTTTCTGTCGGCTGCACTACCGGCACTCGCCGGAAGAAATGATCTGTCCACGCAGGCACGCTACGGCGTCTGCGGCAGTATGGAGATTCACTGACTTTCGGTCCTTCCGGATCACGAAGTCAACCAGTGCAGCCTTCAATTCCGCATTGCGCGGTTTCGTCGGCTACACTCCGGTTTCGGCCGGACACGCTGCTTCCTCTTCTGGTGCTTCCTTCTAGATACCAGAGGGTGGATTCCAGCGTACGCCTTCCGGCCATTTAGTGCCTAGGCTTGAGCAAGCATCACTCCACTCGGATGGGGGGGTGACGTCAGCTCATCCAGCTCCGGTTTTTTACGGATGGTCATCCTGCCTTCCCTTACCTTCACAAGGTTCGCGGTTGCAGGATGATGTTCGTGCACAGGCATTTCCGGTTTCCGGTTTGCCAGGGCATGCTTCTGTTTCCGGAACTGGTGGTTTTGGTCATGGTTCCATGGGTGACTATTCTGATGCTCCATCAGTGGTCAACGAGGAGTCTCGGGGCGTGTTTCCGTCGAAGCTCAAGTCTGTTCTTGACATCGCGGAGGAAGTAGCGTCTCGGTTTTTTTTTTTTTTTTTTTTTTCCCCGAAGGGGTGGTGGCTGCGGACTCTTCCGCTCCGTTCGTTCCTTCGTCCATGGCGGACTTCCGGCCGGCACAGGAAGATGTTTCTTCCTTCCGGTTCGCCGAGTCTCCGTCAGTGGCTTACCAACTTTCGCATTCGCTGGTTCGTCCAGCACATGCGGGGAGTGGTATTCGGCCAGTGCCTGTTCCGTTACTGCTTCCTTTTGGTCCAGTTCCGGAATCAGCTCAGCAGTGGGTGGCGTCGGCTTCTCAAGCCTCTTCCTTTGTGCCTACGGGCAATAGGAAGCTTAACTTGTCCACTCAGAGCCAGAGCTGGCTGGTGTCTTTTGCACTCCCTAGGGCTACCCTTCCGGTTCCCCGGGAATTGCTGCCTCTTCTGGCTAAACCGATCAAGCATGATCCGGTTCTGCCGGTTTCTGAGGCTTCTCTCCTCTCTGCTGAGGAGGTTGGACGTCGGCAGATCGAATTGTCCTCCGTTGCGGAGACTCTTGTTAGGACTCTGGCTCGGGCATTGACCGATTCGCTGGTTCCTTTCACTCTCAGTGAAGAACAAAATGCGGACGATTTCTCTGCGCTTTTGACCGCCTTGGCCAAGGTCAATGGGGAACAATTGCGTCTTTCCTCCCTACAGTACACCCAAGCGGTCCTCTGTAGGAGGGATCTCTTCCTCTCGCGGTCCCAGTTCACGGTGCTGGCTACTAGGGAGACCTTGAGAGTCTCCCCGGTCTCAGAGGAATCTCTCTTCTGTTCTCTGGCAATGGATGCCAGACAGAAGGAGATTCTGTCGAACAAGGACAGTCAGTTCCTCGACTTCACTCTGCAGGGGGTGAAACAGTCTAAGCCTTCTAGACAAAAGCAGGCTCAGACATGGTCGAACCCCAAGCCAGCTCAGAAGCGGCAGGCTCTGCCGTTTGCTCGTGGCGGGAAGAAGAGGACGGCATCGGGGAGGGGGTGTGGCGGCTCTGGGAGTAAGCCACACCCCCAATGAAGCGCTCCCGATCTCACCCCCCTCCCGCCTTCCACCTTGGTGATGGCGGGAGGCCCCTCCCGTGCGCTTTCTCGTTGGATGTCGGTAGTAGACAGCCAATGGATTGTGGGAGTGGTGAGATCGGGCTTCCGCCTGCTCTGGCGGGAGGAAAAGGCGCCTCTTACCCAAGTGCCGCCGCGGTTCAAGCCCCTTTTCTCGCAGGAAGCACGTTCCGTCTTGCAGTCGGAAATTGCCTCCCTGGAGCAGAAGGGCGCGGTGGAGATAGTTCAGGTCCATAGCTCCCTGGGATTTAAGGGCGTTTTTTCGCCGTTCCCAAAGCGTCAGGAGGATGGCGTTCCGTGTTGGATTTATCTCTCCTCAACACTTTCTTGGGTGAGATAAAAGTCAAGATGGAGACGCCACCCTCTGTCCGAGACTCTCTCCGCCCAGGAGACTGGGTGACCTCGATCGATCTCACGGGCGCATACTTTCATTCTTATGCATCCGGCCGACCGGAATTGGCTTTGTTTCCGGTAGGGAGATCAGATCTACCAGGTTCGCGCACTCCCTTTTGGGCTGTCCCTCGCACCATGGATTTTCACCATGGTGGTGAGACAGGTCTGTGCACTGGTGAGGTCCTAGGGTATCCGCCTGCGGGCTTATCTGGACGACTGTTTCATCATGAACCAGTCCCAGAGCGGCTGTTCGCAAGATACCCTGATGGTTCTTCGAGAATCCAACTTGTTGGGGTCTCGATCAACTGGGCAAAGTCGGAGTTGACCCCGTCACAGACATCCACTTATCTGGGGATGTCTTTCGACACGGTCGCGTGGACTGTCCAGCCTTCTCAGAGAAGGGTGGACAAGCTCCAAGCTTAGATTCGCTCCACTTTGCCTCTTCTGATGGCTTCCATCCGTCTGGACTTGGTGGCTCGCTCGCATAGAGCATCCACCTCGTCAGTTTATGCTTCCCACTGGAAGGCATGGACTGCCTGGTGTTCAGCTACAGGGGTGAGTTCGGTGGCTCCGCGCTCGTTGAGGGTCCGGCGCTTCGCTATCTCGGCGACTCTTAAGCAGATCGGTCGGTCTGTTCGAGTCGGGGGCGTTATAGCTGCAGTCATTATAGGGGCTGCTCGTAGGGAAGCTAAAGCTCGTTCGCCCGCTCCCAAGTGGGACTTGTTTTTTAATCCTGGAATTCCTACGTTCTGCGGATTTTGAGCCTTTGAGCGAGGCCATTCTGTTCAATGTCTCTCGCAAAGCGCTGGTTCTTCTTTTGTTGGCAACGGCCCGACGGGGTAGAGAGGTCCACGCCCTGTCGGGTCAGCCTGGAGATATCTCCTTTAGTCGGACGGTTCCGCATCTTTGCGTTTCCGGCCCGATTTCCTGGCCAAGAATCAGTCTCCGGGGCAGGCCTCTCTGCTGGTTAGAGTCAAGGCTCTGATCAGCGCGTTGGCCCCGGATGACCTTGATTCGGTCAATTGCCCTGTGTGGGCTCTTCGTCTGTATTTAGCCCGGACTCAGCCGTTTCGGTCTAGTTCTCAGAAGTTGCTGTTTATCTCGCCCTTTTCTTGGCGCGAGTAAGATTTGTCGAAGGTATCGTTGGCCCGGTGGGTGTCCTCGCTCATTAAGCAAGCTTATGAGTGGAGTCGCACAAAGAGGGGGGGGGGGGGGGTCATGCCTTCCTTGCCACTTGACTCGGCCCGAGCCCATGTAATGAGGGCGTGGGCATCCTCTCTGGCAGTACTGCGCTCCAGATGTCTAGAGGAGGTGCTGACTTTTGCGTTTAGGCGTTTCTGAAGTTGTTTTCATAAACTTTTATCTTCGGGACGTCTCGGCTCTTCGACAGGATGGCTCCAGAGGCCTTCCAGCTCTCTTAGCAGCAGGTCAGTTCCTGGCCAGAACTTGATGGTGAGTTTTGATTCATTTCTAGCCCACCGCCTTGTTGATGTTATCTGCTAATGTGATTCGGAGTAAGAATATGTTATTTAATGAAAAATTTCCTAGATAAATTTTCATTTAATTAATATACTTACCCGAATCACATACTGTATTCCCTCCCACCTGCCCCGCGTATGGTTTTAAGATTTTCTAAGACCGTATGAGAATAGGCACGTGTTACTGGAGGAAGTGACGTGGCATACACCCGTATGGGAGGTAACTCCCAGTGTGCTGGCCCATTACCAAAGCTACTTTCACTTTCGTTTTGGTGATGGGGTTGCTTCCCTTTAAAATTTTAGCCGGGTAAGCGTTTTTCAGTGATAAGCATCTCAGGTGACTCAATGCTAATGTGATTCGGGTAAGTATATTAATTAAATGAAAATTTATCTAGGAAATTTTCCATTAAAGCTGGCACGATTGCAATTTAACAAACTAGAAGAAATGAAAATTTCTTGACCAAAGTAATTGAGAAACGCTGAGCAATTTTATTGTACAACCTGACCGTTGCGGTTTCATTGCCTTCTTTCTCGTAAGCCAGATGCATGTACGATTATATAAATGGTATCCCAGCCCTATTATAAGCGTTTTACCAAGCAATATGCTGGAACAGAAGTACATTAAAGTGGAAGTATCTTACCAGCATTACATCAGTCGACGCTAGGTGATACAATCGCCCATTGGGATTTTCCCAAAAGCCGAAGTTACTAAACATAGAATGAGTAATTCTACGAAATCGTTCATCAGAGGTACTCGATAATTATGCAACACTTTTGATACATTCGATCTTCAATACATCACTCAAACCTTTGGAAGGAATTGAAATGAACAAAATACAAGAAGTACGAGTTGAGAATTTTTTTTAATGTGGAAACACTGCCAAAAATTATTTGAAAAATATTGTTGACTGCTAGGAGATTGCAACCTGTGACCGCCCATAGTATCAACATCGCTTCCAGATGCTCTATCAACTAACTGACACACTGCGTCAAAGGGTAAAATAAAAACAATTTTGACAAGTAGGTTCTCGAGCATGTGTTAGTGTCGACTCGTCGGTTACCGAGTTTTTTCCTTCGTTTTTGTGTACTGTACGTTCTGTCGTAAATAACTGAACTTATGCTACCGTTCACTTCGTATCAGTTTGGAAAGCAAACTGAAGTAGCATGCATTTAAAGTGTCACCGACAGTATGTTGGCAGTCCAGTTCCAAAATGCACTGACCAATCGCCGGAAGGGGCCGACGTCATTTGATGAAATAATTTCCCTACCCAGAATTCCAAACGGTTTTGGAGATTTTGAAGATTTAGTTCGGGACGACGGCGCTCTATGGGCGGTTCACTATATAAATGAAGGCAAGTGGAAACGGGCGTCGACAGTGCCAATCATAATAGGATACTAATTTGTAGATCATTATATATCTGTGGCTGGAAGAGATCAACACGCTCTTAAACAACAAGCTAGAGTAACGGTCATCTGCTTCAAAATGAAAAACAATTGAACGCACGCACGCACGCACGCATACACACACACACACTCACACACACACACACACACACACACACACACACACACACACACACACACACACAGGCCCATTCTGGCTTTGTATATGCGCAGTGAAATAATTCTTTATGACTTACACACACACACACACACACACACACACACACACACACACACACACACACACACACACACACACACACACACACACACACACAGGCCCATTCTGGCTTTGTGCGCAGTGAAATAATTCTTTATGACTTCCACCCGTCGAGCAGGTGCTTTGCTTTGGTGTTTTAACGTAACCAAATTGTGGGCATCCGATAACATAACTCTAAATTGACGCTGCTGAATGCATTTGGGTAAGACGAGTTTCGATTGTATCATTGTGTGGTCTGCCTTTTTTTTTTTTGTTTTTTTTTTTTTTTTGGGGGGGGGGGGTTGTCGTAGGTACTTTGGGGTGAATGTCAACGTTAAAAATCATACGTCTGCGTAAGGGATTGCCTGGTTCTATTATGGAACACGTATCAATGATTCAATCATCTATGAGTTTTGAGCCAACCGAGTGCCTACAACACTTGCAACAGGTTCGTCATATTTATATAATTCCGAAAAATGACTTTGTGCTTGCTAGCGCATAGCACGCTGTACTTATTAGAACTGCTTTCTTTTGCTGGTTGAAAGAATTCAGCGAATGCACATGTTCTGGTTTGTTTTGATTGCAGGTTGAAACAGACTGAATCGGATAAAAGTGCAGCAGAAGAAACAGCGAGAAAACTGGGGATGCTTGTTGCGGAAAAAGACTCCAAAAGGTACCATTTCCAGCTGCGAGTCTGTCGTTCAATAAAAATGAAGGTTAATTCGCTACGGGCGTCTTGAGACTCAAACGCATACGCCCTTTCTCTCCCTTCACTCGCACACAGACACACACGCAGGCACTAACACGAGTTCGCAAAAGGAAGTGCATTTGCTGAAACGCGTGTGAACACATGTATTTACTGACATATACATTGATAAACATTTCCCCGCGTTATCGCAAACACACACACACACACACACGCACGCATTCACGAACACACACACACACACACACACACACACACACACACACACACACGCACAAACGCACACACACAAACACACGCGCGCACACACGCACGCACGTACGCACGCACACAAAGTTCTTGCACCAACCGACATTTTTGAATTGGAATGTCATGTGAGCATACATGAGAGCAAGATTAATTCACAAGAAAACAACGACATGAACTTGAAGTTAAACAAGATTGGTAGCAACAGCCGTAGGGGATTTCAGCACAGTGTAAAAATCAGAGAGAGTGGGTTTGAATTAAAATTAATGAGACAGGAAGTTAAGTATTAACATTCAAGCTGCGGCTGCAGAACAAGCTTTTACGCGCGTCCATATGGAGCAGTGTGCTGTTAATATTAGACAGAGACAGAGATAGCAATGGGTGGACTTTCAAAAATAAAAAGAGAAAATGAGATGGGTAGACACTGAAGAGAGAGAAAGGGGGGGGGGGGGGGGTAGACATCGAAAAGAGAGACGTAGAGAGAGAGATAGGTGGATATATCGAAGAGAGTGATAGATATGGGTAGACATAAAAGAGACATAGAGAGAAACAGAGAGAGAGGGAGAGACAGAAAGATGGATATAGATGAACAGAGAGACAGAGATAGAGAGAGAGGGAACAATGGGTAAACATTAAAGAGAGAGACAGATAGAGAGAGAGATGGGTAGACCTTGAAGAGAAAGAGAGAGAAAGAAAGATGGGTAGACATCGAAGAGAAATTAAGAGAGAGAGATAGAGCAATGGGTAGACATTTGAAAGAGAGACAGAGGTAGAGATGGGTCGAATTCGAAGAGTGAGAGAGAGACGGGTAGACATCGAAGCGATAGATGAGATATAGAAAAATGGGTAAACATTTAAGAGATAGAGAGAGATGGGTCGAATTTGAAGAGAGAGAGATGGGCAGACATCGAAGAGAAAGAGAGAGAGAGAGAGAGAGAGAGAGAGAGAGAGAGAGAGAGAGAGAGGTGGTCAGACATTGAAGAGAGAGAGAGATATCGAGAGAGATAGAGGGGGGGGGGGGGACATCAAAGAGAGAGAGAGATATCGAGGTATGAGTGCCTGTGAGCGTCAGCCCGATAATTTGCATTTTTTTTTATACGTCAGTTGATTGCTGATGTCACCGCGCTTGGCATCCGCAACATTCTTGGTGATTGGATTGTTTGTTTGTGTGTTCGTTTTTCAAAATTATATATAATTTGGATATGTTCACCAAGGAACTGTCGCTTCCAAATTAAAATGGTAAGTTTTTTCCTCAAACGTATATGCTTCCAGAATAAAAAAAAAACCACACACATAAGAATAGTTAGTTTATGAAACCTTTAAACATTCGCAAGTACGTTGACCCAATGGTCTTGAGCGTGGACAGACAAAATAATAATGAATATGAGATGAACAGCACTTATCTGCTAATGACATCGTTTTTCGATCTCTGGCAAGGCAGGCGAAAACAATCAAAAATTGTACGCTTTCAGTATTTTCACTTTTACCACAGAGTGGTACGGAGGGTATAGAGCACACAAAAAAACACCTCATAAACTGATTGCTTCAAACGGCAGTTGGAATACAATTGTTTTCAACAAGAAGAGGAAGTGATCTTTAGATTATCATGTTATCGTGCCGTTACATGGCATCAGGGTTTTTGTTTCTTGCTCGTTGTGTTAATCAGTCTGCGCAAGTCAATAGAACAGTGCGGGGGGTGGTGGAATTCGAAAAGGAACAGAAACAGACGAGGAAAGAAAAAAGCAGAAAGGGAGAAGAGAGGAAAGAAGTATAAACGAAGTTGGGAACGAAAGATTCGGCAGAGGATAGCTTTTCGTGTGCGAATCTCAACTTCTAACGTTTGTTTAGAATAGCATTTGGACGTTTATCATAACATCTTATGTCCATTTTGAAAATGGCTTTTCTTTAGTTTATTTTTGCCTTCGTTAAAACATTTTGTGTTGACTGTTTATTCGAACATCTTGTGTCTAGTTTTGTTTATATTCATGTGGTCAGTTTCTTTCTGATGTATTTCTGAGGCAGCATATAATACTGTCTAAAATAATTTGTGTACATCATCCACAGTTGCATCATGAAGATAATATCCAACTTGGCCACGCATTTACACTAGTGTAGACGTGTTTCATGTCTTATGAACACTTTCTCCTTCTGGCAGCGAAAACAGCAAGCACGGAGAGTCAAGCCTGGTGCTTAGGTGTTCTGTATTGTTATTCCCACTTTTAGGGCATTGTGTGACTTATTTCACCAACGAGAATAACATTCTGATTTTAACAGACCGTCTGATTGTTAAAGCTGTCAAATCGAGATCCTTTTTACATTTAGTCAAGTTTTGACTAAATGTTCTAACGTAGAGGGGGGAATCGAGACGAGGGTCGTGTATGTGTATGTGTGTGTGTGTGTGTGTGTGTAGAGCGATTCAGAGAAAACGACTGGACCGATCTTCGTGAAACTTGACATGAGAGATCCTGAGTATGGTATCTCCAGTCCTTTTTTTCATTTTTTTTATAAATAGCTTTGATGACGTCATATCCGGCTTTTCGTGAAAGTTGAGGCGGCACTGTCACGCTCTCATTTTTCAACCAAATTGGTTGAAATTTTGGTCAAGTAATCTTCGACGAAGGCCGGACTTTGGTATTACATTTCAGCTTGGAGGCTTAAAAATTAATTAATGAGTTTGCTCATTAAAGTTGTCATTAAAATCGAATTTTCGCAAACAGACTTAAAATTGATTGCATCGTATTCCTCATCATATTCTGAATCTAAATAATATATGCATATGTCATGTTTACTCTTAAAATGTGATCACAATTAACAAAAATCGATTAATTAGTCTTACGATAAAAATTTAAGAAATCGATCCAAAAATGATTTCATCTTATTCTTTATCATTTCCTGATTCCAAAAACATAGAGATATGATAGGTTGTATTCAAAACAAGCTCCGAAAGTTAACAAGAATACAGAAAAGCGCGCTTTCCTGCTTAGCACAATACGCTACCGCGCTATTCTGGCGTGTTAATTTCACTGCGTCTTGCACGTGGAAGGTGAACGATTTCCTTCTCGCGGGGATTGACGAAGCTGTACTGTCTTGGTGAAAAACTACAGTGCGTTCAGTTTCATTCCATGAGTTCGACAGCTTGACTAAATGTAGTAATTTCGCCTTACGCGACTTGTTGTTATTGCATTAAAAATGTTCGAAACAAACTGAACTTTTGATTATTAAATAATAGGGTGGCTTCTTCTTCATACAGTGACTTTACAATGTTAAAAGTAACAAAAAGCAAATTCTAAGTAACCAGCGAAGCTAAATTAGCGGCATCGTACTCGCAGGATTGCTTATAAAACAAGAGGCTATGCCATCAAGGCTCACGTAAGAAATCGACAAACAGTAACACACACACACACACACACACACACACACACACATACACACACACACACACACACACACACACACACACACACACACACACACACACACACACACACACACACACACAGAAAGAGCATAGGTGAAACTGTGCAAGAAAGCGAGACACTAGATCTAGATATGTCTGTCTGCATGTAGCCTACTTACAGGGACACGATTGCCAACTAGTCTCGGCCCGCTCAAAATAATAATGACCGAGACTTTCAGTACTTCCTTCGCGTGACGTCTAACCCTCTTACGTCATAATGTGACGTCAATGTAATGTGACGTCTTCAAATGTTAGAGTTTCTACCACAGATATACACACGCACGCACGCACGCACGCACATACGCACGCACGCACATACGCACATACGCACGCACGCACAGACAAAGTTACGATCGCATAGGCTACACTTACGTGAGCCAAAAATGTGTGTCGCAATTGACAGGTAAAAGGGAAATCTATTATTTCTAATATGCTGACCGTTAGCAACTAATAAGAGACATGTATCGGAACTGATATCTTCCGGCTCATGTTGATATTCATTTTCTAAACATATCTGTTGATATCATTTTGCTTACAGTCCACATATTAGAAATAACTCATAATAACTATGTTAGACTGTGTACCAGGGTTCTGAAAGAACTCTGTGTTCTTTTACTTTTACTTCTTCCAATCCTTTTCCTGAATGCTTTTTTAGGATTCGCTCTTCACTTTTGTGTCTGTCTATCTGTCTGTTTGTCTGCCTGTCCCAACGACAGACTGCCTGTCTGTGTGCGCGCGCATATGTGTTTGTGTGTTTGTTTTTTTGTTCAGTACATGCCTCCTTTACTCACCAGAGCTGCGTTGGAGACGGACCTTCAAATTGAAAGAGAGTGGCGTAGTACACTGCAAAAAACACTGGAACAGGAGAAAGAGAAAGTTGCTCAGATGTACATGGAACTGCAGCAAATGGCTGAGATCAAACGAGTAAGTAAAAAGAAATGCAGAGAGAGAGCGAGAGAGAGAGAGAGAGAGAGAGAGAGAGAGAGAGAGTGTGTGTGTGTGTGTGTGTGTGTGTGTGTGTGTGTGTGTGTGTGTGTGTGTGTGTGTGTGTGTGTGTGTGTGTGTGTGTGTGTGTGTGTGTGTGTGTGTGTGTGAAAGAGAGTGACACAGAGAGAGAGAGAGGTTGGAACAACAATCTGAAAAAAAGGATCAACTGGAGAAAGTTAGAAGAGGTACAAATAAATTGCCAAGATTAAACCGAGGCAGACAAAAAAGACGAAAACACGAAGAGGGAGAGCGGGAGGGACAAGAACAAGTGGGTGATGTGAGAGGGGGCTTAGAGAAAGGTGCAGTATGCCGCATAACATCGCAAAACAAGGAAAATAGCAAAAGGAGGCGATTGCGCCATCGTGATCCACAGTTTCTTGCCGGCATCAACAGTGGAATTAGGCCGTCAGTATGAATTAAGGAGGTCAAATCTCTACATGCATGGTTGACAAATTAATAATAAATTACACAGAAAAAAGTAGGAGTTTGTCTTGCATTCTCACACGACTGGCTTGTAGGGTCGGAAAGTGACCACTTAAAAGTGCACAGAGACTTTGTTAAGGCTAGTTCACTGGCAGTTGCAACAAGTGCAAATTAAATTATGTACACAGAGAGAGAGAGAGATAGAGAGAGAGAGAGAGAGAGACAGTGAGAGAGAGAGAGAGAGAGAGAGAGAGAGAGAGAGAGAGAGAGAAAACGTCAAAGAACGTCAGCATCAAAACGTAGCAGGTTGAAAACTGTTCTCAAAATCAGGAGGCTAGAGAAAGTGACAGCTGCAGACTTTCATGAACATTGTTACTATCTCAGTGCCAGTGTTCATTCTGTTGTCCATGCAAACCTATGTATGTTAGTAAAAGTGTGAACCCTTACAAAATACACTATATAGAGTATCGTGTTGTGGAGCATAAGTTTCGTCACGATCATAACGTAATTGCATTATTTATAGTTTTGCAGCAGTTAGTCCATTCTATTCCTCTCGATCGTTTCTATAACAGGTCGAATGGGGGAGCAGAAAAAACACGAGAAAACAGCATAAGTGTTCTGTCTTAGAGAGGAGTTGCCTAACTGCCTTGGCTTGAACAAATTTCTAAACTTGTGGTTCTCATATCTTCAAAAGTGATAGATGCCATTTTTTATATAATCGTAACAACATTGTAGTAACTTAGGCTGTTGTTTCCAAGCAACATGGCTAGCATATCTGGACAGCCTTCAACAGTAAAATAGCGGATGGTAAATATGGTGCGGCTGCTTAATTCTACATGTCTATGTGCAAAATACGAACACAAAAGTTTGACAGCAGTATGATAGTACTCAGAACAAGAAATTCCTCCGAGGTAGGAAAAACACCCCCGTCCTTAGCATTCTCACTGCCACCAACTGAGCAGACACTGCTAATAAGTGTGGTTATTTCCCTTTGACCATTAATATGTCCCTCTATAAGTCCTTGTAGAATCTTAATCCACCAATAACTCCCTAACCGTGTGTTTGACTGGTCCCAATTTTTGTAAGGACCGTCTCAGGAATGTATAAAACCTGTTCACCAAGTTTGGTGACGATCGGTCCGTTCATTCTTGAGATCTATATGCGAACACAAACAAACAAACAAACAAACACATCGAGCGAAACCTATACACACCCCTATACCGGGGGTGTAATAATACAACTATTCGGGAAGAATAAAAAACAAGTCGCGTAAGGCGAAATTGCTCCATTTAGTCAAGTTGTGGAACTCACAGGAATGAAACTGAACGCACTGCATTTTTTCAAAATGACCGTAGTCCGTAGAAGGCAGTGAAATTGACGAGCCTGTTTAGCGCGGTAGTGGTTGCGCTGTGCTGCACAGCACGCTTTTCTGTACCTCTGTTCGTTTTAACATTCTGAGCGTGTTTTTAATCCAAACATATCATATCTATATGTTTTTGGAATCAGGAACCGACAAGGATCACGATACAATTGTTTTTAAATCGATTTCGGAAATTTTATTTTAATCATAATTTTTATATTTTTAATTTTCAGAGCTTGTTTTTAATCCGAATATAACATATTTATATGTTTTTTGGAATCAGACAATGATGAACAATAAGATGAACGTAATTTTGGATCGTTTTATAAAAAAAACAAATTTTAATTAAAAATTTCAGATTTTTAATGACCAAAGTCATTGATTAAATTGTTTAGCCACCAAGCTGAAATTCAATACCAAAGTCCGGCCTTCGTCGAAGATTGCTTGGCCAACATTTCAATCAATTTGATTGAAAAATGAGTGTGTGACAGTGCCCGCTCAACTTTTACAAAAAGCCGGATATGACGTCATAAAAGACATTTATCGAAAAAATGGAAAACATATCTGGGGATATCATACCCAGAAACACGCATGTAAAATTGTTATAAAGATCGGCCCAGTAGTTTACTCTGAATCGCTCTACACACACACACGCACTAAATGTAAAAAACATGGAGGGAAAATCTGTGGTATTACCCGGGGGAGAATCACGTTTCGTTGTTGTTGGTTTGTGTGTGGGTGTGGGTGTGGGTGTGTTTTGAGTGTGTGTGTGTGTGTGTGTGTGTGTGTGTGTGTGTGTGTGTGTGTGTGTGTGTGTGTGTGTGTGTGTGTGTGCGCGTGTGCGTGCGTGATGTGCGCCTGTCTGACTGTCAATTTGAGTGTGCGTGAGTTTTGACATTAATCTGTCAAAACCTGTCAACAATCAATCATTCACTTTCCAAGTCAATCACTCCATCAATTAATCACTCGGTCACTCAAGTAACCGAGAGTTGTTATCTGCCAAACAGGAGTATGCCGACCTGGACAGTCGCTACCAGCAACTGAGGGGTGTGTGTGAGGAACAGGAGTCAGCCTTGTCGGAACTAGGCTCTCATCTCAGCGAGTGAGTTTCATTTCATCTCAATGGAATGTTCTGTGTGTGTGTGTGTGTGTGTGTGTGTGTGTGTGTGTGTGTGTGTGGGTGTGTGTGTGTGTGTGTGTGTGTGTGTGTGTGTGTGTGTGGGTGTGTGTGTGTGGGTGTGTGTGTGTGGGTGTGTTGTTCGTGCGCCAGTGCGTGTTTGTTTTCGAAAAACTTAAATTAAATGCAGAATTGAAATCGGCCAGTAACGGTTTAGCCATCGCCTTTTTCTTTTGTTTTAACAATTATTGGAAGAAAACGGGGATGAAAGCAAAACATTTAACATTACTTGTTTAATTTTTGTCTGTCTGTATTGTCAAACTGGCTGAGGATTTTGTCTCTACTGTCTTCTCGTTTCAAATAATCGTGCGAATGAGAAACTGCATGTAGTAATCCTCTTTTCTGTTGTTGTGTCAGAGTTCTTAGCATTTCAGTTACTGATTTGAGACGATGACGACTTTTTTCAGGTCCAAACTGAAGATGGAGGATTTGAAGGAAGCTCAGCAACAGACGAAAGAGTTCCAGTGGGCCAGCGACGAGACCGCCCCACACTGCAAACAGTGCACTAAAGAGTTCTCCATTTCAAGGAGAAAGGTACAGCAAAGACTTCCAACTGTACAGGGTGACCCCCCACCCCCACCCCCACCCCTCATGCCACCCACAAAAATGTTAATAACGTCTATATGTGTTCAAAGTTTGTGTACACTAATTGGCTCACGTAAGTGTAGCCTATGCGATGCTAACTTTTGTCTGTCTGTGCGTGCGTGCGTATGTATGTATGTATGTATGTATGTATGTATGTCTGTGGTAGAAACTTTAACATTTGACTGAACACCGAAATAATAATTTTACCTGGTTATTATTCAAGCAACAGCTTTAAAGTTTTGAAGCAATGATGAACATTTTGTCGGCACGTATGTAGTTAAAGTGTGTATCCAAAGAAAACGGGTGGTGGGGGGTTTTGGGGGGGTAAAAACAGGTGAATGGTTTGTGTCTTGTGTGGTATGTAGACCAGGTCAGGGGTCAAGGTTAGGTCAGATCGCGTGAAGGATTGTGGTATAGATACAGTTATCACCGAGCTGCAGTTCGCCGATTCGGAGAAGACGATTTTACATTGTTCGGTTTCGTAGCTCCAGAAAAATAGATAAAGAAGATACCAAAGGAGATTTCCTACAGGTTAATCTGCACAGCGTGTTTCCAGTGTCTGCGCGAGGAAGCGCAGCGCTGTCGAAAGCGCATGTGTCGATCTGGCCATCTCAGGCAGTCGTGTAAGTAAGTAGGCTACAGACAGACAGATCTAGATCAAGACTCTTGCACCGTGTCACCTATGCCGACTGTGTGTGTGTGTGTGTGACGGAGTGATTGAGTTTGTGTTACTGTTTGTTGATTTCTTACGTGAGCCTTGAAGGCTTCGCCTCTTGTTTTGGATAAGTGATGATCAGTTCACAAAATGTGAAAGTCAGACGGTTTGACTTTAATGTTCTTTCACAAATATGTTACAATTTTCGGAATCAACTCAACAGTACGAGGTTCAGGGGTGGGATTTCTTCCGTCCCTGACGGATTTCTGTCCCAGGAAGATTTTGGCTTTTTTTTATATATACCTTTTTTTGGCAGCTGTTGTTTACACTCCATTCAGAAGGTCAACTACCTATCACCATTACCAAATTGAGTGACAAGTAGGGAGCAGCAATGACATGTCATCCTGGCGAATGTGGCATCTTAGTTGCTATCTATTTGAAAACACTGCTCATCCACAACTTTATGTAGTGGAGGAGTGGAAGGTAGTAGAATCGAAGCCCAAGTCCAAGCGTCTTGTTTCAACTTTTTATTCAAGAAAACAATGCAAGTAAACGTAGAGGCCGAAGGCGAAACCCGTAGACAGCGAAGCAAGTGTAGTGTCGTGTTCAGCTGCCAGGAGCGAATGAATACTTATGCCGGTGTCCGCCTGTCCGGCCTATACTTAGAGCCCCGGCGCGGACTGCATCGAAAGCGCCGTCCGGCGAGAATAAAAATCGCCTGAATACGGCCAGAAACACGAACTGACGACTTAATTGTGAAAAAAAAGGAGACTGGATCACACGGGTTCACGATGGCTCAGGGGTAAGATAAACCACGCAAAAATAAATTCTTTGAAAATTGCTCGCTCTTTACGGAGGGCACCTAGGATGTTCTCAAGCGGTGAGTGTTTAAATGAAAGGGTGTTTGTACTGTGTGTAAAAGCCTGACAGTGTCTGTAATGGTTTACTGGAGGCTGACTGTGCCTTTAAGTACATGTATATTATTTCTCCCTCGAATGCAGCCACTCACACTTATTTATTTAGCACTTTTTGGTTTAAACAATGTTTTATTAAATCAAACATGATACAATAATACAACGATAAACAATAGGGACACGAACTCAAGCAAACGCTTATATTACGCGCCCTACGTAGTAGGAAAATAACACAAATATGATGTCGGACAAGCATTGCTTATAAATTGTGGAACTATCTAGATGAAAAGCATAGTTAAAGCAAATCAGAAAGAATAAGAAAAAGCTAGCAGGAGGAAGAGGGGGGAGGGTGGAGGTGGGAGGAAAGAACGGTAGGTACATATAAAAGATGAAGGTGGTTAGCGCATACAAAAGAGAATATACATAGTTCATTACAAACCATAATCCTGTGGCAGATAAGCAGTAGCTCGCTAAATATACATTTGAAAAATGCATATAAAATAAGGGTTGTTGGCATGAATATGGGTACTGAGTCAAATCAACAAAAACGACCAGATTCATGGACACTTTCAAATATAAGCTTGTTGGTGCAAAGAGAAAGGTTTTCGCTACCATTTAACAATATTTCAACATGTCTAATTTACAGGAAGTGCGTTTATTGTAGACAGGCGAGCATCTACGAAAAAGGACAATGTGTCAAATAATGGTCAGCTGTTTCGTTCAGGTATCCGCAAGCGCACTGTGGGTTTCCCTGTAAGTGGCGTTTACACAGGTCAGAATTCAAATAACTCATGTTTAGGCGCATTCTGCAGTGGTGAATCTCTTCCAGTCTTTTTCCACAGTAATAATAGGCAGGTACGTTATAATCAGGAGTAGATAAATAGCGTTTGAAATCGCTGATTGAGTTAGTTGTTTTGATGTTGTCTGGCAAGGTGTTCCACAGGACAGTAGTAGATGGTATAAAAGATCGACGGTATATTTCAGTTTTGCACATGGGGACTCTTCTTTCTAATGGTCTTCTATGAAAGAGGTTAACATCAGAAGT
Source organism: Littorina saxatilis (assembly GCF_037325665.1). Taxonomy (NCBI): domain Eukaryota; kingdom Metazoa; phylum Mollusca; class Gastropoda; order Littorinimorpha; family Littorinidae; genus Littorina; species Littorina saxatilis. The sequence goes on from NC_090246.1 coordinate 19,269,895, forward strand.
TAAAGGTGGCAAGAGATGTGATAAGTAATGAGGACATTTGCCATATACCATCTTGTAATATAAAATCAGTTTGTGTCTGCTCCGTCTTTCTTTTAGGTTACAAAATCCGCTTTCTTTATACAGTTTTTCGTGGCTGGTGCCGCGCACACCACTGATTATAGTCCGAATGGCTTCCAAATGTAATTTTTCCAGTGCAGTTGACCAGTACTCGGTGCAGTTGTCCCATAGGATGTCTGCGTAGTCAAAATGTGGAAGAACGAAAGATTTATACATAGTTTCCAGACTTTTACGATTTAATCTATATTTATAATATCTTAAACAATTAATTAATAAGGTGACCTTCTTTACTATGCTTCTCACTTGGAAGTCCCACTTACAATTATTCTGCAAGATTACGCCAAGTGAAGCCTGTGCTGCGACTTCTGTCTTGTGTGTGGCGCACGTTATATGTCAAAGCAGCACCGCCCTGATATGGCCCTTCGTGGTCGGCTGGGCGTTAAGCAAACAAAGATTACGCCAAGATGTTTATGTTGGTTCACGTTTTCCAAAACAATATTATTAAAAATGATTGGTTCGGTTAGTATATTATCACGTTTTATGTCTAACAGTTCTGTTTTTGCTTCGTTAAATTTAACTTTCCACTGTTTTGCCCAGGTATTAATGTTATTTAGGTCTGCGTTCAACATCTGCGCTCGTCTAGTTGCTTCTACTAAGGACATGGACATGCTCGTGTCATCAGCAAACAACTTTATAACAGATTCAGTATCATTCACAATGTCGTTGATATATATCAGGAATAACAAAGGGCCTAGAACAGAACCTTGTGGAACACCTGCCGGGATACATTTTAATGCAGACTTAGCACCCTTAATAACAACCGCCTGGTGGCGATTTGTTAAATAATCGTGAAACCATTTCAACAATTGTCCTCTAATTCCTACTAGTTCCAGTTTATATAATAACCCTTTGTGCCAGACTTTTTCAAATGCCTTTGAAACATCACAAAAAACAGCTTGAGTGGTAATTCCCATATCGTAATTTAAACAGAACTCGTCATAAATAGAAGCCAGTTGACAAATGGTAGAGTCGACAAATGGTAGAGTCACCAGGAATAAATCCTGACTGTGCCAACCCCCCGCGGGTTAGGGGGAAGAATTTACCCGATGCTCCCCAGCATGTCGTAAGAGGCGACTAACGGATTCTGTTTCTCCTTTTACCCTTATTAAGTGTTTCTTGTATAGAATATAGTCAATGTTTGTAAAGATTTTAGTCAAGCAGTATGTAAGAAATGTTAAGTCCTTTGTACTGGAAACTTGCATTCTCCCAGTAAGGTCATATATTGTACTACGTTGCAAGCCCCTGGAGCATTTTTTTTATTAGTGCTTTTGTGAACAAGAAACAATTAACAAGTGGCTCTATCCCATCTCCCCCCTTTCCCCGTCGCGATATAACCTTGAACGGTTGAAAACGACGTTAAACACCAAATAAAGAAATAAAGAAAGAAAGACTGTGCCAGTGTTAATATATCATTTCGCTGTAAAAAGGCGTAAACATGGCTGTGGACACAGCGCTCCATTACCTTCCCAACACAACTTAATAATGAAATTGGTCGATAATTGTTACAACAATCTGCTGGGCCGGCTTTGTAAATAGGAGTGACATGAGCCGTCTTCCACAAACTAGGATATATACCTTCTCTAAGGCTTCTATTAAACAAATATGTCAGGGGTTCTGCTATGGCGTCAACAGCAGCAACTAGAAGTCTGTTGTAAATAAGATCCGGACCAGTGGCTTTACCTTTATCAAGGCCTTTAATAACCTCTTTAACCGCGTCGACTGTAAGATAAATCTCATTAAGTTCGCTGTCGAAAAAATCAGCTTGAGGCAAATTGTCGTCTGGCGTTTTAAGAACGGAATTTTGTATGAAAAAATTGTTCAGAACGTTAGCTTTTTCCTGGTTTGACTGGTAAATCTTGCCTTCAAAATTAATCGGAGGAATTTCATCAACACCAAGTCCTTTCTTGTCCATGAATGACTTTACCAACTGCCACCACTTTTTAGTACCAAAGGAACCTTGGTCGGAAATGCGTTCGTCTAACTCAATATAAAATTGCTGGACTCTGTCTCGCTTGGCTGCTGTAACACGATTACGCGTCTGACGATAACTCAGCCAATCTTCTAAAGAGTTACTCGTTTTTGCTCTCAGGTGAGTTTGATCTCTCTCGTCGATTAACTTTAAGATTTCTGGGGTAATCCAGAGTGCGTCTTTAGGGCGTACAATAACTTCTTTAACAGGCATGAACTGCTTTGCAACATTCATAAAAGTTCTACTAAAAACATCAACACTATCATTAAACATTTCATTCGTCACCATACCTGTCCAATCAACTTGTGAAAGAGCGTTACAAAACCCTTCTATATTCAATTTATCGTAATTGAAAATAGTTCGTTTAAAGGAGTTACTTACATTTACAGTACTTTTTAATATCGCCCGTGGTACGCTGTGATCGCTGCAAACTGGTGGCAAAACATCTACAGATTTAATTATTTGTGGCGTTTGTGTAATTATAAGGTCTATGCAGGTACTGCTTGTTTCAGTTATACGTGTCGGAACATTGACAAGTTGACAGAGCTGATATGAATGCAACATATTGAAAACATTGTGAGAGGGAGAACTTATAAAATCAACGTTAAAATCACCACAGATCACAAACTTCAACACTTGACTATTTACTTTTCTTAAACTTTCGTCTACTAATTCCCAATATTGAACATTTCCATTCGGTGGACGGTAAAATGAAGATATCAAAATACTTTCTTTATTCAATTTTATCTCGACCCACACGGCTTCTAGGCCGACGACGTTAAACTCAGGACGGGGTTTATAATACAAATAATGTTTTACATGTATAGATTGCTACTCCGCCATAAGGATGGTCTGGACGGTCAAGTCGAACAGGGGGACTGAAATTTGGAATCAATAATGAGGAGTTATCATCAGAATGCGCTAGCCATGTCTCCGAAAGTGTTAAAACATCGTGCTGTTGAACTTCGGGCTGCAATAAATTAATTTTATACCTAGGGCTTCTGACATTAATGTGTACGACACTGATTTCATGCTCGTGTTCAGGACCTGTTTTTTTTTTATATAGATTTTCTGCCAAGCATGGTATAAGCTTGCTGCTGCAGCGAATGAAAGTCAATATAATCTAAGTTCGTCACGATACGTGTTACGTGGTAAATTAAGCTTGTTATCTGGTCATTTTCTTAAATTGGATTTTTATAAAGGTGAGCAACCTCTTAGCGCTCATCTCCTGGTTACAGCAATGAAATGTGACATTTTATTGTTGATTCGTCTCATGTTTTGTGTGTGTGTGTGTGTGTGTGTGTGTGTGTGTGTGTGTGTGTGTGTGTGTGTGTGTGTGTGCGTGTTTCAACTCACTCTTTGTAGATTCTTAGATATCTCGTAACTATATTATGTTACCAAAGACTGCATGAGCAAACTTTGACTCTATTCCGCAAAAAAATCAAAACAATATAGTCAACACTGTTTAACTGCCTTTGTCAAAATGCACCTTATACGATGTTTCTGTCATTTGTATTGGTTGTTTTGTTTGAAGCTTAGTCGGTTTGATGATTTGTATTGCTATTGTGTTTTTCTTTTGAATTCTTCTTTGTGTACTTTGTTTGTTTGTTTGTTTGTCTGTTTTGTTTGAGGTTGGTTGGTTTTTCTTGTTAAGTGTTTATTTGGTTGCGTGTTCCGGGAAGGCCGGGAGACGAGGGATGGGGGCAGTAAGTATTAATTCAGTGGCGTTGTAGGCTTTGCGGCATTGCTATCCGAAATTAATAAAGTTAAAAACAAAAAACAATAAGGTGTTACATTTACGCACGCAGTTGTCACCCTGTGTTTTGTCGTGTCGTGTTTCAGCATCATTGTCGTCACTGCGGCGACATCTACTGCAACGAGTGTTCAGACAACAAGATGCCTCTGCCTTCCTCCTCCAAGCCCGTCCGTGTCTGCGACGCCTGCCACACACAGCTGCTCAACCGCTACTCCGCAACCTGATGCGCCAAGCATGACGTCATTGTCTTCCTCATTACGTCATCTCCAGCGTCGTCTTTCATTAGGTCATTTTGTCTGTTTTTGATTTTTTTTGTTTTGAGACAGACGCTCGTTAACTGCGATGTTCCTGTTCATTGCTGTCTGTATTAAAGACTGGTATCATTCTTTTGGGCTGATGTCTGCAATTCTGCCGACACCAAGACTTAAGTTTTGGCGGTTTTGCTTGAATGGTTGTACCACCCCTCCCGCCACCTTTTGTTTCTAGTCTAGATAGCCATATTGACCATACCATCAAGCTTGCCCCTTGCCCCTTACATCACACAGGTCATCTCTTTGTCCATATCTTGCAACGCAAACCTTCATTTGTATGTTGCACATGGCAGTCGACTAGTTTTAGCAGCCAAAATCGTTTTGCTTGGAATAACAGTAGATGCGTTTTCCCCTTCGTTTTCAAGCATCAGTAATTTTTTGGCTCATGTGCCCCATTCATCGCCTTGCTTTTTCTTCTTTTTACATTTAGTCAAGTTTTGACTAAATGTTTTAACATAGACTAGAGGGGGAATCGAGACGAGGGTCGTGGTGTATGTCTGTGTGTATGTGTGTGTGTGTGTGTGTGTGCGTGCGTGTAGAGCGATTCAGACCAAACTACTGGACCGATCTTTATGAAATTTGACATGAAAGTTCCTGGGTATGATATCCCCATACGTTTTTTTCATTTTTTTGATAAATGTCTTTGATGACGTCATATCCGGCTTTTCGTGAAAGTTGAGGCGGCACTGTCACGCCCTCATTTTTCAACCAAATTGGTTGAAATTTTGGTCAAGTATTGTTCGACGAAGCCCGGACTTCGGTATTGCATTTCAGCGTGGTGGCTTAAAAATTGATTAATGACTTTGGTCATTAAAAATCTGAAAATTGTAAAAATAATATTTCTTTTATAAAACGATCCAAATTTACGTTCATCTTATTCTCCATCATTTTCTGATTCCAAAAACATATAAATATGTTATATTTGGATTAAAAACAAGCTCTGAAAATTAAATATATAAAAATTATTATCAAAATTAAATTGTCGAAATCAATTTAAAAACACTTTCATCTTATTCCTTGTCGGTTCCTGATTCCAAAAACATATAGATATGATATGTTTGGATTAAAAACACGCTCAGAAAGTTAAAACGAAGAGAGGTACAGAAAAGCGTGCTATCGTTCTACCCCGCTCTTCTTGTCAATTTCACTGCCTTTGCCGTGAGCGGTGGACTGACGATGTTACGAGTATACGGTCTTGCTGCGTTGCATTGCGTTTAGTTTCATTCTGTGAGTTCGACAGCTACTTGACTAAATGTTGTATTTTCGCCTTACGCGACTTGTTCTTCTTTTTACATTTAGTCAAGTTTTGACTAAATGTTTTAACATAGACTAGAGGGGGAATCGAGACGAGGGTCGTGGTGTGTGTGTGTGTGTAGAGCGATTCAGAGTAAACTACTGGGGCCAGTTTCATAAGATAGCAGTGAACCGACTGACAGTCGATCGACTGCCCAGTCGATGGACTGTGGTAGATCGCCGGGTCACCGAAAAGCGCGTTTCATGAGCGAATCACTGTCACCCGCGGACAACCGCAGTCGGCCGACTGTACAGTAATCCGAATGGCCAAATCGAGGGCTAAATTTAGCAACATTACCACTTCCGTTTGCTCATTCGCACGTGGAAATGGCCGATTTCGAAGAAAAAACAAGTCTCGGCCCGCTCAAAATAACAATGACCGAGACTTTCAGTAATCCTTCGCGTGACGTCTAACCCTCTTACGCCATAATGTGACGTCTTCAAGACATAACCCTGACTTGTCTCCTGGATTACTGCGTCATGATAGATACATTTCAAAGAACAATCACAAGGTTTGGCTCACAATCCCAAAATGTGTGAGCATTCTGCCATTGACTGTGCGGATAATTACATTTCATTTCGGTTTACCGCAGTAAGCCGAACACAGTGTTGGGGGGAGAGCATCACCGTGTTTGGCCGACTTCCGGTGAGACGACCCGCAGTCAGCCGACTGAAATTTTGTTCGTGAAACCCGATAACGTCGGATTACTGTGGTTCTCTCGGACAACTGCAGTTGGTCGACTGTGTTTCTCGCTTATGAAACTGGCCCCTGGACCGATCTTTATGAAATTTCACATGAGAGTATGATATCCCCAGACATTTTTAACTTTTTTGATAAATGTCTTTGATGACGTCATATCCGGCTTTTTGTAAAAGTTGAGGCGGCACTGTCACACCCTCATTTTTCAATAAAATTGATTGGCTTAAAAATTAACAAATGACTTTTGGTCATTAAAAATCTGAAAATTGTAATTAAAATTATTTTTTTTATAAAACGATCCAAAATTACTTTCATCTTATTCTTCATCATTCTTTTAATTCCAAAAACATATAAATATGTTATATTCGGATTAAAAACAAGCTCTGAAATTTAAAAATATAAAAATTATGATTAAAACAAAATTTCACTGCCTTTTGCACGAGCGGCGGACTACGGTCACTGTGAAAAAATGCAGTGCGTTCAGTTTCATTCTGTGAGTTCCACAGCTTGACTAAATGTAGTAATTTCGCCTTACGCGACTTGTTTTGTTTTTTGGTTTTTTTGTCCGTTTGCTTGGGAAAAACAGTAGATGCGTTTTTCCATTCGTTTTCTGTTCAGGAATTTGTTGGCTCATGTGCCCCGTTCATCACTTTGCTTTTTCTTCTTTTTTGGGTTTGTTCTTTTGTTGTTGTTTTGCTCATATGCTTCAGCTTTCACTTTTGAAGCATTCAGCCTCCTTTTTTTCACCAGAAGCTGAAGAATCCGATCTAATTTTTAATGGTCGTTGGTGGAACATTCATAAGCGTACCTTTTATTATAGTTTTGGCTGCGATCCTGTTCTACCCGATTTTCTGACATCATCATCGGGTACAATGTTCAAATTGTTGCCCTTGTATTCTGTTCCATCTAAATGCTGTGCAACGTTGGAAAGAAGAACAATCTCAGGTTAATGACAAGATTTTGCCGGAGCAATATTGAAGATTAATGGATGTAAATATTATTCAAGACCGTGTACAGATTTCTGTTCAAAGAACGGGGTATTGTCTCTGAAGGTGCTTTATAATATAAACGATGTTCCTCCACTTCTTCTTTTGGCCAAGTTAGTTCTATAACAGTAAGCAACGCGCACAGAAGGTTACAATTTGTACGACCTGAGATGTATATTGCGGACTCTAAACGTTTTCGATGCTTATAGCCGATTCATAGATTTGTTTTCTTCTTTTTGACTTGAGGTAGTGTGACTAGGTTTTATGTGAACATTTTGTTTCTGTTTGATGCCGTTAAATACAACAACTAATACTCAGAGATTACGTGCAATACACGTGATCGCGTGATATCATATTCAACATTAGAACGCTGCCAGAAACACGATCTGCGGCGTTCTTGCAATAGTTCTCGAACAATGTTACGTGTTTGGACTTAAATATTTCTTTATTTAGTACTTGTACATCTGTTCTGACACATTTCGTCGGGTGCACGACACTAGTTCGAACCGCGCACACGCGCGCACACACACACACACACACACACACACACACACACACACACACACACACACACACACACACACACACACACACACACCCACACACACACACACACACACACACACACACACACACACACACACACTCATTCGCACAGGGGCCTGAGAGCAATACATTTTTCATTTAACGTATATATCAAAGGTTTTGAAAAAGTGTCGTTCGACCACGTGTAGTTTCAACCAAATGTCATTGTGAAGAATATTCGTTTGGGACGAAGTGTCCAAAACAAATAACTTGCATGCACCATTTTGGTTTTGTTTCCCGCTCTGTCTTCGATGTATTCTTTGAGCGTTTCCGTGTATCTGTGACTGCCTAGTTCGCGGTTATCTATAAGGCATCCAACAAAGTTGTTCATAATTTTGTACTTATTTTTGCACTTTTATATTTTGACCTTTTACTTCTTTTTGTCTATTATTGTTCTTTTTGTGTGTGTTGAGAACATTGATAATTTTCATTCGATGTTAAGATGAATAGTTATATCTTTATCAGCCATCATTGTTTCATGGCGTTCATTCAGTCTTTTGGTTCAACTTATTTGATTGTCAAAGTTTGATTTTGTAATCAATCTTGGGGGAAAATGTTGAACTTAAGCGATTAATTTTCTTGATTTAAATAAAAGCATGATTGTGTAAGTCTGCCAGGTATTGGTTAATAATCAGATCGTGCATAATATTGTTCCTCTCAATTGGTGTGTGAACACAGCGGTATGCGTGTACATCTCATGTAGCATATACCCCACACACCCCAACCCCAACCCTATCTCCCACCCTTCTTTCCCGTCAACATTATGTTTTACCTTTATCTGCTACCACATCTGCTCGAAACATTCCATTCCGTGTTAACAGCATTACAACAATAAATTGTGCACAGATTTTGTGTAAACAAAAATACACATGCTTGTTCAATGCAGCTGATGCGTAGAAATAATTATTGCCGTGCTCGGTCGTAGAGAGACTGCCTTTAATTTCAAACGTTTACTGGGATGCTGAAAACGTGAAATTCACCCTTCACATTTACGTTAATATTTGTTTTATCGTTGGTGTATATTTCTCGTTTTGATTATTTGTCTTGTATGTCTGGGTGTGTGTTTGTTCTTTGTTTTGTTTGTTTGTGTGGGTATGGAAGTATGCAGTGCAATGTGTGGGTGGGGGAGGGGGTGGTCGGGAGAAGGGGGGGGGGAGAAGAGGAGAGGGGCACTAGTGTGAAGATCGACTGAGAGGATCAAATACAACTGAGGACCATTCCTGTCATTCCCGCAGTGGGGCACTGCGGTTATGAAATTAAAGGCCCCTCCTGTTTTTGGAACCGCAGGAGCTTTCTAGTTTGCTGTTAGGTAGATTTTTGGTTCCTCTTTCCTGTCATGCTCTCTTTTTCTTCATGAATTCTTTTCTTTTTTCTGCCTTCTTGCTCATTCACCTGTATTTTTTCCAAAAATCTCTTCTCTTGCCGCTTGTCTCGCGATTCATGTATAGTTTAATCTGTTAGTGTTCTGATGTAAGTCCAGCAGTAGATAGGTTAAGCCTATTTTAACATACTGGAAACTGGTAATCTTCCAGCAGGTATTAATTTAGTTTTACTAAAGCCTGCTGGGACACAAGTAATGGGTTAGTGCATTTGTAAACAGGAATCGCTTGACAAGTGGCCCCCTTCATCCCCCCCCTTCCTCGTCCTGATATGGCTCTGCGTAGTCGGCTGGACGTTAAGCAACAAATAAACAAACAAATTCCTGTCATGTGTTAATCGCTGCATCTGTGTGAGTGTCTGTGTGTGTCGGTCAGACTAGTGTGGTTGTGTGAGGTTTTGCATGCGTGCTGCGTGCTCCGAACATCTTGTATGTGTGACTGTGTGCGTTGACCTCAGTTTATTGATTGTGGGTAAAGTTTTCCTCTATTGGGCCACTGCGAACGGGAATAATAACAGTTAATACAGGGCCGGACTACCGGGGGGGTTATGGGGGTTGCGCAACCCCCCCCCCCCCCCTAGCCTAAACATGTACCTTACTTATTTATTTTTTTATTTTTAATTATTGCTTATTTTATGCCGTCTCATGCAAGGAGCGACCATTTTCCTATCTCATAATATGACCTACCCATCAGCTTCAGGGGGCTTCGCCCCCTGACCCCCACAACGAGGGGGGTTCTAGGGTTTCCGGACCCCCCCCCAGCCAAAAAATAAAAATATTGAATGAGGTATGCATTTCTTTATTTTACATTGAGTTTCAATTTTTGGGGTATTAATCAGTGACAAAATCTGCTGCCTGAAACTGGTAATGATCATCCTCAGAATGCACCAGATTGCACCATTTTGCATCCTTTTTTTCAAAATTTTCCGGGGGAGCATGCCCCCAGACCCCCCTAGCAAGCTAAGCGCTTCGCGCCGTCGGCTCGGCGCTTTGCGCCTTCACACCCATATCTTCACAATATACTTTTGACAAAAACCAGTCATAAAATTAACTGATCCGCCCCTGCCGCCAGGGGGGACATCCCCCTGGGCCACCACTGGCAACCCCCCCCCCCCCTCCTCTTCGCCTAGTCCGGCCCTGTAATACGCGTTGTTGAGATGGCGTATTCCACTCCAATTGTTTTTAATGTGATATACACATGATGAGAACAATATTCTTATATTCAGCGTTTTCCCCTGCCATTTGAAAACAGATTTTCTGTTTGAGGATAACTAAAGCTTCTGTAATTAATGTACGAATGAAACTGAAGTAAAGCGTAATCTTCTTTGTCCTTTGAAACGACGATTTCGTATTGAATGTTCACCCCTCCCCCTTTTTTATGTAACTGATTTACTATGCTAGTTCAAGAAAATTGTGTTGGAAACAAATGAATGGTAGGTTAACAAATAACTATAGAAATACATACGTACACGTCTGCGAGTTTGTTTGTTTTTAAGGTGATCTTTGGAAATGTAGTAAGTTGCCAACATCTGTGTACGTGCAGATTTGTTTGTTTGTATGTTTGCTAACGTTAAAACAGCCCACGTGTCAAACATTTCAAGTTGTGAATAGAAATGATGCTGCATGTTGTGTAAAGTAAAATTGAAACGGTATTTGTGTTCCATATGGTCTGAGACGCATTAATAAAAAAAATGTCTGTGGACTTGTATATGTGTGGGTGTGTGAATACTTAAATACATATATATGTACAAACAGATTTCTGACTGCATAACTTACGTTATATATAAAAATTCATGGTTGCGTAAAATGTGATTAATTGGGTCGCGATATGTGTCAAACGGAACAGTACAAACAGAACGCAAACTATTGTGCTAATGGAAACACAATTGCGCGCGCACACACACACACACACACACACACACACACACACACATGTGCATGCAGATACATACTCGCGCACACGCACGTTATAATATTGCTTGACTTATTATTAAAGTGATTCTAAATTTATATAAATGATTTATGCCTGATACTTGTGAAGAATTCTTAATTGGTCTTGGCCTAATAAAGCCATTATGAAAGTTGTTTCGACTTTGAGTGCATGTGTGTATATCTGATGCGAATGTCTGACAAAATAAGAACCCCCCGCGGGTTAGGGGGAGTCCCATATTGGTTGGGACAAGAAAGAATTTACCCGATGCTCCCCAGCATGTCGTAAGAGGCGACTAACGGATTCTGTTTCTCCTTTTACCCTTGTTAAGTGTTTCTTGTATAGAATATAGTCCATTTTTGTACAGATATTAGTCAAGCAGTATGTAAGAAATGTTAAGTCCTTTGTACTGGAAACTTGCATTCTCTCAGTAAGGTAATATATTGTACTACGTTGCAAGCCCCTGGAGCAAATTTTTGATTAGTGCTTTTGTGAACAAGAAACAATTGACAAGTGGCTCTATCCCATCTCCCCCCTTCCCTCCGTCGCGATGTAACCTTGAACGGTTGAAAACGACGTTAAACACCAATTAAAGAAAGAAAGACAAAATAAGAAAGGTTATCTGTGGTGTACCCGATCGAGGAAATAAGTTGTTGTTTTTCTTCTTTATTCTACTATACTAGCAGTCTGGGCCCGCGGCTTCGCCCGGGGTATTAGCAGAGCCCTTAGGAATTTATTACAAGAACCATTACACAGGCGTTTTCTGAATTCTGTATCAAATAACCATGAATGAAAGAAAAATGTGCGAAAAAAACTCCAAATCAAACGTTTGAGGGAAATGAGTTACCTCCCTTCCTTATGGAAAATTTAATACTTCAGGACATTTAAAATACTGTATGGCCTCAAAAGCATTTGAACGCATGTGCTGACCACTGCTGAGTGTCAACATAAATTCAATTCCTGCAAACATGGTTTTTATGGAATGATTTACCTCCCTTTCTTGTAAAAATTCCAGATAATCGAGCAGCAGGGGTGAGTGCGTCTGGGTGTGCGTGAATGAGGACCGTGTTTGTGTGGGTCTATGTTTGTGTGGGTCTATGTTTTCAATGTCCGTGTGTGTGCGTGCGCGCCTGCATGTGTGCGGACCTCAGTTTACTGATTTTGGGTAAGTTTTTACATTTAGTCAAGTTTTGACTAAATGTTTTAACATAGAGGGGGAATCGAGACGAGGGTCGTGGTGTATTTGTGTGTGTGTGTGTGTGTGTAGAGCGATTCAGACTAAACTACTGGACCGATCTTTATGAAATTTGACATGAGAGTTCCTGGGTATGAAATCCCCAGACGTTTTTTTCATTTTTTTGATAAATGTCTTTGATGTCGTCATATCCGGCTTTTCGTGAAAGTTGAGGCGGCACTGTCACGCCCTCATTTTTCAACCAAATTGGTTGAAATTTTGGTCAAGTAATGTTCGACGAAGCCCGGACTTCGGTATTGCATTTCAGCTTGGTGGCTTAAAAATTAATTGATGACTTTGGTCATTAAAAATCTGAAAATTGTAAAAAAAAATAAAAATTTATAAAACGATCCAAATTTACGTTTATCTTATTCTCCATCATTTGCTGATTCCAAAAACATATAAATATGTCATATTCGGATTAAAAACAAGCTCTGAAAATTAAATATATAAAAATTATTATCAAAATTAAATTGTCCAAATCAATTTAAAAACACTTTCATCTTATTCCTTGTCGGTTCCTGATTCCAAAAACATATAGATATGATATGTTTGGATTAAAAACACGCTCAGAAAGTTAAAACAAAGAGAGGTACAGAAAAGCGTGCTATCCTTCTTAGCGCAACTACTACCCCGCTCTTCTTGTCAATTTCACTGCCTTTGCCATGAGCGGTGGACTGACGATGCTACGAGTATACGGTCTTGCTGAAAAATGGCATTGCGTTCAGTTTCATTCTGTGAGTTCGACAGCTACTTGACTAAATCAGTATTGTATTTTCGCCTTACGCGACTTGTTTTCTATTGGACTTCTATAAACAGAAACGATAACAGTTTTAATATATTCGTTGTTGGGGTTAACGTATACATCTCCGAATGACTGTTTCCAATTTAATAGACACAGGATGAGAACAATAATGTCTGGACACTTCACCTAACCCAACGAGCAGACGTCAAACGGGCGGTATTAAAGTAATTACACGGCTCATCTCTTCAAATTATAGCAAAGCTTTGGCGATTTTCTCTGCCCTTGAGGACAATAAATATTTGTGTGTGTCGGGGGGGGGGGAGTTAGGAGAGAGCCAAGTAATGACTTAAGAGCTCTCTTATTGTTAATTTGCATCACGACTGTTACGAAATGCACGTGGCGAAATCATTGCCGTGAGCTGAGATTTTAACACGTTACTGCGTTGATGGGATTCATGCCAAATCGGCGTTGGCCTTGTGTTTGAAATAGAGTCTGCTTAACGGATGTTTGGCTACGTGCCTCACACACACACACACACACACACACACACACACACACACACACACACACACACGCTTATATGTACAAACTAACTAACTAAATATAACATATGATTCTTTACTCTGTTTACTTGGTATTATATTGGAAAAGCATTCGATCATTTGTACGGACGTCGATTTCAAATTTGCATCCTTTGGTTTATAGGCCTAATCTACGAAGCTGCAATTTGATACAAAGTCATAGTTACATAGGATTCATAATCTGCACACATACAAAAGACAACAGTTTCTATACGAGAGAACAAACGTGTACCCCTTTGTATTAATTGTAAACGTTCTTATTTAGAAACATCCTGAAAAAAAGTTTCTTTTCATTTTTTGAATTTTGTTTCGATACAGAATGTTACTAGTAGAAAACGAATCCACATTAACATGCATTGAGTAACTTTCATATCAAGAGTTCACAGACACTTGTGTTCACACACACACACACACACACACACACACACAGGCGCACGCACGCACACACACACACACACACACACACCCACACACACACACACACTGCACGAACTCGCATACAAAATTTGTATATATTGAATAAAAGGGCCAGGATTGTAAATGCAGTTATACAATCATGGAATATTTTGATTGGTATTGGTCAATGTACACCCTGTGTTATGATTAAGTTTTGATTAGTTACTATGATTACCACATATCTTTGTATCGGAGGCATCACCCAGGCGATCCGAGTTGTAAATGCGCCCTTTTTCTGCAAAATGCCCTTCAAAATTACCAAAACAAGATCTTTAATTACAAGTTAATCATTCAGACACATTTTTGACTCCGGTCCTTGCATGATGTTTATGCTGTCTGTTTAAATACCGCCATAAACAACCATATATTTCTAACCGCATATGCCACACAAAAATCAAACGATATACAGCGATATAAACGCTGAAGAAATATATTTTTGGTCTGTACATATTTAATGTAGGTATTTTCTCAGAAATGTGTACTTCAGCTTAAAGAAGTCGTAAAGCATTTTCGTACCGGATCCACTTTTAAATACAAAATGACCGCACGATGTTTGAGCTCCAAGAACTGTAACACAACGTATCTCTGAAATTGGAAGTTGCTGTCTTTTCTTTGTTTCCTTGTTTTGAAGGGCCGCTATTGAAAGAACATCCGATAGTTTTGGGTTTCCCGGAAAAAATACTCATTACTTTCTTCGACAAAAGAAATCTACTCCAACGGCACATTTCGCCGATTATATGTTTCTACAAAGTTGTCTGTCAGTTTGCTAAAAGCACGTACAGGGTTCATATAAGCTCTGCATGAGTTCACCGGTGCAACTGAATTTCACGCACTTTTGAATTTCACGCTATGAATTTCTCGCATTTCTTAACACATGAATTTCACGCAGGTTTCCAGTTAAAATCTCTCCTTACTTGTCATTTGAATTTCACGCACACGCATGCACGTATCCCCCCTGCATCGGTGTGTTCGTGAGTGAGTCCCGTGTATAGACGCGTGAATACAAATCACAATTCAGCAAGACACGAATACCAACAACCAACATGGGAAATCCGTGGGAGTTTATACGTACGTCACGACGGTTCGCTCACAACTCACAAATCACAATTCAGTTCCACTACACGGCTCATTTCGCCATGGCACATAAAGAGACGAGCATCACGATAACAACAACCAACAGGGGACATCCGGCAATTCTCAGCCGTGGGAGTTTATACGTCAAGGACCGTGAAACCAAGAAATCAAAGACATGGCGTTGTTCGATACGTGGATGTCCAGCGTGATTGAAAACAAGTCTCGACTTCAAGGACCCGATTTACTCAAATGAGCACAATCATGAACTAAAGACAGAAAAACATGTCCGTCTCCGATCACGATCGGTCCGATTATCATCGGTCACGAGCAACTCTATCTCATATACACACACCCCAACGCATGCACTACATGCGTGATTTTCAAAAGCTCACATGCGTGACTTTCAAAAGCTCACATGCGTGAAATTCAAACCACCAAATGCGGGAAAATCAAATGCGGGAAGACGAAAACATTTTTCAAATGCGTGAAATTCAAATGCACCCGAGTTCACTGAGAGTCGCTCTCACAGTGATCATCAGGGACCCCTAAGCTGTCGGGGATCCTGTAGCTCGGGTTGTTCTGTGTTTCCGAGTGTACGAAAGCGAGTCGTTCTGTCAGAAATTGGTTGATGCGTCGTCTACATGATTATCGTGTGTTTTTGCGTGCACCGTCACTTCCAAGACCTCGTCATACTGGGTGTCTCGGTAGCGGTAGAACTTGGCGATGACGAGGAAGACGAGGAAGTCGACGAACATGAGACCGCCCAGCAGAAAGAAGTAGTACTCCACATGCACGTTGTTGATCTCATCGTCGAACCACGGATCTGAAAGAAAACACAACAATAAACCAAGCTGTGCAGTCTGTGTTAGGCCAACAAAAAAAAGTTGTATGTTTCTGGTCACCCAACCCTACATAGTTTTTTCCCGCCGACCCTACACTTTTTTTTTTATTGTATTTGTAAAAAAAAAATTAAAAAAAAAAAAAAAGCGTCAAAACGAAAGTAACAGACGGCAGACGACACAAGGGGGATAACCCCGCATCCCTTTTGTCTCATTTGTTTTGTAATGTGTCGTCTTTCTCTTTGTATAGTAAGTCCAGTCTCTTTGCGTCACTGTATAGTTATGTTCTACCCTGACCAACAACAACAACAACAACAACAACAAATCCCTACCTATACCTACCCTATTTTTTTTAGCCATGTTACCAGAAACATACAACTTTTTTTTTTGGCCTTAGGATTATTGTGTTGTTCAGTGTGCAATAACATGGGTATAGTGGATCTTGGATTCTACAGGGCTCCCCATGGACGCTCCTCCTAGAGGGTCCTGGGACCCCCACTTTTAATTTTTAGAGGGTCCATTGTCCCCCGCTGCAGAATGTTAAAGGGTTCCAAGGGTCCAAAGCCGAAAAGTCCCGGTGTACTTATAAAACATTGTGGTCACGCATAGTGTGCTGTGTACAATAGCTGACGATTGCAGTCTGAAACAGTATCTATGGTTCGCACGATAAAGGAAATTTTGTGCGTCCCGGGACCCGCTCGTTTAAAGTTTAGTGCGTCCCGGTGTCACGAACTGAAAACTCTGCCTGAACAATCCTTCTCATTGCGGCCAATGCGCATGCGCTAACAAGGGGAGATTAATCAGGTCGTGAACAACCAAACCCTAACCCTAACCCTTACCCTAACCCTAACCCTAATCCTAACCCTAATCCTAACCCTAACCCATGGTTCGTTCGGTCAAAGGGTCGCATTTTTAAGTCCAATATTGGCGCATGCGCATTGACCGCAATGAGAAGGATTGTTCAGCAGAGGTTTCAGTTCGTGACACCGGGACCCCCTTTATAAATTTCTAGTACGTGTTTTCGGCTTCTAGTGCGTGTAGGACGCAGGGACGCGCACTTAGGGGAGCACTGTTCTATACAGATTTCTGTATTGAAATCAATGTGAGCTTTGGGTTGTTTTTGTTTGTGTGTTTTTTTATGTGTGTTTTTTTTCCCCAGGTGAGAGAGTGGGGAGTGTGGGGTTGGGGTTTATCCCCCCCCCCCCCCCCTGACTTTTCTGTTTTGGTTATAGCATCTGAGAAACAAAGGGAAGTAAGCGGACTAAATGCCTGGGACATGTGCAATAGAGTAAGTGAGAGTTATGCGGAACAAGTCTCCTGGCACCTGAAATAATAACAAGTATTGAAAGGAACAAGCGACTTTCACCTCTATTAGTTATTATATACAGTGGAACCCCCCCCCCCCCCTTTTAGGACCTCCAAAAATCCGAGAAAAGCAGGTCTTAAAAAGGAGGGAGTTTTAAATGGGGGCAGATTTACAGAGGTTCTGAATAGAAAGTCTGAAAACGTGGTCTTAAAAGGGAGGGAGTCTTAAATTGGGGGGGTCCTAAAAGGGGGGGTTCCTCTGTATTGGTTTCCCTTTTTGTTTCTACAATATATCAAATTGCTTACAGTCCTTTGTAGCAGCTTTCACAGCATTCAAAATGCCGGTTGCCAGGAAACCACCCAGACCGGAGGTCACCATGAACAGACCGGTAAGGACACCTTGCATCGACTTTGGTGCTTGTGTGTAGGCAAATTCCAGACCTGCAAAAGTAAAGAAAAAACACAATTCTGTATCATTAATAGATGTAACCTCACATTCTCACACATAAATAAATGGGCGAATACATAAACATATTTTTTATTAAAGAAAAAAAAAAGGCACTGTGCAAAACGATCGATACCATTCTTGCTTACACACGTACGTATCACATTAATATCCGGTATACCGTTCCTCCAACTCATTATACTGTGGCAAAAAATGAAGTTTAAAGCAATTAATCACGCGCACACGCATCCTATTGAGAAGTGGAAAACATTTTTTTGTTAAACCGGCGAGAAGAAAAACATATTAAAGGCCCACTCTGTCTAGGCTTTTACATGGGATAAGACCACCCCCCCCCCCCCCACTTCGTCACATACAAAAAGTCAACACCCTGACTGCTAAGTGTGGTGTGTTGGCACATTTTGTTGAATTAATTTCCGAAAAAGGCACCAGTGCATCTTACGAAATTAATACTTACAGAAAACTAACAGTGTGCACAGAGAACACCCAAGTTGTTCATTTTTGGTATGTGACGCAAGTCGAGGGTTGGTCTTATCCCATGTAAAACAAAAACAAAAAAAACAAAAAAAATGACCAGATAAAAGACTGTGAGGTGAACTTTTTTCACGAGGCGGGGTGGGCCTTTCACCCAGACAGATTTAACCCGGAACAAAGGAAATGTATACTTGTCAAGAAACACGTGCGCGAACCCTAAAAAACACAAAATAAACATCTGTGGAAGAATTAAAAGAACTGAAAGGCAAGTATATGGAACGTTAAATTAAAGATAACACTAAACATTCACTAGTGTCTCTCTCTCTCTCTCTCTCTCTCTCTCTCTCTCTCTCTCTCTCTCTCTCTCTCTCTCTCTCTCTCTCTCTCTCTCTCTCTCTCCCTCTCTCCCTCCCTCTCTCTCTCTCTCTTTCTCTCTCTCTCTCTCTCTCCCTCTCTCCCTCCCTCTCTCCCTCCCTATCTCTTACTCGCTAACACCATAAATATTATATATGTATTCTTAAACGGATTTTTGTTTTGATGTACAATTTTCATTCAATTTTCTTTTCATGTTTGCTTGCTTTTCATTTAAACTGTACAATAGCCGCCATTTATATGTAATTTTCTAGAAAACTGTAAACACCACTATAAGCATTATGCTTGTTGTTGTTTACTCAATATGCGTTTTTTGTAAATAATGCACAAACGTTGAATAAAACAGTTCTCCCCTCAAAAAAAAACAAAAAAAACTAGTGTGTCGACTTAAGGTCTTTGCCCTGGAGGGGCATAGATAAAGCAATGAGTCAAATTCAAAAGAATTATTGATCGATTGATTGTTTGAAGCATCTGAAGAGCTCTGTTCAGTGCAAAAAGGAAGCAGTAGTAGTTCTAGTAAAAGTAGTAGAAGCGGTAATGATATCTACTATATAAAAAAAAGTTGCATGGACACACAAGCTCTAACACATCCATAACAACACGCGCGCACGGACGCACGTACGTACGTACGTACGTACGCACGCACGCACGCACGCACGCACGAACGAACGCACGCCCGCACACATAAACACCCCCCCCACACACACACACACACACACACACACACACATCAACGCACATAAATTGCCTTTCTCCTCCTTCCCCATCCCCCTTTGCCCCCCACCCCTCCCCCCTGACCTCGTAACACACACACACACACACACACACACAAACACACACATTCACACACACATTCACACACACACACACACACACACACACACACACACACACACACACACACACACACACACCGACCACGTACCGCATATACTGGCGAACACTTCACTGGCACCGACCAGAGCATACTCGGGCACCTGGATGAAGACTGAGATGGTGGAGGCATTGAACTTCTCTCCCCCCAGCTCCTGTATCATGCTGCCGCCTGGTTCTTCCATCCTGTCCTTGCGAACGATCTCCACGATCCCCGCCACCACCACTGACATAGCCGCCAGGATGAAGCCGATTCCTGACAGGAGAGAAATATTTACCAGTTACAGAAATTAACGAATAACAAAATCAAAGAACAAGAAAGGTATGTTGTTGGAACGTTTACAGTTTGACCCAAAAACACGTTACGTTCTCAAAGATATCGACCTAGCGGTCTTTTAAGTGCACAGACAAACACTAATTAGCCAACACTTCAGCTAAAGGGGCTTTGTGATATATGATATTTGCGAAGCAGAGCTTACAGTTTAAGTTCTTTGGACACTGGGTCACAGTTGATATGGAGATTTACACATTATTTTTGTTGTTTTGAAATACCATCGCTGCTCCTCTCATTACATTAAAAAAAACCACATCAATATAGGAGAAAGAGACCTTTTTTTTTTTAGAAAGCCAATTAAACAAACAGAATAAGTTAACAAAGAAACTGAAGCATTTAAGTTTTTTGGTATTGTATTTTAAACATTTTACTCGTTTCTTTCCCCCGCGAAAAGGGTATGGCAATCGTCAGATCCAGTTCTAAGTCTCAATTTTTCTAATTGTGTCCGTTTTATAGAGCACACAAAAAAGACATCAAATATCACTTGAAAAGAACGGCGTCTTGCAACGTTTAAGTTACCGTCTATGTTCAGAGACTGTGATGAAAACTACCGTTTTATATAGGATACAAAACAAAACGGAATAAAACCTAAATGCCAATAACTTCTTTTACATTTTATAGCAAACAGTTGGACAGATGCGAGAAGCAAAACTGAAACTGCTATTTTAACGAAAACGCGCTCCTGATTCCACTTATTTCGTTGCCAGTACTTCATAACCTAAAAGACACATTCTGCAAATGGCTGCCGATTTCGCGGATCGGATTTCGTTTGCTGAATTCGAAAATTCGTCATAAAGCTGCCTATTTTCCGAGTTCGACAATTCTACAAATATGTCACGACAAATACAACATATTAATGGCGGATTGTCTTTAGTCTTGACACGTTTGTGAGCAGGTAGCTACCAGGTGTGTGTGTGTGTGTGTGTGGGTGTGTGTGTGTGGGTGTGTGTGTGTGTGTGGGTGTGGGTATGTGTGTGTGTGCGTGGGTGGGTGGGGTATCTGTGTGTGTGTGTGGGTGGGTGGATGGGGCATGTGCGTGTGTGTGTGTAGGTATGTGAATGTGTATGTGTGTATGTATGTGTTTGTGTGTGTGTTTGGGGTGGGGGGGTGCGTGCGTGTGTGCGTGCGTACAAAATAATCATTGCGGTTTGTTGTCAGCCTTGACACGTTGGTGAGCAGCTAGGTAACTGCTTATGTGTGTGTGTGTGTGTGTGTGTGTGTGTGTGTGTGTGTGTGTGTGTGTGTGTGTGTGTGTGTGTGTGTGTTGTGTTCATGCGATCGCGCATTTGTGTGTTTGTGTGTGTGTACGTGTGTACGTGAGTGTGTGTGTGTGTGTGTGTGTGAATGTGTGTGTGTGTGTGTGTGTCTGTGTGTGTGTGTGTGTGTGTGTGTGTGTGTATGGCTGCACCGTTTACCGATTCTCTGGAGGTGAGACAAGGGGCGACCAATGCGCTCCATGCATGGGTAGAGGAGCCTGTCGACGATAGGGATGAGGACGATGATGATGATGGTGTTGAAGGCGTTGAGCCCTGAGGCGGGAATCTTGACGTCCCCCACCGACACGTCCATCCTCTCGCCTTGAAATATGAACGTCGTCGTCATCTTAAAGCAGAACACACGAAGAAAATGTCTGAAGACGTGTTTCTGTGCCATCAGGTTTAATATATTCAGCTTTACATATAGACATCAATTTTTGTAATATCAATACAGACACCAAGCTTGTTAATATCAATACAGACACCAATGTTGTTGATATCAATACAGACACCAATGTTGTTGATATCAATACAGACACCAAGTTTGTTAATATCAATACAGACACCAATGTTGTTGATATCAATACAGACACCAATGTTGTTAATATCAATACAGGCCACAAGCTTGTTGATATCAATACAGACACCAAGTTTGTTAATATCAATACAGACACCAATGTTGTTGATATCAATACAGACACCAATGTTGTTAATATCAATACAGACACCAATGTTGTTGATATCAATACAGACACCAATGTGGTTAATATCAATACAGACACCAATGTTGTTGATATCAATACAGACACCAAGTTTGTTAATATCAATACAGACACCAAGTTTGTTAATATCAATACAGACACCAATGTTGTTGATATCAATACAGACACCAAGCTTGTTAATATCAATACAGACACCAATGTTGTTGATATCAATACAGACACCAAGCTTGTTAATATCAATACAGACACCAAGCTTGTTGATATTAATACAGACACCAATGTTGTTGATATCAATACAGACACCAATGTTGTTAATATCAATACAGACACCAATGTTGTTGATATCAATACAGACACCAATGTTGTTAATATCAATACAGACACCAATGTTGTTGATATCAATACAGACACCAAGTTTGTTAATATCAATACAGACACCAAGTTTGTTAATATCAATACAGACACCAATGTTGTTGATATCAATACAGACACCAATGTTGTTAATATCAATACAGACACCAATGTTGTTGATATCAATACAGACACCAATGTTGTTGACATCAATACAGACACCAATGTTGTTGATATCAATACAGACACCAATGTTGTTAATATCAATACAGACACCAAGCTTGTTGATATCAATACAGACACCAATGTTGTTGATATCAATACAGACACCAATGTTGTTAATATCAATACAGACACCAAGCTTGTTGATATCAATACAGACACCAATGTTGTTGATATCAATACAGACACCAATGTTGTTAATATCAATACAGACACCAAGTTTGTTAATATCAATACAGACACCAATGTTGTTGATATCAATACAGACACCAATGTTGTTAATATCAATACAGACACCAATGTTGTTGATATCAATACAGACACCAATGTTGTTGACATCAATACAGACACCAATGTTGTTGATATCAATACAGACACCAAGTTTGGGTGGCCGAGTGGTAACGCACTTGCGCTCGGAAGCGAGAGGTTGCGTGTTCGATCCTGGGTCAGGCCGCAATTTTCTCCCCCCCTTTCCTAACCTAGGTGGTGGGTTCAAGTGCTAGTCTTTCGGATGAGACGAAAAACCGAGGTCCCTTCGTGTTCACTACATTGGGGTGTGCACGTTAAAGATCCCACGATTGACAAAAGGGTCTTTTCTGGCAAAATTGTATGGGCATAGATAAAAATGTCCACCAAATACCCGTGTGACTTGGAATAATAGGCCGTGAAAGGTGAAGGCTCGCCTAACAGGCTTGAGGTTTGCTGGTCGATGTGAATGCGTTATATATTGTGTGTAAAAAATGTCTGTTTGTCTGTCTGTCTGTAAAAAAAATTCCATTTTCAAACGGCAGAAATTAATACGTAAAGCGCGGAGAGCACAGTTAATTGTGGTTCGCGCTTTATAAGCTCTCATAATAATAATAATATCAATACAGACACCAAGTTTGTTGATATCAATACAGACACCAAGTTTGTTAATATCAATACAGACACCAAGTTTGTTAATATCAATACAGACACCAATGTTGTTGATATCAATACAGACACCAATGTTGTTAATATCAATACAGACACCAAGTTTGTTAATATCAATACAGACACCAAGCTTGTTGATATTAATACAGACACCAAGTTTGTTAATATCAATACAGACACCAAGCTTGTTGATATTAATACAGACACCAATGTTGTTGATATCAATACAGACACCAAGCTTGTTGATATCAATACAGACACCAATGTTGTTAATATCAATACAGACACCAATGTTGTTGATATCAATACAGACACCAATGTTGTTAATATCAATACAGACACCAATGTTGTTGATATCAATACAGACACCAAGCTTGTTAATATCAATACAGACACCAAGCTTGTTGATATTAATACAGACACCAAGTTTGTTGATATCAATGCTTTACTGACTATACAATGTCACACTACATGGCAACGGCAACGAAAACAAGAAGAACATGTCGATGATAAAGATGTGATTGGTGAGATGTTTTTAACTTCGTTCTTGAAAAGAAGTGTGGAATCAACTGTGTAAGCGTTGGACCAAGCGAGCAAACATCTGAGCAAGTAGCCTAACTGTCAAAACACCAAGTTAACGAAGCGGCTAACCAAGTTGCCTACATAGACCAAGCAACCAGTCAACCAACCAAAGAACCAGCAAACAAACAAATGGGGTTGGATTTTTTTGTTCTTTGAGAAAGTCTTGTTATCTTTTAACAAAGAAAACAAGAGTTATGTTTTGTTCTGTGAGGTCATTTGCTTAATTCAGTCAAACAAACAAACAGCTCAAAAGTATCCAGTAGGGGAGACCGGGGCTAGTCCGCCTACTTTTATTTTACATCAAGACAAATGTGTAGCTGATATCAATGTGCAGACAGTTTTTATGTGCGCATGAACATTTGTTGTACATACTGCTTTAAGTAGACCTACCCTAACGTAGACGAACTTGCCCCAAGTCGGGGCAAATCCACCTATAGGGTGGGGCAAGTCTGCCGCTCTCATCCCATAGTAGGTACAAGACTAGTAGTGGGCAAGCTTTAGTGGGAAAGCTTTTTTAATTCCCTTTAATATTTAGGTTCAAAAATGCCAATGACAAAATACAAAAGAATGTAACACAAAATTACGTTAGGGGAGACCGGGGCTAGTCCGCCTACTTTTATGCTTTTGGTAGCAAAACTGGCGAGTTTGATGAACTAGAAGACTGATTTTGTCACGATCGGGTGACAGAGACCAAGAAAGCGTCACTCAGTGGAGTGCCTGTTCTGGGTCAATGTATGATAGAAAGCGCCTGTGTGTGATATTGGACACAGCAGTTTTTGCTGACAGTGCTCCCGAGCACGGATGTTTTGAAACGCACGAGCTTCACAGTGCGGGTTTCTGCTGTCATAGGGCTGACGGTTTTTTTTTGCTGACAGCGCGCACGGGATTTGCAGGGATTGAGTTTCTCGTGTCTTTTTCCTGCTTGGGGAGGCAGAATCGTGTATAGCTGGACTGGTTTGGTGACAAGGTCAGTCACGTGTTTTTTGGCTAGGTGGTCTGTCAGAGACTCAAGGACGACACACTTGACACCCAGCGGCAGAAGGGGAAGGACCTAACACACAGTTACTAGAGTATGATGGTTTTTCACCGAGTATCATATTCGGCACTCTAGGGGAACTTCCACAAGTTATTCCTTTCCTCTGCCACGTATTTTGCTGAGGACAAGTCGTCACATTTCCTTCGTCGGCGATGGCTTTCGCATAAGGATTCGACAAGGGGTTCTGGACGTTTTGGGTCACTGTTGACGAACAGAGACTGTTCCAGGGAGGAAGCGGACTTTGCTTCCATTGAGAGTTACAATCATAGGCTTTTGAGGTAATAAATCATTATTTAACGCTGTTGATGAGTCTGTGTTGTGGAATGAAATACTCTCTGTTGTTCTTTCCAGGTTAGCGCATAATTTACTCTCTGTGACGCTAAAATACTAATCTGTATATGATTTTTGCAGATAGGGAGAGAAGGACGGAAAATGGCTGTTTTGTTGTTGTAAAAAGTCAGTTTTGTGCAGGCCCACGTGCTCGATGAGATATTTAAAGATGACATGTTTTAAGGTGGTGGGTGAGGGGTAGCTGACATGTTTAGTGCACCGATGCTTTCTGTTTGCAGCCTTCGTTCCTTCGTTCGTTTCGTTCGTTCGTTACGTTCCCGTAACATCGGCACGGCTGACTCTGGCGGGAACTGTTGGGGCTACGCTAACCAGGAGACCGGCTAACCAGGAGACCGGCTAACCAGCGGACCGGCTAACCAGCGAACCGGCTAAGCAGCAGCAGCAGAGATAAAGCTAAGTGCACCATGTCGTACGCACCCCGTTGACCACCGTTGTCTTTTCGTATCTATGATTTCATTGGAGTAGGGACAACGTGGGGTGTGTGACACCTGCACGAACTAGAGCTTTTCGAACAGAACATTCTCATTTGACTGTATTTACACGGGTTCAGCGTGTTACTATAATTTTCTACATACTACTGGCATTTTGTCAGTGAACACTGGTTTTTTACGTGTTGAGAACGTAAAAGGAACATATTTTGAGTGAAGGCTCGAGGGAGGTGGAGAGTTTATACATAAACAGGCGTCTGAAACTTATACTTTTGTTGACTCTATTTAATTGTATGCCTGCGAGAGTGGATCGTGGTGTGGTTAGTTAATTAGTAGTAATTAACCGGTTCATAATCACCTTGAGTGATATATTGAAACGTGACACGTGGGGGCCAAGCCGGGATTTACTCAGTTAATTTCCAACTGATAAAGACCCACCAATTAAGGATAACTAAGAGCAGATAATCTCGTCAGTGCTCGACTTATTTTCTGCTTGGTGCTACCCTTTTTTGTATAGTTTTGATCATATACCACACCTTAAGCGATTCACATCTTGCAGGAAATGTAAATTGTAATTTGTGAGTTATTGTATGCGCTAACTGTGATTACTTCCCTTTCCTTTGTTTGTGAATCTTTGTTGTTGTACGTTGAGTTTTCCGTTGCAGAGAGCTGAGCGGGGTTAGCGGATTCGTTATTCGTTTTACTCAGTTTTCTCTACATTGTTGTTTCGCATTCTGTAACAGGTTACATTTCTATAGTCTTGTTTTACTTGGATTTTTCTCCATATTTTGACTTTGTTGGAATTTTGGGGGGGAAGGGTCCGAGGACTTCTGTCCTAACCAAGGCTGTGGGAGACACTTTGTTTCACCGCAAAAAGCAGCCGATAAAGTAGGCCACGGCTGTGGGAAACACTTTGTTTCACCGCAAAAAGCAGCCATAAAGTAGGCTACGCGTTTTGTTCTACACCGTTTGGATTTTTCTTCTGCATTTTCCGGTTGCTGGATTTTTGTATCCATTTCATCACCGCGGGTTCTAGCTATAGCTGCGTTAGACTTACTTTTGCGATAAAGCTTTGCTAAAACTAACCATGGCTACAGGGGGATCTCCTACGAGGAGAATAACTTTCGAGACTCCTGGGAGCGAGCAACCGACTGAGCGAGACGCACGCGTTAGAGCCCGAAGCGTTCTAAAACGCTTAGAAGTAGAGCGCAAGGAAGAATTTGAGCGACTGACAAGAAAAGAAGAACGTGACCGACAGGACAAGAAAGACGAACTTGACAGACAAGAAAGGGAACGACAGGTTGAACGAGACAGACAGGAAAGGAAAGACGAACGTGACAGACAGGACAAGAAGGACGAACTTGACAGACAAGAAAGGGAACGACAGGCCGAACGAGACAGACAGGAAAAGAAAGACGAACTTGACAGACAAGAAAGGGAACGACAGGCCGAGCGTGACAGACAGGAACGGAAAGAGAAAGAGCAGGCGGATCGCGAACACCAGCTAGAACTAGCTAGGCTACAGGCCGAGAAGGGTACGCTTACTCAGGCTAGCGCGCCGACATTTGTTGCCGACCGTACGAGACTGCCGACGTTCGACGATGACAAGGACGAGCTCGACGACTTTTTACGCCGGTTTGAGCGCATTGCATCTGACCAGAAGTGGGAAGAGGCCACGTGGGCTAGCCGCCTTAGCACCTGCTTGAAAGGACGCGCATTGCAGCTCTACAACGCTTTGGAGGACGACGAGGCGAGAGACTATCAGGCACTTAAGAAGGCGTTACTCCAGCGCTTTAACCTGACTGCGGAAGCCTACAGACGACGTCTGCGTAACAGCAAGAGACTGAGCGGCGAGCTGAGTCATCAGTTTGTGGCACGCCTTAACCTCTACCTGCGGCGCTGGGTGGAGATGGCCGAAAAGGACTGGACCGTCAACGACCTTGCCGACCTCATTGTCATGGAACAACTGATGTCCAGCCTGCGACCTGAGGTGGTGACCTTCGTGCAGGAACACCAGCCAAAGACTACTCAGGAGGCAGCCGACTGGATCAGAGTGCACGAGGACGCCCAGGCGATCTCCGGCAAATCTTCAGGCTCACGGCCAGGAAAAACGGGAAATTCGGGTTCTTCAGGACCCAAGGACGGGAAGGACGATCAGGGACACAAGGGATCGAGTTCCAGATCTGACATCCAGTGTTACTACTGCAACAAGCGGGGCCACGTGAAGAAGGACTGCCACAAGAGACAGGCTGACCAGAAGGGCGTTCACTTTGTTGGCAGTGAGGAGTTCAGGGACGTCACGAGCTCATGCACCATCCCACAACTCTGCGTTCCGTGCTCCAGGAAACATTTCCAGCCCCACTGCAACGTCTACGTTAACGGAGTGAAGGGCGAGGGTCTGCGGGACACAGGAGCAGACATGATAGTGGTTCGGGCGAGTCTAGTTCCAGCTATGGCCTACACAGGAGACAGCATCAGGGTGAGAATGGCCGAGGCATCTCACGCTTACGATTTGAACACGGCAGTGATCAAGGTCGTAACCCCGTTGTTCACGGGGACCATTGTGGCCGTCGTCATGGACGATCCTCCATGCGACTTGCTCATTGGAAACCGGGTTCAGTTTGTGGACGGCGTCACCAGGGAGGTTCCCGTTTATCGGTCTCCCGACGTCATTTCAGTGCTCACGCGGGCACAGGCGGAGCGAGAGGACAAACCTCTCAAACCCCTACCTGCTGCACGAGCTGCCCTGGGGAACGTGACCCCCGCGCTTCTCGCGAAGGCTCAGGATTCTGACCCGACCTTAGCTACTCCTCGGGAGCACGCGAAGTCGGGGAAGGTGAAGCTGAGCGGGAAGCATGGGAGGTCAAAGTTCCTCAGGGACAAGAAGTTGCTCTACCGTGAGTTCAGCAACCAGGAAGGTGCATTCAAACAGGTTGTCGTGCCTCGCGAGTTTCGCGAGGGTGTCATGGCAACGGCACACGACTCGATTCTGGGAGGTCATCTTGGTACCAAGAAGACCACGGATCGTGTCTGGCGCCACTTTTACTGGCCAGGCATCTGCACGGATGTCCGACGTTTCTGTGCGTCCTGCGATAAGTGCCAGAAGGTGGTTGCCAAAGGAAGGGTGAGGAAGGTCCCCTTAGAGAAGATGCCGCTCATCGACGAACCCTTTCGTCGGGTGGCAGTGGACATCATCGGGCCCATCTTGCCTGCGTCTGAGGACGGAAACAGATACATTTTGACCATGGTGGACTACGCTACTCGATACCCAGAGGCGATCCCTCTGAAATCGATTGAAGCCACGCGAGTAGCTGAGGCTCTGGTTACTATGTGGTCCCGGCTGGGAATTCCATCAGAGGTACTCACCGACAGAGGCACGCAGTTCACGGGAGGAGTGATGGCGGAGGCAGCACGACTGCTATCACTGGAGCAGCACTTCACCACTCCTTACCATGCTCAGTGCAACGGACTGGTGGAAAGGTTCAATGGCACCTTGAAGACCATGCTGAGGAAACTAGCTCAGGAGAAACCACGCACGTGGGACAGGTACATCCCAGCATTGCTTTTTGCATACCGCGAGGTTCCTCAGGAGAGCTTGGGCTTTTCCCCATTTGAGTTGTTGTACGGCAGACAGGTACGCGGTCCCATGGCTATCCTGCGTCAAGCTTGGACGGACGAAGAAGCCGACGAGGAGGTGCAGACGACAGCGACCTACATAGTAGAACTCAGGAACAGGATTGAAGAGACCTGCAAACTGGCTCAAGAGAACCTGGGAAGAGCAGCACAGCGTTATGCGCGAGGATTCGACCGCAAGGCACGACCGCGCAGCTTCAAGATTGGAGAACGGGTGTTGCTACTTCTACCTGTCAAACACAACAAGCTACAACTGCAGTGGCAAGGACCTTTTGAGGTGACAGCGAGGGTGGGCCAGAACGACTACAGGATCATGATGCACGGGAAAGCACGCCTGTACCACGCCAACCTGCTGCGCGCCTACATAGAGAGGACAGCCTACGGGGAGAAGAACAAAGACCAGAAGAACAAAGACAAGAAGACAGAGAAGGTTGCAGTCATCAGGGGTGAAACGAGGGGTTGCTCGTTCTTGAGGACGACCTTTCTGTCTGGAGACGGACCATCAACCTCTGCAATATCTTCAGGTTGCAAGGTTGGCAAACGCCAGACTTATGCGCTGGGCGTTGATCCTCCAACCGTACCAATTCACGGTACGCGTCATTCCGGGCGCCAACAATGTTGGAGCTGACTTTCTCTCTCGGGCTGGAGAGGAGAACGTGACTGTGAGCGAAACCGAGGTTTCGTCTTGAAGAGGGGAGGTGTGTCACGATCGGGTGACAGAGACCAAGAAAGCGTCACTCAGTGGAGTGCCTGTTCTGGGTCAATGTATGATAGAAAGCGCCTGTGTGTGATATTGGACACAGCAGTTTTTGCTGACAGTGCTCCCGAGCACGGATGTTTTGAAACGCACGAGCTTCACAGTGCGGGTTTCTGCTGTCATAGGGCTGACGGTTTTTTTTTGCTGACAGCGCGCACGGGATTTGCAGGGATTGAGTTTCTCGTGTCTTTTTCCTGCTTGGGGAGGCAGAATCGTGTATAGCTGGACTGGTTTGGTGACAAGGTCAGTCACGTGTTTTTTGGCTAGGTGGTCTGTCAGAGACTCAAGGACGACACACTTGACACCCAGCGGCAGAAGGGGAAGGACCTAACACACAGTTACTAGAGTATGATGGTTTTTCACCGAGTATCATATTCGGCACTCTAGGGGAACTTCCACAAGTTATTCCTTTCCTCTGCCACGTATTTTGCTGAGGACAAGTCGTCACATTTCCTTCGTCGGCGATGGCTTTCGCATAAGGATTCGACAAGGGGTTCTGGACGTTTTGGGTCACTGTTGACGAACAGAGACTGTTCCAGGGAGGAAGCGGACTTTGCTTCCATTGAGAGTTACAATCATAGGCTTTTGAGGTAATAAATCATTATTTAACGCTGTTGATGAGTCTGTGTTGTGGAATGAAATACTCTCTGTTGTTCTTTCCAGGTTAGCGCATAATTTACTCTCTGTGACGCTAAAATACTAATCTGTATATGATTTTTGCAGATAGGGAGAGAAGGACGGAAAATGGCTGTTTTGTTGTTGTAAAAAGTCAGTTTTGTGCAGGCCCACGTGCTCGATGAGATATTTAAAGATGACATGTTTTAAGGTGGTGGGTGAGGGGTAGCTGACATGTTTAGTGCACCGATGCTTTCTGTTTGCAGCCTTCGTTCCTTCGTTCGTTTCGTTCGTTCGTTACGTTCCCGTAACATCGGCACGGCTGACTCTGGCGGGAACTGTTGGGGCTACGCTAACCAGGAGACCGGCTAACCAGGAGACCGGCTAACCAGCGGACCGGCTAACCAGCGAACCGGCTAAGCAGCAGCAGCAGAGATAAAGCTAAGTGCACCATGTCGTACGCACCCCGTTGACCACCGTTGTCTTTTCGTATCTATGATTTCATTGGAGTAGGGACAACGTGGGGTGTGTGACACCTGCACGAACTAGAGCTTTTCGAACAGAACATTCTCATTTGACTGTATTTACACGGGTTCAGCGTGTTACTATAATTTTCTACATACTACTGGCATTTTGTCAGTGAACACTGGTTTTTTACGTGTTGAGAACGTAAAAGGAACATATTTTGAGTGAAGGCTCGAGGGAGGTGGAGAGTTTATACATAAACAGGCGTCTGAAACTTATACTTTTGTTGACTCTATTTAATTGTATGCCTGCGAGAGTGGATCGTGGTGTGGTTAGTTAATTAGTAGTAATTAACCGGTTCATAATCACCTTGAGTGATATATTGAAACGTGACAGATTTTTTATTTTACATCAAGACAAATGTGTAGCTGATATCAATGTGCAGACAGTTTTTTATGTGCGCATGAACATTTGTTGTACATACTGCTCACGGCGAACATGCCCCATGACAAATAGGCGGACTTGCCCCCGCACGGGCAGGCAACTCTAGTGCCAGATAGCGAGCACAACATGGGAAGGAAGAAGCAAAACTTTCGTCAAAAGTCGACCTTAATTAACGCACTTTCACTCGACACCAAGACTAAGTATTTGTTCTCAGAGGTAATGCATCAAAACCTGTGATCTGTACTCACGATATATGGGCGCGCAACCTCTGAACTTCTGCAGGATATGGCGGGAAGAAGGGACACTACTCTCACATGGTGTGAATGACTAAAAGGTGGCAAACGTAAGAATAAACAGACAAAGAGAGATGTGCCCCGGGGACGGACTAGCCCCGGTCTCCCCTAGCTCAGACCTCCAAGAATGTTGCTGGGATTTATTTTCTTCGACAAATTTGCCGAAATGCCCATACAAGTGTTGACAGTTTTGGGAAGTTGCGGGCAGTCCTTCACGTCACCATTTGGGAAAATGTTTGGCAATTGTGATAAGTAGAGGTTACATGCCGAGTCTCAGTGATTATTAAAAATAATGGTCGAAGTTAGCGGATCATGAAAAATGCGAGCTTTAGCGAGCTTTTTCATGACCGCGAACTGAGACCATTATTTTTTATAATCACTGAGACGAGGTGTGTAACCTCTTTATTCCTCCTTTCTTCAGTTATTCAAAGAAAAGAGGAGTTTTTTTGCGAAAGTTTGATCGAATCCTATTCACTCAAACAGTCAACCTGCGCAGGCGATCGATTAATGCGCGGTTTTATAGTTCCGTGCAAATCATTCCATTCTGTTAACACTTCTTGTCAGTTTTCCTATTTTGGACTAAAATCAAGTACACAGATATGCTGTTATTCTGCTGTGGCGGCAAAGGCAGATATTGTGTGTTCTGTATATGTTTTGGTATCGCTTATGATAATGTTCTTTCGTGAAATGGGACCAGCAGACGAACTTTTGCACCCGTGTTCCAACGTTAAAAACTGTATGAAGTTCAGTTTTCTGGGGAAAATAGTGTATGAAACCGCTTTATGTTGTTTAAATTGTTGAGATGTGTGCATTTGGTTGTGTGTGATCTATTTATTAAATGAAATATTGTTGAAAACTGACCGTCGGATTGCAGTCTGTTGTCGAAGAAACTGAGTGAAAAGAAGGGGAACTACTCTTGTCGCTAGACAAAGTATGAGAGTTACTTGCCTTGGGAATTTGCTTGTGATGAACGTTTGTGCACAGCAGACCGAGATTCAGAAAACAACCAAACTCATGGATTTTATATGGAGATTCATGTGTTCAAACCTGTAGTTGTTAATTTAAATGCGGAATGTTTGTATTGTTTGCTCCAGAGATGTATACTTCGTACATTAGAGCGTTCGGAACTTTTCAGTCGCAAAAGTAGTACCGACGCAGAACAGCTTCTCAACCCATTGCGCTATCGAGGATTCAGGCTGTTGCTGGGTCGTTATTTGTTTGGTTGCTGGGTGTTTATCGAAAAATAACTAGTTCTACAAGTTTACAGAGGTAAAGAAGCAGAGGGGGGAATAATAAGCACTATGCTTCGGTGATAAATTCTACATACCATATATTGTTTATGTTCAAGTGAACGGCCTTAACAGGCATATCAAGTTTTAATTTAGGTGCGAAATTTGTTGCAATAATTTGTTGGCCAAGTTTATATTCCTTTTGATAAACAGAACACAGGCAAGCAAATGCACAAATCATTGAATTTCAAGAAAATGAAGCGGTTGCATACACTGTCTTGCTTCAGAAAACCGAACTTCATACAGAAGGAAAGCGTGTGACATAGTTTCCTTTTATCTTTATTTTATTTTATCTTATTTCATTTTCATCTTCTTTTCTATTACGATTTTATTTGTTCGTCTCACTTAGCTTCATCTTTTATCATGTGAGTAAGTGATTGGGGGAGGACCGAGGATACACCGGAAGGGGGGGGGGGGTGCGTTTGAAGTTGGGGGAAGGGTTTAGAGTGCACGCGTGTTTTCTTGATTTGCCTGCACATTGTGTGGGTTGTTTGGTGTTCGTACAATATCAACCGGCTTTTGAGTTTTGTAGCTCTTCTTCATCGATGTGTTTGGTTTCATTTTACATCTTCAAAAAGGCGTCAAACAACAATGACGATGACGGGGTGAAGAATTACAAGCGCTATTTGTTCTGCTTATTGACGAAGTTGCGTTTCAAACGAGACACCTTTATTGCGACGTAGGATTAAAAAGGTGTGTTACGAGTCATTTAGAAATATAAAAAATAAAACGATGACATTTGATATACATGTAATCGCTAACACACTGCGAAGTTTTCAAATAAAAGTTTGATAATGATAAATTGCAGTCTCAAAACACTTTTTTAAGCAGAGCAAAATGAAGAGGTGACGTCATTGTTTTCCCGAATTACTTAAGCAGCATTTGATTTACAAAGTTTGAACTTATGTTTTTCTAAGGACAAAAGTATTTAACACTGTTCCAAAAATCGGTCACCAAATAGGAGATGAGAACAATAAAACTAGATTATGTTTTACGCTCTCTTTGACTGTGTGTCTGGGAAGGGCTAAGTAATCGTACTTAAATCGTACTAAACGTACTTAAAAGTGTTTTAAAAGACAGAATCATAAAACAAGAAAGGTAGGTTGTTGGAACGTTTGTTATTGACAACATTTCTTGTTTTTTGATTCTGAATTATGGAACGGTGGCAGTCTCTTTGTTTTTGTTTTAAATGACAATTATTGTTTTTTTAGTGCGGGGGCAAGCGTTCCACGGGGACAATGTGGAACTGTACCAACAATTGTCAACACAAAAACCCACCTGTTCGTCCTTCTTACAACTTTTAACTCGACTCTATTATATATATAAAAAAAAAAAGCTATATGTCTGTTACTCAAATTTGGTGTCGGTAGAATCATCAAAACCTTTCTATTCTTAAACCAAATTTGGTGTCGGTGGAATCATCAAAACCTTTCTATTCTTAAACCAAATGTCCGCCTTAAAGTGTGTCTAAACCCTCTTCTTCTTCTTCTTCTGCGTTCGTGGGCTGAAACTCCCACGTACACTCGTGTTTTTGCACGAATGGAATTGTACGTGTATGACCGTTTTTACCCCGCCATTTAGGCAGCCACACGCCGCTTTCGGAGGAAGCATGCTGGGTATTTTTGTGTTTCTATTACCCACCGAACTCTGACATGGATTACAGGATCTTTTCTGTGCTCACTTGTGCTTGCGTGTACACAGGAAGGGGGATAAGCCACTAGCAGGTCTGCCCATACGTTGACCTGGGAGATCGGAAAAATCTCCACTCTTAACCCACCAGGCGGCCGCGGCCGGGATTCGAACCCTCGACTTTTCGATTAAGAGGCCGACGTCTTACCACCCCGCCACAGCGCCCGTCTCTAAACCCTCTAAATACAGTTTTGAGTGTGTGTAGAGGGGTTCCAGTTGGGAACACAGACTGGTGAGTAACGTTTAGTCAAATTACGCTTCCAAAGTCACAGTAAGTTTTCGGATCAAATTTCTGGTCAATTCTTTGAGATTGATGGGATACTGGACAGTTTGTTTATTAATGCGTTGGCTGTAAGAGTTACTGGAAATTGTAGCCATTCCCCGCTTGTGGTTTCTAGCAATTATTCCATGCCGTTCTACGCGTCTGGCATTCCTGTTCGCCTCTTTCCCCATTTGAACTGTCACGGAAATGCAAAACATTGTATCGGAAGCAGAGTTTTTAATACCCTCAGATCCTCTGTAAGCTGAATTTATTTTGAAAACAGAAAAAATTTTATCCGAAGCGACTCGATGTAAAAGAGTTACGTGCAACTTGAGGTCAGGTGAATGAATATCTGTAAACAGTTTGCCGCAACTCAAAGCCAGATCATCAGACACATCTCCATTAAGCATGTGTTTTGAAGAGCTAGGCTATATAGAACGTCTTCTGTAAAACCACAAAGTCGCTTAGACCACAATGAAACGACGTGACACCTGATATGAGAGACTCGAGGAGCTCGTGCACGACTTAGTTAGAAAATAACGAGTATTGTTTGTTTTACGTTTACACCTGCCTTGCAACCGCTTAAGAAGTACTTTATTGTCTGACTACTCACTTTAGCTGTACTGGTTTAAAAACAAAAATGAGAACAGTTATGATGAAGCACATAATTATTTGGTATTTAGTGGATCCGCTTTGTCCCAAAATTACATACAGCTGCTGCCATGTGCCATCTTGACGGTCTGTTCGATTTGAATCGATCTTGCTTTCATTGAATATAAAGTTATTTAGTATAAATGAAAGGGCGCTGGTTCTGTGCGACTCTTATTTATCGAGATAGGTGTGACCACATGACGTCATTTTAGCTTCCCAGATCTTTCGTATTCGTTTTGACTTACTTGACAAGTTGAGAAAAGCAATGACATTTTATTTCTGCGAAGCAACTAAATATGAAAAGAAAAAAAGAAGGCGTGCAGAAGTATGTTTGGATCCTGCAAGATTTTATGAACAACTACTTCTCCCATGTGAGAAAATGAAGATATCTGCTTTTCATCTGGTGTGAAGGTCGGGAGATTTTACAGCGCACACGTCAAAATGCAAGTCGTATCTGACAAGCATGTTGTTATTCTTCTTTCTTCGAGGTACCGTAGATTTTGTTCGAGCTGTGCAGACAATGCACGTGTGACGTTATGTAAACCGAGACATAAGCGGGTGCGTATGCAGACGTCATAAGCATCAGGTGTGTGTGTGTGCGTGTGTGTGTGTGTGTGTGTGTGTGTGTGTGTGTGTGTGTGTGTGTGTGTGTGTGTGTGTGTGTGTTTGTGTGTGATCAAAACAAAAATAAAACAAAAGATAAAAACAAACAAAACAAAAAATGAAATAAAACAAAGATTAAAAAAATAAAGATAAAACACATGTAAACCGACATAAGCATCAGGTGTGTGTACTGTGTGTGTGTGTGTGTGTGTGTGTGTGTGTGTGTGTGTGTGTGTGTGTGTGTGTGTGTGTGTGTGTGTGTGTGTGTGTTTATACCATTGTGCTACCAAAAAACGTCACTGATAATAGTTTTTAAAAAAAAGACATGAACACGATGTTTCCAAAACAACGGTATATTATTACCTAGAGATCTTGTCACAAATATGCATGGAATTCTTTCTCGCTGTCTCATGTTCTTCAGGTGTGCGCTCAAATGAGAGAGAGAGAAAGAGAGAGAGAGAAAGAGAGAGAGAGAGAGAGAGAGAGAGAGAGAGAGAGAGAGAGGAGAAGAGAGAGAGAGAGAGAGAGAGAGAGAGAGAGAGAGAGAGAGAGAGAGAGAGAGAGAGCAGACAGAGAGCAGACAGACAGAGGAACAGACATGCAACGTCGGGGAGAAAACATCACGCACCAAGCAGCTGACAGGGTACATTAGGGCATGCACTAAATACAAAATTGATAAAACACCAGAACTGATAACAAAACATCGAAAGCTGCAAAGAAAGACATACAATATAGATAAACGCCACAACTGTAGATAAAACTTCAAAACCTGCAAAGAAAGAAAGACAACAAAACAACAAAAATCAACATTTATCACTACTCCAACTTAATTGTACATCTACTTTGTTTACCTTTGTTGCTGTGGACGACTATTACTAAAACACGGCCGGGTGAATCGTATGTGGAGACCCAGAGACGTTATCCATGTCCCACTCCCGTGCAACCAAAGTGGCCCGTAAAAGACCTCGGTCATTATGCCAAATGTATGTGGCTGATTACAACTAAACTCGCACACACCTGGATAGCGCGACTCTTGTGGCTGCTAGCTTTCCACTGGGAGGAAGCGACCCGAAGATCCCAGCAAGGGGATAATAAAGTAAAAGTAAAGTATTACCGCAACGACGATGACAATAACGACGATGATAATAACGACGATGATAATAACGACGATGATAATAACGACGATGACAATAACGACGAAAACAACAGCGCCTTCGCTCTGAGGACCTGCTGCCGAACTGCAGAAGACTGCAGACTTCATGGCAGCCACCGACCTGAAGATATGACGGCCATGAATATCGAACACAGAAGAAGAGGACCACCCGCCTTCACAACCATGACCACCACAACCTGGGACCACTACCACCACCACCACCACCACCACCACCACCGCCACCACCCAAAGACCTGACCCACCTGAGAGTAGATCGCCCAGTACATGATGACAGTGAGGAAGACAGGGAGGACTCTCAGCACGGACTTCACGCTCTCCACAGTGGCGTCGTCGAAGGACCCCCCGTACTTGACTCTGGCCTTGTCGAAGATGCGGCGTTTCTCCCCCTGGGGGACCTGGTGTTTCTTGCCTGTCATCACCTGCCAGATCACCGCCATGCTCATCGATAGGACGCTACCTGTAAGGTGAAGTGTTTGGGGGTGGGGCGGGGGGGGGGAGGAGATGGGTGGTATGGTAAGAGTGTTATTAGTTTATTTTCACCTAAGTTGATTTTAAATAAGTTAAGCGTGTTATTAGTGAGTTTGTTTGATAAAGGGGTAAGGTCCTTCTAATAAGCTAACTAACTAAACTCACAACAAACCAGAGACATACATTCTATCTATACTAGTATATGTCTCTGCTACAAACTAACTAACACAATCAACAAGTCATCCAACCGAATTGTCCTGGTTGTGTGTGTGTGTGTGTGTGTGTGTGTGTGTGTGTGTGTGTGTGTGTGTGTGTGTGTGTGTGTGTGTGGTGTGTGTGTGTGTTTTATTTGTGCGTGTGTGTGTTGGTATGTGAGTGTGCGTGTGCGTGCGTGCGTGCGTGCGTGCGTGCGTGCGTGCGTGCGTGTGTGTGTATCTGTATCTGTATCTGTGTGTCTTTGTGTTTAACGAAACGAAAACGTACTAAATATATACGACAGACAGTCAACATTACTCACCTCCAGGTGGTTTCTCAACGTAAAAAGGTCTGGCGATGAGAAAGAGAATGATGGCGAGGATCATAGAGACGAGAGGAACGACGAAGCCCCAGCCAAAGCTGATGTTCTGTTGGATGTAGGCCACTGCTGAGTAGGCGATCAGCGATCCCACATTGATGAACCAGTAAAACCTGATGCCATGTAACAGACGATTGCAACGATGTACTATACAGTAAAGTCTATGGCGATGTAACAGACAATTGCAACGATGAATTGGTCAGTAAAACCTGCAGCCATGCAACAGACAGTTGCAACGATGAACAGACAATTGCAACAATGAACAGACAATTCCAATGATGATCTATACAGTCAAACCTGTAGTGATGTTACAGAAAATTGCAACGATGAACAGACAATTGCAACCATGAATCCAGTAAAACCTGTAGCGATGTAACAGACAATTGCAACGATGAACAGACAATTGCAACGAGGAACTGTTCAGTAAAATCTGCAATGCTGACACAATGACTATTACTAGCGTGAAGCTTTAAAACATGCAATGATGAACCAGCGGAACCTGAAACACTGAACTCATACATTTTTATTTATTTAGAGGAATCAGTGGGATTTGCAATGATAAAACGGTTCAAACCCTCAGTGATTAACTAGTGAATCCCGTAGAATAATGAATCATTGATGAATGTGTAACATCTGCAGTGTTTAACCAGTCCAACCTGCAAAAAAACAACCAAAGGACTTTGAACTAAGACAAAAATGCAACGATGATGAAGTCGAAGAAAGAAAAAGTAAGAAGCAATCATGAACCGGTAGCATATGCCACAGGAAACCGGATGGACAGATAATGTGCAAGAAATGAACAGAGGACTGTACAAAACTAAAACCAATGTCTCTCGTGCCAGCAAAATCATATTACCATATTGTCGTAGCGTGTTTCTTGTCAAAAAACAAAAACAAAACTAGACATTTTTGTTTCTGGGACGTTTGATTATAGACAAAACGAACCAATCGCATGTTCGTCGACATAACATGTGTAGTGGACAAACAGACAAATCACGATAAGACAATCAAACGAACACGAACCTAGCTCGGTGAGGCGACTCCTCAATACCTTGATGGTGCGAGTCGAGGACGAAAGCAGAGAGATTTATGGTCGTAAAGCCTGATATTAATTCTTTCTTTTCTTTATTTGGTGTTTAACGTCGTTTTCAACTGATATTAATTGAGCAAAGTAGACTTCGCGAAGACGGCTTCACAAAGCTCGCTACATGGAGCTTTGGCACTACATTGTTTTGTAAAGAGACTTCGCGAAATCTTCGCGAATTCAACTTCGGGCTCGATTAATGACAAACGACGTCAACTGACCAAACCAAGACTTCTCTTCTTGACCCTGAATTCAAAAGTGACATCTCTGACGTTATAATTATTTGAGAAAAGATAGAGAAGATGTCATATTGCGAAGTATCACGTCCGTAAAACATTTTGTCACATCCCCCAAGAACTGACAAAGAATTTCGAAAAAGAAATCTGTCTTGGTTACATCGTCATATCAGCAGAATAAAATCAATCGTAAGGTCACCGCTAAGGCTGTGCATGTTTCGGAGTCGGATCTCATTAAGGAAGGCCTCAAAGACAAAATGCAACGTGCAAAATGCGAGG
Organism: Littorina saxatilis; assembly: GCF_037325665.1. Taxonomy (NCBI): domain Eukaryota; kingdom Metazoa; phylum Mollusca; class Gastropoda; order Littorinimorpha; family Littorinidae; genus Littorina; species Littorina saxatilis. Next base: position 19,310,049 of record NC_090246.1, read on the forward strand.
TGAGCAATGGGAGGGAAGCTTACCAGTTGAAGAAGGACTTGATGGCAGCCTCGCCCTGTTCCTCCAGCTGCTGAGCCCCGAACGGTCCCACGTTGGCCTTGATCCCCCCCGTTCCCATGGCGATGAACACCAACGAGGACAGGAACAGCGACCTCCGGGTATCCTAGTGTGTGTGACAGTGAAGTGGTAGAAGTAGTAGTTCTAGTAGCAGTAGCAGGGGAAGGGCTCCTAATATGGACCACTTTTTGTTTCATGCTAATAACTAGCTTGTTTTCTTGCAAAGGAGTTTCATTTTGTGTTTGGTAGTGCTTCTCTCTTAGGTTAACCGTGAGGCCTAATCAGAGTGAAATCGCTCTGACAGATATTCAGCCAAAATTAAATACAGAAAAAATCACAAAAGGTCCATATTAGAAGCCTGGGCGCCTAATATGGACCAGTGAAGCGGCCTTCACGAATCACTGTAAAAAGCCCCCTAAACTTCAAAATAACATGATACAACTTAGTGTACAAGTCAGACTAATTAAAATATGCTTTAGATTTATCTGTTTCGGGATGATGAGAGCATTATTTGAAGCACACAGGGAAACTAAAGAAGCTTATCAAAAACAGAGTGAAAATAAGTGAAATTATCAACTTCCACGAAAAGAAGACTTTTTGTTATATTTTTTTTAAATCTCGAGGGCTAGTTATAGGTTATTTTCAGCAAGCTTTTTACTGAATTAATGAAAATAGCCTTTAGCTTTTATTTTCTTAGATTTGTTGAAGGTGGTCCATATTAGGGGACTCGCACATACTTTGAAATTTTGCTATTATTTTTTGTTTGCAGTAGAAACTCGGGGTCAACACTGCTAAAATGTAACAAATACGGTCTTAGCTGTCATATGTAGCAGTTTTTGTGTGATAAAAGCTTTGGCTGTGGACAGAAACGAGTCCGTTTTAGGCGGCAAATTTAGAGTGAACGCTGCCAAAAGTGAAAACTGTTTTGACATGTGCAAGTTATCCAGAGAGGGTAAATACAGCAAATAAAACTTTTTTGAGCGCTCTAGCGCCGTTAGTTTGTCAGAACAGGAGGTGGTCCATATTAGGAGCCGGTCCATATTAGGAGCCCTTCCCCTAGTAGTACAGTAAAACCTCCCACTAACGACCTTAAATGATTTTTCTGGATATGTTCAAGGTCGTTAGTGGGAGGTTTTACGGTAGTAGTAGTAGTAGTAGTAGTAGTAGTAGTCGTAGTAGAAGAAGAAGTAGTAGTAGTAGTAAGCCTAGTAGTGAAAGAAACAGCAGTAGTATTGTAAGAAGTACCGGTAGTAGTAGTGGTAGTGGTGGTTGGAAGGGTAACAGCAGTTGTACATGTAGAAGTAGCAGCTGCAACATGCAGACATGTCGCTGCCGCTGCTGCTTCTACTGCTGCTGCTGCGGCGGCTGGTGCTGCTAATGATGATGATAATAACGATGATGACGATGATGACGACGCCAACGATGATTATGACGACGATGATGATGATGATGATGATGATGATGATGATGATGATGATGATGATGATGATGATGATGATGATGATGATGATGATTGTTCAAAGCTGGTTGCCTCGTAGGATATGAATGATACGAGCCTCCAGTCTCGTACCTAGTGTTTTTGATAGGATATAGTGTCGGTGGAGCTCACCACAGAGATATCGTAGTAAGACCCGTCCTCGCTTTCACCGAAAACACTGCTGTAGCCAAACGCAGACAGCGGGAGTAACACCAGACCTGGATAGAATACGTGTACTTTTAAGAGAGAGAGAGAGAGAGAGAGAGAGAGAGAGAGAGAGAGAGAGAGAGAGAGAGAGAGAGAGAGAGAGAGGCCTTTCGATATAAAATGGGGAGATAATGACCAGCATTCATCCCAGGGCACCACCCCCCCTTCGACCCCCCCCCCACACACACACACATACCCCACACACACACACACAGTTCATCTCCCCACTCACCATTATAATTATCTGATGTTTTATGATTCCTCACGTTTGATGCTCTGTATTTATATTTTTCGTTTGTATATTTTCATTTCGTTTCACACCTCTTCATATGGGGCTATGGCCTGAATGAATAAACTACCACCAATCCTTCCCAAGCCACCACCAACACCACCCCCATGCCATTTCCTAGATCGGATCATGGCCCCCGCTAGTGTCACTCACCAAGGACATAGATCAAGGCGCAGGCTATGATGGTCCGAAACTTGCCGGCCCAGGCGTCCGAGATGACCCCTCCGATGACAGGCATGAGGTACACCACGCCTGCAACAACATAAGATAAGATAAGATAAGAACACTTTTATTCAAACAAGGAAAATTTTCTTTTGGCACCACATCGCATTTATGATTATATATTATTATATTTCATATATTATGAAACCAGCTAGTAGTTACCTGGGCCAGGGTGCACGAGAAAGTTACCAACTGGTTGGGAGCCAGCCGCGGGGTTGGATTGGTTGAAATTGAGATTTGTTGTGATTTCAACGAATCAGACCCCGTGGTTTAAGGTTTCTCTCCCGTTTGGGTGACACCGACTTTCGGTTCGTGCACCCCAGCCCTGTTGTCCGTTGTGAAAGAATTTCATGCCAATCGAATATTCCAGTGAACTTGTTGATTGCAAGCTTCAACAAATCTACAACTTTTCAAGTAACGAATCTGAACACCAAAACTGTGGAGTATGCCTACCTGAGCTGTGAATGTGATCGTACAATGAAAGATCAATAATTTAGGTTTATCCTAATAAATTCAAAGTGTTAGTTCTCGCCTCAAAGGCACAATTTGTAGTCGCTAGTGGGACTCTCTAGTAAGACACTTTTGATGTTCACAAGCGATCAAACCAATTGTCTTATTAGATTATGAACAAACATTCAACTACAAATCCTTGCAATAAATCTAATAGTATTAAACCTTCTAATAATACGAGAATTTATAACGCGCACATATCTCACCACAAGGCGACTCAAGGCGCACTCATACACATTCTTTCGCATTAACAACTCATGCACACTCATATACACTTACGCATAAATTACATAAAGATGACAAGGCAACAACACAAACAGAGACACGGCCTTCTGTGACAAACCAAAGCCGGGATTGTTTTCTGATTTGAGACACAACTCTTTAATTGATACCATATCCATCAGAGTTTACACACTTGGCCATCAGAGTTTACACACTTGGCCATCAGAGTTTACACACTTGGCCATCAGAGTTTACACACTTGGCCATCAGAGTTTACACACTTGGCCATCAGAGTTTACACACTTGGCCATCAGAGTTTACACACTTGGCCATCAGAGTTTACACACTTGGCCATCAGAGTTTACACACTTGGCACAAGCAGCCCGCCATACACAAAACAAACCAACACTGACCTGTGAAGATGTTGGCGATGTTTGCAGCATCTGTGGAGGTGAACTTCAAGACACTTGTTCCGTACAGCACAATGTTGGCTACCACGCTGTAGTACGTCAGTCGCTCGCACATCTCCGTCACCAGGATGCAAATAACCACCACCAGCTTCTTTTTCGTCATCGGGATCTTGGTGACCTCACCGTCACCTTTGACGTCACTCGCGCCGTTGGCGACCTTCTCGTCGTGTAGGAAGACCTCATCGTTGGCGACGAAACCGGGGTTGTCCACCTCCTTAGGGTCCTTGTCCCTCATGGTTGATCAGTTTGGACAAGTTTTGAGATGGAGGCTGCGGTTGGTGCAGTTAAATATGCTGTGGTTTGGGGAACAAGACATCTGAATGAGTCTGAATCATCGTTTTTGTTATTTTCGTTTCAAATTGGTGTACTTAAACTCAGTCCTGAGAAGTGTACGTTGAGGTCCAAGTGAATATTAAAAATATTAGTCGCGTCGACGTTAGAGGATTTACACAGGGAATGAAGCAGAGGGGTGAATAATATCCAATAGCTTTACAGAACAAGGCCAGTAGAATGTCAAACAGTATTGCATATCGCTCGCACGAGTCGTTCCGGATGCAAAAAAATAAACCAGCAAACAAAATGCCAAGAACTACATGTATGGAAACAAAAGAAGAAGAAACAACAACAACTACTTAAACAACAAACACACAGACATATAGGCACAGACAGACAGAGCGACACACACACACACACACACACACACACACACACACACACACACACACACACACACACACACACGTAAACATACACGTACACACACACACACACACACACACACACACACACACACACACGCGCACACACACACACACACACACATACACAAGTTTATACTCTTGACAAACCTTCACAGAACTGTCCCAGAAGGTTGGGCCTTTTGCGACACCAGAAGGTTTGACCTTTTGCGACTCCAGAAAGTTTGACCTTTTGCGACTCCAGAAAAGTTGACCTTTTGCGACACCAGAATCCTGGACCTTTTGCGACAGCAGCCAGCCAGAGTGTTATAGTAGAGTGATACTTGGATAAATCGCATCACTCCTGAAAACATCATCAATAACAAGTGCAGGTGTAGACACATTCAGTCATTTCGACGTTGCCAAAGTACATCACAAAGATAACAAGTCGCGTAAGGCGAAAATACAACATTTAGTCAAGTAGCTGTCGAACTCACAGAATGAAACTGAACGCAATGCAACGCAGCAAGACCGTATACTCGTACTCGTAGCATCGTCAGTCCACCGCTCAGGCAAAGGCAGTGAAATTGACAAGATTAAGAGCGGGGTAGTAGTTGCGCTTAGAAGGATATCACGCTTTTCTGTACCTCTCTTCGTTTTAACTTTCTGAGCGTGTTTTTAATCCAAACATAGCATATCTATATGTTTTTGGAATCAGGAACCGACAAGAAATAAGATGAAAGTGTTTTTAAATTGATTTCGACAATTTAATTTTGATAATAATTTTTATATATTTAATTTTCAGAGCTTGTTTTTAATCCAAATGTAACATATTTATATGTTTTTGGAATCAGAAAATGATGGAAAATAAGATGAACATAAATTTGAATCGTTTTATACATTTTTTGTTTTTTTTTACAATTTTCCGATTTTTAATGACCAAAGTCATTAATTAATTTTTAAGCCACCAAGCTGAAATGCAATACCGAAGTCCGGGCTTCGTCGAAGATTACTTGACCAAAATTTCAACCAATTTGGTTGAAAAATGAGAGCGTGACAGTGCCGCCTCAACTTTCACGAAAAGCCGGATATGACGTCATCAAAGACATTTATCAACAAAATGAAAAAAACATATGGGGATTTCATACCCAGAAACTCTCATGTCAAATTTCATAAAGATCGGTCCAGTAGTTTAGTCTGAATCGCTCTACACACACACACAGACAGACAGACAGACAGACAGACAGACAGACACACACACACACACACACACACACACACACACACACACACACACACACACACACACACACACACGCACGCACATACACCACGACCCTCGTTTCGATTCCCCCTCTATGTTAAAACATTTAGTCAAAACTTGACTAACTTGACTAAATGTAAAAAGATCCTAGGAAGGAAACGTCTCTCTCTCTCTCTCTCTCTCTCTCTCTCTCTCTCTCTCTCTCTCTCTCTCTCTCTCTCTCTCTCTTTCTATCTGTCACTGTCTCTGATTATCTGTCTGTCTGTATCTCTCTCTTTCTCTCTCTCTCTCTCTCTCTCTCTCTCTCGCTCTCTCTCTCTCTCACTCTCTCCTTCTCTCTCTCTCTCTCTCTCTCTCTCTCTCTCTCTCGCTCTCTCTCACTCTCGATCTCGCTCTCGTCCTCCCTCCCACCCCCCACCCCCTCACCCCCCCCCCCCCCCCCCCCCCCCCCCCCCCCGCCCCCCCGCCAGGCCCTGCGTTCCTCGGTAGTGCCACTCGCGTGTAATACATTTTGGGAGCGAATTTCACATAAGATGCCAATGAAACTTGGGTGTGCATCAGACCTTTGCACCTTTCATAGTTGTGTTGTGATGACATACACTGACACTGTATCAGATAGAAGTCTCCCACATACTTCTTATTATTGTTCATATGTAGTTCTCTTTTTTAGATTCACCGACTTTTGTTTTCTACAGTTCATAGGGACACAAGATATCAAAGGTAAACGTGCACATACTCTCTGTATGCGGAAGTTGCCGTTGTCTGTTATCATTGAAAAGACATTCAAAGAAAGAAACAAGTCGCGTAAGGCGAAAATACAATATTTAGTCAAGTAGCTGTCGAACTCACAGAATGAAACTGAACGCAATGCCATTTTACTCGTAGCATCGTCAGGCCACCGCTCATGGCAAAGGCAGTGAAATTGACAAGAAGAGCGGGGTAGTAGTTGCGCTAAGAAGGATAGCACGCTTTTCTGTACCTCTCTTTTTATATTTAGTCAAGTTTTGACTAAATATTTTAACATCGAGGGGGAATCGAAACGAGGGTCGTGGTGTATGTGTGTGTGTGTGTGTGTGCGTGCGTGCGTGTAGAGCGATTCAGACCAAACTACTGGGCCGATCTTTATGAAATTTTACATGAGAGTTCCTGGGATTGATATCCCCGAACGTTTTTTTCCTTTTTTCGATAAATGTCTTTGATGACGTCATATCCGGCTTTTCGTGAAAGTTGAGGCGGCACTGTCACGCCCTCATTTTTCAACCAAATTGGTTGAAATTTTGGTCAAGTAATCTTCGACGAAGCCCGGGGTTCGGTATTGCATTTCAGCTTGGTGGCTTAAAAATTAATTAATGACTTTGGTCATTAAAAATCGGAAAATTGTAAAAAAAAATAAAAATTTATAAAACGTTCCAAATTTACGTTTATCTTATTTTCCATCATTTGCTGATTCCAAAAACATATAAATATGTTATATTCGGATTAAAAACAAGCTCTGAAAATTAAATATATAAAAATTATTATCAAAATTAAATTGTCGAAATCAATTTAAAAACACTTTCATCTTATTCCTTGTCGGTTCCTGATTCCAAAAACATATAGATATGATATGTTTGGATTAAAAACACGCTCAGAAAGTTCAAACGAAGAGAGGTACAGAAAAGCGTGCTATCCTTCTTAGCGCAACGAATACCCCGCTCTTCTTGTCAATTCCACGGGCACTGCCTTTGCCACGGGCGGTGGAGTGACGATGCTACGAGTATACGGTCTTGCTGCGTTGCGTTGCGTTCAGTTTCATTCTGTGAGTTCGACAGCTACTTGACTAAATATTGTATTTTCGCCTTACGCGACTTGTTTTTAACTTTCTGAGCGTGTTTTTAATCCAAACATATCATATCTATATGTTTTTGGAATCAGGAACCGACAAGGAATAAGATGAAAGTGTTTTTAAATTGATTTGGACAATTTAATTTTGATAATAATTTTTATATATTTAATTTTCAGAGCTTGTTTTTAATCCGAATATAACATATTTATATGTTTTTGGAATCAGCAAATGATGGAGAATAAGATAAACGTAAATTTGGAGCGTTTTATAAATTTTTATTTTTTTTTACAATTTTCCGATTTTTAATGACCAAAGTCATTAATTAATTTTTAAGCCACCAAGCTGAAATGCAATACCGAACCCCAGGCTTCGTCGAAGATTACTTGACCAAAATTTGAACCAATTTGGTTGAAAAATGAGGGCGTGACAGTGCCGCCTCAACTTTCACGAAAAGCCGGATATGACGTCATCAAAGACATTTATCAAAAAAATGAAAAAAACGTTCGGGGATTTCATACCCAGGAACTCTCATGTCAAATTTCATAAAGATCGGTCCAATAGTTTAGTCTGAATCGCTCTACACACACACACAGACAGACAGACACACACACACACACACGCACATACACACACACATACACACACACGCACACACATGTGAACAGCTCAGATCATGGGTCAATGAAGTGTTGCACAGACGTCAAAAACAAAGTACAAGATATTGCACTGTAAGTGGTACCACGCTGTTGCTTAGTGTCTGTAGGAAGCTACACGGTGAAAATAGAAAAAAGAAAAACACGATTCTTGACTTTGATGGGCTTTTTCTGCTCGTAAACACACATTCTTCTGCTCATCACAGCATGCCCCATTATTGAGTTTAAAACACCAATTAAATTTGTTTTGAATAAAACTCACAATTTTACAATAAGAATTTAGAGACCTGAATCAATTAGGTATATCATACTTAGTTTGACTTTTGCAAAACTAAGTAATTACACATTTAATTGAATCAGTCAGACAGACGGAGACATAGAGAGACAGACAGAGGGCAAACAGAAATCTGAGAAAGAAACCCCTTTAAAAATGTTACCATGTTTGAAATGAAACATCGCAAGGTGAAGCCATAATTCATCACCTTTCAGTATGACGTCATGAGCGTGTTCCACACTTGAAATGACGTGTTTTTATCATGTTGTCAGCTGCACGGAGCTTGGAAGTATAATTTCCATTCAACGATCCGAGTTTGTTAAGTTTTAGCCTATTTTCAACGTCAAACACCATGAAACTATATATATTTGGAATCAGAAAATGGTAAGGAATAGATAGAAGTTGTTTTTAAGTGTCTTTTTTCATAAATAAAGATAGTGGTTATTTATCGGTTTTCTTCATTTTTAAGCATAATTATCAATACAAAACAACAAAACTATATAGTTTTAGATACAGGACGCAATAGGGAATACACTAATATAAATTTTTTGTTTCAAATATTAGTTTTTAAAAATTTGAAAAAATGACATATTTCGAACAAACATTTCAATAACAAAACTTTAAGTGACCAAACTGAAATGCAATCCCATAATCCGGCCTAGATCTGAGATTGTGTGGTAAGAAATTCGATCAAATTGATGAAAAACTGTAACTGTGAAAGTGCTGCCTCGACCTTTTGGCAAACGGTAAAATATGACGTCATCAAACTGTCCTATCAATAAACGGAAAAACCTTCTATGAGAAAATCCAGTCAAAAATATCCATATCAAATTTCATAAAGATCCACTCCGTAGTTTTTGAGATATGATCTGCAGTGTGAAAAAACGCCCATAACGCCCAAAACGCAAACTCATTTGTCATGATTTGGTCGTGTTCTGCTGATACTATAATGTTTTTCTTTCCTAAAACACACTATAATAGTAGCCTTTCCCAATGTCTATGCTAAAACTGACTTGTCTGTGTTGTCAATGATTTTGCCACAGTGTGAGAACACAATCTCACGCCCATAACGCTATGACACGAAAACTCATTTGGTCGTGTTCTGCCGATACTGTAATGTTTTTCTTTCTTAAAACACACTATAATAGTAGCCCTTTCCAAATGCAATGCTAAAAATGACTGGTCTGTGTTGTCAATGATTTTCTGCGAGAATGCGATCTATCTGTTTGTAGCAAAGACCGTGTGACACGAAAGTTATGAGCGGAAGACAAATCTGCTGAGTGCAATTACGTTTCAGAAGATAGTTGGTTAAAACAGTTTATCACTCAGACACGCAAAGGAACACTATAACTTTATTATTCAGGCCATATTTGCTTTCCTTTGTCATGTATGAAAGTACTGGCCTTGGTTGAAGAAAGTGACCTGTCGCTGTGCAACAAATTTGTCGCCATTTTCCGCCGTGTTTTGTAAATAAAACGTGTTTACTACCCACACATACAAAACGATGCTGTTGGTTCTTTTTATTTTCTTATTGTTTGATTCATGCTTAGCAGTTTAGTATGCTTTGTTTTCTTCTCAATTCAATGGATGGCTATAAAATAAGCATTTAAATGTGAAGGTGTTAAAATTACCCATGATCTGAGCTGTTCACACATACACCACGACCCTCGTCTCGATTCCCCCCTCTACGTTAAAACATTTAGTCAAAACTTGACTAAATATAAACAAGTCGCGTAAGGCGAAAATACAACATTTAGTCAAGTAGCTGTCGAACTCACAGAATGAAACTGAACGCAATGCAACGCAGCAAGACCGTATACTCGTAGCATCGTCAGTCCACCGCTCACGGCACAGGCAGTGAAATTGACAAGAAGAGCGGGGTAGTAGTTGCGCTGGGAAGGATAGCACGCTTTTCTGTACCTCTCTTCGTTTTAACTTTCTGAGCGTGTTTTTAATCCAAACATATCATATCTATATGTTTTTGGAATCAGGAACCGACAAGGAATAAGATGAAAGTGTTTTTAAATTGATTTCGACAATTTAATTTTGATCATAATTTTGATATATTTAATTTTCAGAGCTTGTTGTTAATCCAAATATAACATATTTATATGTTATTGGAATCAGCAAATGATGGAGAATAAGATGAACGTAAATTTGGATCGTTTTATAAAAAAAATAATTTTTTTACAATTTTCAGATTTTTAATGACCAAACTCACTCATTAGTTTTTAAGCCACCAAGCTGAAATGCAATACCAAACTCCGGCCTTTGTCGAAGATTACTTGACCAAAATTTCAACCAATTTGGTTGAAAAATGAGAGCGTGACAGTGCCGCCTCAACTTTCACGAAACGCCGGATATGACGTCATCAAAGACATTTATCAAAAAAATGAAAAAAACGTAAGGGGATTTCATACCCAGGAACTCTCATGTCAAATTTCATAAAGATCGGTCCAGTAGTTTAGTCTGAATCGTTCTACACACACACACAGACAGACAGACAGACAGACACACACACACACACACACACACACACACACACACACACACACACACACACACACACACACACACATACACCACGACCCTCGTCTCGATTCCCCCCTCTACGTTAAAATATTTAGTCAAAACTTGACTAAATATAAAAGAAGAAA
>NC_090246.1:19321052-19364499 GCF_037325665.1 Littorina saxatilis
CAAAGATAACAAGATCCAAGGGAGGAAACGACTCTTTCTCTCTCTCTCTCTCTCTCTCTCTCTCTCTCTCTCTCTCTCTCTCTCTCTCTCTCTCTCTCTCTCTCTCTCTCTCTCTCTCTCTCTCTTTCTCTCTTTCTCTCTCTCTCGTGCTCTCTCTCTCTTTCTATCTCTCACTGTCTCTGATTATCTGTCTGTATCTCTCTCTCTCTCTTTCTCTCTCTCTCTCTCTCTCGCTCTCTCTCTCTCACTCTCTCTCTCTCTCTCTCTCTCCTTCTCTCTCTCTCTCTCTCTCTCTCTCACTCTCGATCTCGCTCTCGTCCTCCCTCCCCCCCCCCCCCCCGCCAGGCCCTGCGTTCCTCGGTAGTGCCACTCGCGTGTATACATCTTGGGAGTGAATTTCACATAAGATGCCAATGAAACGTGGGTGTGCATGAGACCTTTGCACCTTTCATAGTTGTGTTGTGATGACATACACTGACACTGTATCAGATAGAAGTCTCCCACATACTTCTTATCATTGTTCATATTTACTTCTCTTTTTTAGATTCACCGACTTTTGTTTTCTACAGTTCATAGGGACACAAGATGTCAAAGGTAAACGTGCACACACTTTCTGTATGCGGAAGTTGCCGTTTCCTGTTATCATTGAAAAGACATTCAAAGAAAGAAAAAAAGAAAGAAAAAAAGAAAGTTTCTTTTTCTGCTACTCCTTCTGCGTTCGTAAGCTGCAGCTCTCACGTGCACTTGTGCAAGAGATCTTTTAGGTATATGGCCATTACCCTCGGCCATATTAGGTAGTCCTAATCCGTTTTCAGGGCGATGCAAACTAAGTATTTTTGTGTTTCACTGGCCCACCGAACATTGAATTGTATGTATGTGTGTGTGTGTGTGTGTGTGTGTGTGTGTGTGTGTGTGTGTGTGTGTGTGTGTGTAAGAGTGTGTGTGTGTGTGTGTGTGTGTGTGTGTGTGTATGTGTGTGTGCTTGTGCGCGCGTGCGAACGTGCATGCGTGCGCGGGAGTGTGTGTGTGTGTGTGTGTGTGTGTGTGTGTGTGTGTGTGTGTGTGTGTGCGTGTGAGTGTGTTTTTTCTGCTTTTCTTTCTTGGGTTCTTGGTCTTATGCTTGTGAGTAAGCACGAAGAGGGATAAGGCACTCGCAGGTCTGATCATGCATGATTTGACCTGGGGGATAAGAAAATCTACACCCATAACCCACCAGATATAGCCGGGATTCATACCCCGAACCTTAAAGCTTGAAGGTTCACGTTCTAAACGTTCTTAACACTAGGCCATTGTGTGTGTCGATAGAAACGGGGCTGGGCCGCTATTGCGCGGGGCCGCTATTGCGCGGGTCTAACCCTAACCCTAACCCTAACCCTAACCCCCGCAATAGCAGACTCGCGCAATAGCGGACCCGCGCAATAGCGGGCCGACCCCGATAGAAACAAGCAAATACACAGTAAACCACTTGAATGTTTGTCTAAAAGACTTTTTTTTAACTCATGGGTGAACGGTGCCTACATTATCGAGACAGCAAGAAGAAACAAGGACAGACACAACAACGATTACGTCTACGACGAAAACATCAAAAGCAAAGAAAAATATCAGCGCCAAAATCTGCACCAAACGAAACAACATTTAACTCCCCCCCCCCTCCCCTTCCCTGCCTGCCTTTCACTTCTACCCCTACAAGAACAATAACAACTTAAAGAGCAATAAACAACCAATCAGCTATAAGCAAACAAACAAAAACTAAGCGAAGTAAGTTATCATTGAACACTAGTCCACATGTATACCTTTATTATTAACAACTAATGGCTCTTACCCTAGAAATACAGATCCCTACTCCAGCGAATCTGGTGCTCGACTGACAAGGTTTCCACACCGCTCAAATCGTAGACATATTTTAAATAAAGTTTCAATCAGTCCTAGCCTCTATGTGTACCCGTGTTTGTTTTTCCGAGTAGGTCTGCTACCATAAACAAGAGAAGAAAGGCGAAAGACGCTGAAACGGTTACAAACACTGATAACGGAAAAAGAGTGAGAGAGTGCGAGAGATGTGTGTGAATCGTGAACGCGGATTTGACAATAGATAAGCCGAGAAATCTTTGGGGGGAGGGAGGGATGGGGGGCTTATCGGGGACCGGGTAGGGAGGACGGGTTAAATGTGTGTGTGTGTGTGTGTGTGTGTGTGTGTGTGTGTGTGTGGTGTGTGTGTGTGTGTGTGTGTGGTGTGTGTGTGTGTGTGTGTGTGTGTATGTGTGTGTGTGTGTGTCGTTGCTTTTCACTGACGGTTTTATAGGTGTCACAAAAAAGATTAAACGGCGAATGGGTGCACAAAGCGGTTTATCAGACAAAATCATCTCGTCGGTGGCGGGGAGAGACAGAGAGACATAATGTACATGTACTTGTGAATGTCTTGTTTTGTCATAATTGTAACGTTCCAATGACGAATCTTTCTTTTGTTCTGATTCTGGATTTCGGAAAGTTAGCGATCTATCTGTTTTGCGATATCTGTGTCTGTTTATTTCTCACAATATCTGCCCGGTCATACCACTGTTTCCGGGTTAACGGCGTGTTCACAATATCTGCCCGGTCATACCACTGTTTCCGGGTTAACGGCGTGTTCACAATATCTGCCCGGTCATACCACTGTTTCCGGGTTAACGGCGTGTTCACAATATCTGCCCGGTCATACCACTGTTTCCGGGTTATCAATCAATCAATCAATCAATGAGTCTTATATCGCGCATATTCCGTGGGTACAGTTCTAGGCGCTCTGCAGTGATGCCGTGTGAGATGAAATTTTTTATACGGCCAGTAGATTGCAGCCATTTCGGCGCATATTTACCTTTCACGGCCTATTATTCCAAGTGACACGGGTATGGGTAGACAATTATTAACTGTGCCTAAGCAATTTTGCCAGGAAAGACCCTTTTGTCAATCGTGGGATCTTTAACGTGCACACCCAATGTAGTGTACACGGGGGGAGGTTCGGACACCGAAGAGAGTCTGCACACAAAGTTGACTCTGTGAAATAAATTTCCGCCGAACCTGGGATCGAACTCACGCTGACAGCGGCCAACTGAATACAAATCAAGCGCGCTACCAACTGAGCTATATACCCGCCCTAGGGTTAACGGCGTGTTCACAATATCTGCCCGGTCATACCACTGTTTCCGGGTTAACGGCGTGTTCACAATATCTGCCCGGTCATACCACTGTTTCCGGGTTAACGGCGTGTTCACAATATCTGCCCGGTCATACCACTGTTTCCGGGTTAACGGCGTGTTCAAACAAGCTTACATATCCTTTACTGCAGTAAAACTGAATATTGTCATCATCCGCCCGGGCAGCTGATTCTACTGCAGTAAAACTTTTTACTGCAGTAAAACTGGGTTCGTGTTTTACTGCAGTAATCTTCATTTTAGTTTTACTGAAGTAAAACAGTTTTACTGCAGTAAAACCGACTGTTGGGGCGGATGATGATGACATTATTCAGTTTCACTAGTAAACTTTTTTACTGCAGTAAAATTGAATAATGTCATCATCCGCCAAGGATACTTACAAGTAAAGGGAGTGTATGTGCATTTTCACCATGCGTGTAATTTACAGGTCAACCGACGATCACTGACAAACGTATGTCCGTTTTAAAACGACGTGTTACACATACTTCGTTTCAAATACTTAGCTATGAAGAAGTGTAGCATCACTTTGGGAAAAGTGCCTCGAAAAGCGAAGAGTTGAAGGGTGAATTGAAACTGTAGTCTTTTTAGTTTTACCGACAATTCAGGGCCAAAGCTTCGTGCAGCGGCGAGCTTCGTGGAGTAGACTTTGTAGTGTTGGTGTATGTTACTTGGCCCATGCTTGCACACACTCAAACACCATACGTTCTCTAAGAACAGAGGTAATGGACAACCGAACTCTGAGTTCCAATCATGTATTAAGATGTATGCTTCCATGATGTGTCCCGGCTTACAACCAGCATGCAATAGTCATACAAGGGAGATCATTCCCAACATGTTAGATGCATCGTCTGCATACAGTACACAGCATGCAATAGTCAAACAAGGGAGACCATTCCCAACATGTTAGATGCATCGTCTGCATACAGGACACAGCATGCAATAGTCAAACAAGGGAGACCATTCCCAACATGTTAGATGCATCGTCTGCATACAGGACACAGCATGCAATAGTCAAACAAGGGAGACCATTCCCAACATGTTAGATGCATCGTCTGCATACAGGACACAGCATGCAATAGTCAAACAAGGGAGACCATTCCCAACATGTTAGATGCATCGTCTGCATACAGGACACAGCATGCAATAGTCATACAAGGGAGACCATTCCCAACATGTTAGATGCATCGTCTGCATACAGGACACAGCATGCAATAGTCAAACAAGGGAGACCATTCCCAACATGTTAGATGCATCGTCTGCATACAGGACACAGCATGCAATAGTCAAACAAGGGAGACCATTCCCAACATGTTAGATGCATCGTCTGCATACAGGACACAGCATGCAATAGTCAAACAAGGGAGACCATTCCCAACATGTTAGATGCATCGTCTGCATACAGGACACAGCATGCAATAGTCAAACAAGGGAGACCATTCCCAACATGTTAGATGCATCGTCTGCATACAGGACACAGCATGCAATAGTCAAACAAGGGAGACCATTCCCAACATGTTAGATGCATCGTCTGCATACAGGACACAGCATGCAATAGTCAAACAAGGGAGACCATTCCCAACATGTTAGATGCATCGTCTGCATACAGGACACAGCATGCAATAGTCAAACAAGGGAGACCATTCCCAACATGTTAGATGCATCGTCTGCATACAGGACACTACAGACTTGACGAAGTCGACTTCGCCTGATCAATATTAGACTTTATTTTTTTATTTGTTTTTTTTTCTTCTTTCTCTTTTTCTTTTTTTTTCTTTCTTTTTTCTTTTTTCTTCTTTTTCTTTCTTATTCTTTTTTTTTTTTTTTTTTTTTTTTTTTGAACCTCAGTTACAATATGACTCGCTACGAGTATGATACTGTGAGCGAAGCTGAACAGTTTAAACGTAAACAGAATGGGTTATAAATAATAATAATATCATTCTTTCGTTTAACATGGACAATCTTCGAAAATGTACAATATTTTCAATCAATTATAATTTAGCTATAATTCTCTCCGTCAACTGGCATTTGCACACTTTCTCTCTTTCTCTATCCTCTCTCCCCATCCTCTCTCTCCCTCCCCTCCCCTCTCTCCCTCTCTCTATCTTTAATCGTCCTCTCTCTCTCAATCTCTCTCTGATCAATATTAGACTTGATTGTTCAAATTTAGAGTCTGCTCCGGATCAATAATTCTCTAACCATGGAGTGTCTTTTTTGTGCCACACATACACACAAAAGAAGAAAAGGCATAATTATAATTCAAATGTTCACAACTTGAAAAACTGTCAATATAGCAGCATGATCTTTTTTGTTTATTTCGCACTATGGTATAAGTGTTTCAACCAAAACCAACCAGCACTTCTGCAGGTGTACAGTATAATCAATATCCCTTTGAATGTTATCGACTATAGAAAGACGTACATACAGACTTTCGATAACGGTTATCGCACTTTCTCGTACAGAATACACATGCACCAAACAGCCTAAATGCCAACGTTTCCGGGCCCAAGGTCTGTATCGTTTGGCGATAAACCTGTGCGAAGAGCCACTAGAAATAACCTCAGTTTTGGTTCAATTTAAGGAGGCCATAGGGGGCGGGGGGGGGGGGGGGGCGTGCAAGCTTGGCATTGTTGTGTTTCTATAATCCACCGAACTCTGAAATTGATTACAGGATCTTTTCCGTGCGCACTTGGACGGTCTTGTACTTGCGTGTACAAAAATGCACTAGCAGTTTTGCACATAAGTTGACTAGTAGGGAGATCGGAAAACATCTCCACCCTTAACCCACCAGGCGCTGCCGGGATTCGAACTCGCAACCTTCCGCTTGGGAGGCCGGTGTCTTATCCACTCGGCGGTCACTGCGCCAGTCTACAATCGGTACGAATAAGGCTGTCAAGAGAAGTAACAGTACATGTACTGTGTTAGTCGTGGCAGATTAAGGAGGGTTTAGGTGGACCATTCACGGTAGTGTCTTAGGAACCGAACTATTGCCTTACTTGACTGAAGAGAGTTCTTGTTCGGCTGTGATGCTGTGAACTGTATCATTTCATCGCGACATGGTGTACATGTACAGTGCGTTCCAGCCAGATGTGTTTCCTTTGAAGCACGACTTTCACAAACAAACAAACGAACAAACAAACAAACAAGCAAGCAAACAAGCACACACACACACACACACACACACACACACACACACACACACACACACACACACACACACACACACACACATAATCAAATACATAAATAAATAAACATAAATAAATAAATAAATAGATAAATACATGAACTGCAAGGTATAAAGAATTTTGTTTAGTCGGTTTGAAAGCGAACGAGTCAGTGCTTTCTTTTGATTATGTTTTAGCAGCCATAGCTTAAGCGAGCTAACTTTGAGAGTATCAATTCTGATACTCGAAGACACATTAGATTGCTGTATACGAAAAGAATAAGACTAAAAATAGATGAATTTTTTTTCACAGAGGACGTAAAAAGCTGGCAATAATACTCGAACGAAATGTTTTTTGAGAATAAAAGCGCATAATAATTCTTAACCAGCTAAGTAAGCCAGCGAATTGTATCTGTTTTCTCAAAGATATGTGTTTCGGATTGGTTCCATCTAAAAAAACGTTATGATGCCCCACGCTCACTTACAACCGGAGATCGTGTCGTTATGCTTTTATCAGCAATGAATAACGATACACTGAATATAAAAAGTATCATACCAGTCTTTCCGAAACTCTTTCTCTTTTTCTGTAACTAGATAAAGGCAAATACCAAAGGTCTTTCCTGTTTAAGCCAAGGTTGACATACACATTATATTCCTTAAATACACTGACACGCCTTGCGTAATTTCCCCCAAACTGACCAATATAATGAGTAAGGCCAAACATAAATATATGTTGGTTTAGGGTAACGTGACCAAAAAAGGTAGGGTCGGTAGGTTGGCTTTTTATTTTATTTTAATTTTAATTTATTTTTAAATTTAGTCGATTTTAAAGGAGGTTACTTCCCTTAGTATTCGTATGGTTCGCAAAATGTGCCAAAAGTTGGTTGTTGTCTTTTTAAATGAAAAAAAAGTTTTAGGGTCGGCGGGGAAAAAAATAGGGTCGGTCGGGTTACCCTTGACCAACATATATTTTTATTTGGCCTAAATCATATCTAAATGAACGCCTTCAAAGGATTTAATATTTGCTGTCATCGAATACGTATCTGTTTCAAAACCTGATACACAAATGGGTCACAATGCACAAATAGAAAATACTTTGTAAAATGCAAGTCACAAAGAAAAGGTTTAAATGTTCAAAAAATTTGTTTTGAGGTCTCCTTTTTTTCTGGACATCTTTTTTTTCTCTTCGATTATTCAATCGATAATGGGCAAGTTTCCATACTTTTTTTTCTTTTCTTTTTTGTCTGTGTGAAGACACGCGCATCAGAACATACGGAAGTTTGAAGCAAATATTTGTATATACTTTTTGGCTCACGTAAGTGTAGCCTATGCGATGCTAAACTTTGTCTGTCTGTGCGTGTGTATGTGTGTGTGTGTGTGTGTCGTGTGTGTGTGTGTGTGTGTGTGTGTGTGTGTGTGTGTGTGTGTGTGTGTGTGTGTGTGTGTGTGTGTGTGTGATATAGAAACTTTAACATTTGACTAAACACCGAAATACTAATTTTACCTGGTTATTATCCAAGCAACAGCTTCAAAATATTGAAGCAATGATCAACATTTCGTCGGCACGTATGTAGTTAAAGTGTGTATCCAAAGAAAACGGGTGGTGGGTGGGGTTTTTTTTTTGTTTTTTTTTTTGTTGGGGGGGGGGGGTAAAAACAGGTGACTGGTTTGTGTCGTGTGTGGTATGTAGACCAGGTCAGGGGTCAAGGTTAGGTCAGATCGCGTGAAGGATTGTGGTATAGATACAGTTATCACCGAGCTGCAGTTCGCCGATTCGGAGAAGACGATTTCACATTGTTCGGTTTTGTAGCTCCAGAAGAATAGATAAAGAAGATACCAAAGGAGATTTCCTACAGGTTAATCTGCACAGCGTGTTTCCAGTGTCTGCGCGAGGAAGCGCTGTCGAAAGCGCAGTGTCGATCTGGCCATCTGGCAGTCGTGTCCCCGTAAGTAGGCTACAGACAGACAGATCTAGATCTAGTGTCTCGCACTCTTGCACCGTGTCACCTAGCAATAGATATCCCTTGAGTTTGTGTTACTGTTTGTCGATTTCTTACGTGAGCCTTGAAGGCTTCGCCTCTTGTTTTTTATTGTGAATACACAGGTCTGAATTAATATAGGTCTTAAAAAAATGTAGAGGGAAAATACCGTTCTTACATACCGTGGCTTCTCTAACGGTTAGAAATGGAATAATAATTCTCTCTCTCTTTCTCTCTCTCTCTCTGTCTCTAGCTCTCTCTGTCTCTGTCTCTGTCTCTTTCTCTCTATCTCTCCACATGTTTACGAACACATGCACAGGCAAACACTCACAGGCACTGTCACACACACACACACACACACACACACACACACGGACGCACGCACACACATACAAACACGCACACACACATTCACACACGCACACATACAAACACACACACATACAAACACACACATACACACACACACACACACACACACACACACACACACACACACACACACACACACACACACACTGTGACACACACACAATGACACACACAATGACACACACAAACAAAAACCCTGTTTCACTCAAGGATACCGGAGTTTTGTCAAAATTGCACAGTTTAGTGTACATGTTGTCCCTATTTGCCCTTCTTTTCCCATATGTCTGCTTTTCTCAGTATTTTATCAGTAGTGATAAAGTATCGTGTCGAACACAACTTCCCCGATTAGGTGTACAGTATATCATTATATATCACAGCTCTGTTTTTCTGTCTGTGCATTCTGTTCAGCGACAGATAAAGAAAGCGCAAAGATAATCTATACTTGTATGTGTGGGGTTACTGGGTGATTCACATGAGGTTGCCAAGCCCGTCTAGTCATGTAAAATATCAAACTGAACGAAACTGGTGTCACATTGGTCATTCAGTACAAATTTAAACCTATGTCGTTGCAAACAAAATTGAAAAACACGCTTGTAAATGTGGTTACTGTTTAGGCTCCATGTGTGTTAAAATACAGCAGTTTTAATTTAGTGTGATTTTTTTTCTAGTGGTGTGGATTAAAGTCACAGCTTGGAGAAACATCTATCAAAGTCGATTACTGAGTTTAACATTGTGCGTGTTGCATTGGTGCGTTGTGACGCACACGCGCTATAGATCATCATTGAAACCTCGAGGTGAGTGCCATGTGGTAGACACCCCGATTAGATGTATTGAAGAAAAAGACACCTCTCAAGTTGTGCAGCATACAGTTTTCACCTTTGTCAACGGGTACAACTTCAAGCATATCTTAACTTTTACAAAGGGCGCTGTCCTGAGCGGCGTATGGTAAAAATACAAGTGCGAGAGTTAGTTGACGTTATTTTTGTGACTAGCTTCAGGTACATTTTTCTCGTGCTTACAATGTTCGCCACCACAGATCGGTTCAGATTTATAGCTTCGATTTCATCCCCTTGCACACATGTCAACACCAAAAGCCTCGTTGCTTCATGAGCAGAGTATGATTTTTTGTTTTTGAATAAAGTTCGCGGATTGACACAGGTGTCATTTCTGAGAAACAAAGGGACGTAGGCGCTCTAAATACATACGACATAACATTGTGCAACAAGAGTAAGTGGAAGTTATGCGGAAACAATCTCCTGGTACCTGATAGAAAAACAGGTGACACTTACAAAATCGATTACTCTAAAAGTTCTCGATCTGCGCGGAAAGCAGATAGGCCGTACATTTCTGGTTTGTGTCAAGGTGGAACGGCTGCTGACTTTAATTTAGTCCGCCATTGTGCTTACCACTTTTATGTCTTCACAAGGATTGCTTAAAATAAGCACTAGGTATATGTTTGAGTGAAAAATCCTAAATGCCATATATTGTTTATTTCACGAGGGAGAGAGAGAGAGAGAGAGAGAGAGAGAGAGAGAGAGAGAGAGAGAGAGAGAGAGAGAGAGAGAGAGAGAGAGAGAGAGAGAGAGAGAGAGAGAGAGAGAGAGAGAGAGAGCGTAGTGTGTATCAGCTACATGTGTGTGCCATGCCGAGATAACATCTCAATGCTTTTGTTCACTTAGGCGACATCAGAGTTTATTGCCACGTATTTCTGTATAATTATACATGTGTGATCTTTTCTGAATTGTTTTGTTATTGTCTAAATGCCATATATTGTTTATTTCACGATGAAAATTGAATAGAGTCTTGTTTAAACCAAAGTGGAAGGGTTTTCGTATCTCATGTAACCGCCTAGACAGATCTGAGTCGGTCAACGTGATCGCCGCCAGGCCAGGAGAAGGAGCGTACATTTCTTCTTCTTCTTCTTCTTCTTCTTCTTCTTCTTCTTCTTCTTCTTCTTCGTTCATGGGCTGAAACTCCCATGTTCACTCATGTTGTTAGCACGAGTGGATTTCTACGTGTATGGCCGTTTTTACCCCGCCATTCAGGCAACATACGCCGATTTCGGGGGAGGCATATGCTGGGTATTTTCGTGTTTCTATAACCCACCGAACTCTGACATGGATTACAGGATCTTTTCCGTGCGCACTTGGTCTTGTGCTTGCGTGTACACACGAAGGGTGTTAAGTCACTTGCAGATCTGCACATAAGTTGACCTGGGAGATCGGAAAAATCTCCACTCTTAACCCACCAGGCAGTAGCGACCGGGGTTGGAACTCACGACCTCCCGATGAGGAGGCCGACGTCTCAGTTACCACCACGTCACTGCGCCCGTCGAGCGTACATTTGACTACGGCGTTAGTGTGACCAGCTTGATAAGTCGGGGCTTTATCAACCTGTATAGTACTATGTAGCAACAATGAATCCGTTCTCACTCACAGCGATAGGCAGCTGGGGTAGTATATACATGCGTGTTTAACCACGAACAAGCTCTATGCATGGACGTAGACTTCTAAGCGCTTGTATCATCATTGTTCCCCACTTGCAGTACAGTAAGGCATAGGACTCGTTCATCAGACCTCTACATTAATCTGTGTCACAATTTCCCCCCTCCTCCTCTTTAAGACCCCCAAATTTAAGACATGTAATCCCCCCACCCCCAACCCTACCCCCCTGTTTTTTTCAGACCTTGCTTTCCAGATTTTCTGTTCCAATCTTTGTACGTCACGTGACCTCCCTACCCCCACCACCAAACCAGGGTTTAATGCCCTTGTAACAAAGTAAACAAAAGTTACCTACCACCTTGTAAGCGACGAGTGTGGATAGAAAACCATGTAGAAACAAACAGTTACACGTACTCCTCGCAAACTCAACTTCACCTGCACAGGTAGATAATGTACAACTAATCACAGTGGTAACAGCTCGGGCCTTTAAACCAAAAGCAAAAACGATTTAGTTTCAAAGGCAGCTGCAGCGTACTGTGTATCACCACCTACGTGTGTGCCATGCCGAGATAACATTGTAATGCTTTTATTCACTTATGCGACATCAGAGTTTATTGCCACGTAACTCTTTATAATTGTACATGTGTGATCTTTTCTGAATTGTTTTGTAATTGGCTAACACCAGCGTTTAGTTACACATAACTATGTCATGATCATATGTCAGTTTCTTTCCACTTGGGTGAAAACTTTTCGTTCATGTCCCAGAGAGTGAGAGAGAGAGAGAGAGAGAGAGAGAGAGAGAGAGAGAGAGAGAGAGAGAGAGAGAGAGAGAGAGAGAGAGAGAGAGAGAGAGAGAGAGAGAGAGAGAGAGAGATAGAGAGAGAGAGAGAGAGAGAGAGAGAGAGAGCCTGGAGAGAGAGAGAGAGAGAGAGAGAGAGAGCGCGAGAGAGAGAGAGAGAGAGAGAGAGAGAGAGAGAGAGAGAGAGAGAGAGAGAGAGAGAGAGAGAGAGAGAGAGAGAGAGAGAGAGAGAGAGAGAGAGAGAGAGATTCGTGGGTAAATGGAAGCTTTGCTAGCATCTTACTTTATCATTTTAATGTCCTTTTTTGTCCATGAAGCCTGTGAGTTTCATCCATACGTAAAGCGTATTTTATTAATGATATAAATTCATCTTTACAAAAACAAGAAAGTCAATGCTCCCAATATCGATTTGGTAGCCTTCAATATTGAACTGGTGCCGGCGAGTTTCATTAGTACGTGAAGCATAAATAATAATCTATTTTTACAAAAACAAGAACGTCAGTGCTCTCAATATCGATTCGGTAGCCTTTAATATCAAACTTCAGCTCACTCGCATTATTCAGCAAGTATGTTTATAAAAGATGTATTATCATAAAACAAACCACACAGCGTGGAACATCTGTTGCTAACAAAAATCCCAACATGAACAACAAAACTATGCCATACTTGCGTATTTTTGAAGAAGAAAAAAATACCAAAAAAACAACAACAGACGACGTATTCGAAAACGAATCATAATAAACAACAGCTGCATAAACAGATGACGAAACCGGCTGGCCTGCAGGGATTCAAACCCCGAACATTTGAAACCGAATGGCGACGTCTTAACCACTCGGCCATTGCGCCCGTTGATCAAAGACAAAACACTGTAAGGTCCATCTTTCTCCTATTAACAGAAGAAAACTATACTTTACAATGCTTTGAACGACAAGACCCTGCCATGCAGGCACTTTGATACAAGCTCCTGTGATCCATAGTATATATATACACACTAATTAACCTGCGTTGCAGTACAGTGCTCAGTTTTGCTATTGTATGATCGAGTGAATTGAAGTGACCAGATCTTCGTTTGATAACAACACAGATAGACATAGACTCTCGCTAATACATGAAGCTGATTTAAAGAGCTTTTTACAATTAGTCAAGTTTTGACTGAATGTTTTTAGATAAGACTGGGAATCGAAATGAGGTGTATGCATCTATATGTATCTGTTTGTATATATGTATACATGTATGTATGTGTGTGTGTGTGTGTCTGTGTGTATATGTGTAAATGTGTGTGTGTGTGTGTATGTGTATGTGTGTATGTGTGTGTGCGCACAAAAGTATTCTTTGATAACTATACCAAACCAATTTTTTATGAAACCTTGCATGCGAGTTCTTTCAGAAACTATCGCCAGGTGTTTTTTATCTTCATTTTTTCAATGTCTTTGATGAAGTCATATCAGGCTTTTTGCTGCCGCATTGTGGTGAGCCCAGTTTTAAGCAAATTTAATTATTTAAACTTTGTTGAAACATTCTTTGACACGGTCTGGACTATGGCATTGAAGTTCACCTCCGAAGCTCAAAATTCTATGAATTCGTTTGTTCATTAAAGTTGTCATTGACATCGAATTTTCACAAACATATTAAAAAATGATTGCATTGTATTCCTTATGAATTCCTGAATCCAAAAATATACACGTATGTTATATGCATATGTTTACACTAAAGAAAATAGGATAATGCAAACTAGGTCTTACGTTGGAATGTTTTATTCGGCGAGACACAGGGCTTGTCTCGGTTTAAAGGGTTTGGCTAGCCGGGTGTAAAATAATAGTCTCGACGATGACTGATCCCAGGTTTTCAGTTTTGAACTTTTATTTTCAGGCCAACAGATTAACTTATTGTTTTGATATTGCTTTTTTTCATTAGCTCAGGAAAACTGAGAGTATAAGCTAATCAAAGTGTGATGTTCAAATACATTGATTTGCTTGAAGACACAGTCACAGCCACACATCATACTAATTATCATACACTCACAAAAAAAAACAAGTCGCGTAAGGCGAAAATACAATATTTAGTCAAGTAGCAGTCGAACTCACAGAATGAAACTGAACGCAATGCAACGCAGCAAGACCGTATACTCGTGGTCCACCGCTCACGGCATAGGCAGTGAAATTGACAAGAAGAGCGCGCGAGCGGGGTAGTGGTTACGCTATGCTGCATAGCACGCTTTTCTGTACCTCTCTTCGTTTTAACTTTCTGAGCGTGTTTTTAATCCAAACATATCATATCTATATATTTTTGGAATCAGGAACCGACAAGGAATAAGATGAAAGTGTTTTTAAATGGATTTCGAAAAAAAATTTTGATACTAATATTTATATATTTAATTTTCAGAGCTTGTTTTTAATCCGAATATAACATATTTATATGTTTTTGGAATCAGCAAATGATGGAGAATAAGATAAACGTAAATTTGGATCGTTTTATAAATTTTTAATTTTTTTTACAATTTTCAGATTTTTAATGACCAAAGTCATTAATTAATTTTTAAGCCACCAAGCTGAAATGCAATACCGAACCCCGGGCTTCGTCGAAGATTACTTGACCAAAATTTCAACCAATTTGGTTGAAAAATGAGGGCGTGACAGTGCCGCCTCAACTTTCACGAAAAGCCGGATATGACGTCATCAAAGACATTTATCAAAAACATGAACCAAACGTTCGGGGATTTCATACCCAGAAACTCTCATGTCAAATTTAATAAAGATCGGTCCAGTAGTTTAGTCTGAATCGCTCTACACACACACACACACACACACAGACACACAGACACACAGACACACACACGCACATACACCACGACCCTCGTTTCGATTCCCCCTCGATGTTAAAATATTTAGTCAAAACTTGACTAAATATAAAAAGATGTAAGCAAGCTTACACATGCATACACAAAGACTCGCACACATACACAACACCTGCATGTGCCTCTGTATTCGTGTTTCTCGCTTTTTCTCACTCTGTGTTCCATTCTTACATAGTTTACATGTAAGATAAGCAGAGAGCTACAATGTAAGAAAAAAATTTGCACACCAATTGATCGACGAATAGTGATGCTTTATTTATTTGCATACCTCTTAATCAATTTATAACACATGAACTGATCAAATCAGTTGGATTTCACACACACACACACACTTAACAAACACCCCACACACACTCATGCACTAACATTCTCTCTCCCTCTCTCGTTCTCTCTCTCTCTCTCGCTCTCTCTCCCAACAATGGAGTGCTTCTGGAATGTTAAGATGAAAATACATGTAACAGACTGGAATGGTTCAATCAGAATTACCTTTTACAGATAAATATATCCACCAATAGAGTTATCAATGCACATGAGTTATGTAAGGTACCGCTGCGATTGTAGACAACTGCAGCAGAATGAAGTGATTTCTTTATTTCTTTATTTGGTGTTTAACGTCGTTTTCAACCACGAAGGTTATATCGCGACGGGGAAAGGGGGGAAGATGGGATAGAGCCACTTGTTAATTGTTTCTTGTTCACAAAAGCACTAATCAAAAAATTGCTCCAGGGGCTTGCAACGTAGTACAATATATTACCTTACTGGGAGAATGCAAGTTTCCAGTACAAAGGATTTAACATTTCTTACATACTGCTTGACTAAAATCTTTACAAACATTGACTATATTCTATACAAGAAACACTTAACAAGGGTAAAAGGAGAAACAGAATCCGCAAAAGGAGAAACAGAATCTTACGACATGCTGGGGAGCATCGGGTAAATTCTTCCCCTAACCCGCGGGGGGCATGAAGTGATATGGGAGAAAGACAAAAACACCAAGAGAAAACAACTCAGCTTGTAAGTTGTATAGAAATCTGGTTGCACATTTGTTTTGCTCGGTTAAATACAG
The DNA here is from genome assembly GCF_037325665.1 of Littorina saxatilis. Taxonomy (NCBI): domain Eukaryota; kingdom Metazoa; phylum Mollusca; class Gastropoda; order Littorinimorpha; family Littorinidae; genus Littorina; species Littorina saxatilis. The sequence continues at coordinate 19,336,912 of NC_090246.1, forward strand.
TAGGTACAAATGCCTGAACTATTACGTACAGCTAACACAGAAAAGATATCATCTATGGAAACACTGTGGTAATAATAATAATAATAATAATAGTGGCAAGCTTATATAGCGCGAACCATGGGGTTAACCCACGCTCTCCGCGCTTTACATCAAACTGAACAATGCAATACATGTTTACAATAAATAGTATCCTAGTTCATACAGTAGTGTAAATGCCATAATGCATTAATTATACAAACAACAACATCCAAAGACAAACAGTGCATGTAAATTAACAAACAAGATCAAAAATGAGCTGTAAGTCAAACCATAGACCATTTATCCTGGACCGCCAACTAGCTCTCTCTCCGCTCTTTCTCTCTATTACGAGGTAGCGGCCTCTCGCATTTAGGAACCTACGCTTACAAGCCTTTCAGAAATCAGGGGGACGTGATATCCGGTGTCGATTGTAAACATGGACGAAGTTGCCGAGGTAAGTTCTGAAAATGCAAAAATAAACTCAGCAAAAGTGCATATGGAACATGTTTTTCGATAAGTTTTGTTAAGTTTAGTTTGGAGTTTTGGAAAATCCAGTTCATTGTCACCTCCCATTGTCACAAATAACTGGAGCGTGCTTTCTTTTCACTGTCTTCGAATCGCTGGCCTTTCAAACCGGACGCGACGCGCCCCTGAAAGTCGAGAGTCGTAACCTCGAAGGGTCACGTGACGAGTTGGCGGTCCAGGCTATTTTGGTCTATGGTCAAACAAATAAATAAACAATCGAACAGATAATCCATAACAACAGTATATGATTCAAACAACCACCAATCGGCAAACAACCGCATGAATTTGAGAAAATACAGCAACGCAATTGTAAGCATTTTTTTCTTTCATGATCAACGATCGAACTTTCAAGAAAAAAATTTGCAGAGAAATCACACCTCTTGAGTAAACAGCTACGGAACACAATCAATACATTAAAAAGTTTTAAATGAAGATGGGTATAGAATATGACAGATTTTGTGATTCATGGTCTGGTGTGAAATTATCGATGAACAGTGGAAATCTACCCATTAACCTGATCTAGGGGGGATGCATAAATATGATACACGTTCAAGTAGTCTCTCAGTTAGCTGTGAGAGTCATTACTTACTTACTTACTGCCCGTTATGCCGGTTTGCATGTAGGGCAGCAACAAAGGACGGGCTCCACTCCTGTCTGTTCTGGGCCAGTCTCTGGATGGTACCATTAGCAGAGTCATTAGCAAGTAGTTCATATATGAAGTCTTATATCGCGCGCGTATCTCCAGACTCGGACTCAAGGCACAGGGTCAGGGATCTATTTATGCCGTGTGAGATGGAATTTTTTACACAATACATCACGCATTCACATCGACCAGCAGATCGCAGCCATTTTGGCGCATATCCTACTTTTCACGGCCTATTATTCCAAGTCACACGGGTATTTTGGTGGACATTTTTTATCTATGCCGATACGATTTTGCCAGGAAAGACTCTTTTGTCAATCGTGGGATCTTTAACGTGCATACCCCAATGTAGTGTACACGAAGGGACCTCGGTTTTTTGTCTCATCCAAAAGACTAGCACTTGAACCCAGTAAGGAAAGGGGGGAGAAAATTGCTAACGCCCTGACCCAGGGTCGAACTCGCAACCTCTCGCTTCCGAGCGCAAGTGCGTTACCACTCGGCCACCCAGTCCTTAGTAGTAAAGACATTCCGCAAACTACCAAGATGATAATTCATTCATTCATGTGAAGAGATTACATTGATCGCATGACGTAAATTGATGCAGGAATTCTTCAGGGCAATTTGAATCAATTCCAAACACTGCTTTTGGGAGGGAAAGAAAATGTTTGCTTCCTATTGATTACTCAAAAAGAAGAAAAAAATATATGTGAAAGAATTAAGCAGGAGCAGAGTGATAGGATGGTAATACGTAAACACAGTTCTTGGGACTTGAACCTTGCAGGTAGGTGAGCTGAAAGGATCCTAGGAGTACGGTATATATATATGTGAACAGAACGCAATCATTTTGACCATCGTTGCAATCGCGCGAACGGAGAAAGAATTCATTAGCAGTAATGCTCTGCACAACTATATATGTACTAGCTGGACTGTCAACTTTTTTCCTGCCCACGTGTGATCCAGGTTTGCAAGTCCCATGGTTTAAACTTGGAGATTTTGTGCTGTTCTAGCTACTAGAGTATGTTGAGAACTTGTTTTTCTGTTCCAGTTTCAGTTTGCAAGCCACATGCAGATTTAGGCTTTTGTCTACATGCAGACACAGAAATAAGACAAACGGATCAAGAGTCTGGACAGGAAGTTGACTTTGACACACACAAAAATCCTGCACTGATCAAAAACAACTTAACCCGGCCAGTACCAAAAGTGGTGACAAGCCCAACTGAGTGTCAGGTTATAAGTTCTAACATTTCAAAGCAACACCCACAGACGTTGCAGCAGAAGAGAAATGTGTCGTGGGCAAAAGTAGAACCAGTCTCTTAAATAAATTATGCATGTCACAAAGTCTGAGCCTAAAGAGATTTGTAACGGATTCAGTGGTGACAGGTTGTGGGTGAGTTTAAGTGTTTTAAACCACTTTAATCTGACAGTGTATAGTACACAGAACAATATAAGCACTAATTCCATCACATAGGATATTTCTTGTCCATACTTGTTGGACAATAATCAACAACTTTTCAGACACAGGCTTTAAAGTTCAACAGCCCACAACAATTCACTGGTGGTGAAGTCTGAATTGAGTCACTTAAAGTACCTAAGCCCCCCAATCCCCCTGCTAATTTCTTTAGACTGGTATTGTGTGTTTGCACTGTAAGATGAGCAACATAACTTTACTTTACTTTACTTTATTTGGTGTTTAACGTCGTTTTCAACCGTTCAACGTTATATCGCGACGGGGAAAGGGGGGGGATGGGATAGAGCCACTTGTTAATTGTTTCTTGTTCACAAAAGCACTAATCAAAAAATTGCTCCAGGGGCTTGCAACGTAGTACAATATATGACCTTACTGGGAGAATGCAAGTTTCCAGTACAAAGGACTTAACATTTCTTACATACTGCTTGACTAAAATCTTTACAAACATTGACTATATTCTATACAAGAAACACTTAACAAGGGTAAAAGGAGAAACAGAATCCGTTAGTCGCCTCTTACAACATGCTGGGGAGCATCGGGTAAATTCATCCCCCTAATTAACCCGCGGGGGGTATACAAGCATTCATGCAGGTTTCCCTTTACAGACAGAATGATTGACACTGCACGCCCCCCGCTCTGCACAGTGACCTCCACTCTCTCCAACCCCTCCCCCAGCCAGAACGCCTCCCTTGCTGCCATCGCCTCCCATTCACTGTTTGTATAAAAAGAACACAAAACAAAAGATTTTCACCTTCCTCATACAGACATGTAAATTTTAAAGTTCCCACGAGCTATCACGTAAGCATCCCTTTTCGAAAGAGCAAAAAGGGCGGGGATGTAGCTCAGTCGGTAGCGTGCTGGATTTGTATCCAGTTCGTCCCCACGTTCGGTGAGAGATTTATTTCTCAGAGTCAACTTTGTGTGCAGACTCTCCTCGGTGTCCGAACACCCCCGTGTGTACACGCAAGCACAAGACCAAGTGCGCACGAAAAAGATCCTGTAATCCATGTCCGAGTTCGGTGGGTTATAGAAACATGAAAATACCCAGCATGCTTTCTCCGAAAGCGGCGTATGGCTGCCTAAATGGCGGGGTAAAAATGGTCATACACGTAAAATTCCACTCGTGCAAAAAATCACGAGTGTATGTGGGAGTTTCAGCCCACGAACGCAGAAGAAGAATAAGAAAGAACAATACAATGGAACACACCTTTGAAGACCCACCGATTTAAGACCCCTCCCTGTTAAGTCTGGTTTTTTTTTAGAGTTTCTGTTTATAACCTGTGTAAATGTACAAACCATTGTAAGACTCCCTCCGTTTTAAGACCTGATTATCTCAGATATCTGGAGGGGGGTTCCACTGTATTAATCCCACTTTCTTCCAACTACCATCTATTCCTACCTCTACCAACATCCGTTCTCATAGGCTCTCACATCTTACACAGATCAGGCATGGGAATTGTCCGCCGAATTTTATTTTGTTCTGCGGAAAAAGCAAAAGTGTCCGCCGAAAAAATAAATGGGGGAGGCAAAAATGGTTCTAAAAACTGAATATAATGGCAAACTTGGAGCTAAGATGACACCAAATTACACCAGTTGGGTTCTTTGGAGAAAAAAAAATTCCGCCCAAAATGCCCCCAATTAACCCCCCTAGCAGGGCTAAGCGCTTCGCGCCGTCGACTTTGCTATTACTTACAAATGTTCAGCCTTTTTTACTTTTTTCAATTCCCATGCCTGACAGATGTTTGACATCTTCCCCATGTACACATCTTGATTTTCGTTTTGATTTCTTCAGCAACAATTAACATGCATGCATAAAATCACAAAATATAAAATTATGATTGTCACACACCATGAACAAACAAGCTGGAATAAAAATATGAACAAACATTTGATTTTGACAACGTAGATGTGTGCAATACTAGTACTTGTACAAAAATATGTAGATCACTTTTAAGAAGACAAAATAACACGAGAGAACAGTACCGTATGATATGAGAGGAAATTACCTGTCAACCAAGTCAGCTCAAGTAAACATTTCTTACATCAGCAGTAAACACTATGTAAATGAAATGGGTAACCCCTTGAACTTAACTCTTTTACATGTGCCAAGAATAATATTTTCTGCATTAACACAAATGTAACACAAAAGTATGGAGACTGCTATTTTAAGATCTCATTGCACTAACACAAATGTATTATGTTGAAATGCGTTTCAACTGCAAGGGAAGAAACCCTGTATAAATTACCTGGAATGATTTCCACAACACTTTCCCTCTAAAAAACAAACAAACAAACAAACAAACAAACAAACAGCAAAACAAAACAAATCAATACAAGAAGAGCAAACGCTCAATCGAGTCACTTTCGCAGTTCTGAATATTATATGAGGCATCAGATGGACAGGAAGAAATTGCTATTCACAACACAATGAGTCACGTTCACATAAAATTTGAGCCCGGTCACTTTTATAGTTTCCGAGAAAAGCCCAACGTTAAGTTGTGTGTTGCCGAACAGAAAAGGCTAGTTATCTCCCTTGTTTTTCTGATAACGTTCGTAAAAGGCTACAGATGTAAATACTTTGATGTAAAGAATAATCCTACAAAGTTTCAATCACATCCGATGAACTTTGTCAAAGATATAAAATGTCTAATTTTTCCTTTGACGCTGACCTGTGACCTTGAAAAAGGTCAAAGGTCAACGAAACCATCGTTAAAGTGTAGAGGTCATTGGAGGTCACGACTAAACAAAATATGAGCCCGATCGCTTTGATAGTTTCCGAGAAAAGTCCAACGTTAAGGTGGTGTCTACGGACGGCCGGCCGGACGGCCGGCCGGCCGGCCGGCCGGACAGACTAACACTGACCGATTACATAGAGTCACTTTTTCTCAAGTGACTCAAAAACTGATGTGTCAATCTCAATAAATTAAAACAGTTTTTCTGATTAACTCAGAAGCGAAGGAAGAAAATCCATAACAAAAAGCAGAGACCTTGCAGCTATTCCACTGAGATTATAAAAAACAGAAACAAATTTCAATATTAACACAAAAAAAGTTGTTCCTGAAATCGTAAAGTGTCAAAAGATTAAATCAAGAGTTAACAGAATAAATACAGGTAACTTACAATTCCACAAAAACAGCGAAAAAGAGAAAGCAAGCTCTGAATTATCACGCTGGAAGCAATGGCATGACAACAGTCAAAAGTATTTACATTAACATACGTAACACCGATAATTTGTCAGAAGGCTGATTTCTGAATGCATTTCTCAAATACATCAAAATATCAAGGAGCTGATTTCTTAGATAGTAAATTGATGTATACATGTAACTGGATTTCAGTTTGAATAAAAATTACCAGCACAGAATATAAGGCCCAAATAAAAACGAGATCACACACACACAAAAGACATGAGTTACCACATACCTCACCCTCCCAAAATTCCACAATAAATATAAGTATTAATTATACAATTATGACAAACATTTCACTGAAAACTATGATGAAGGATTTCTCATTTTCAATGTCAGAAGTCTTCAAGCTTGCACACATTATGCAAAATACATTATAGAAAAAATAAATCAGAATATGTATCTTCAAAGGAAAGTGAAACGGAATCTACCGTATTTGACAGACTACAAGCCGCGACTTTAAAAAAAAAAAAATTGCATTGCGGCTTATAAAAAGATGCGTCTAAAACGTTAACTAAACTTGAATATTTCACCTGATGGAAGTCGCCGCGGATTTTCATTTCGCTCGAGTAGCAATTACCGGTACTTTATTAGCTCTCTACTCAAGACTCGGCGCTTTTCTCTAAGACTCGGCGCTTTTCTCTTTCTTTCGCGAATCTTCATTTGTCAACAAGTCGTCGTGACAAGATAGCGTACGGAGAAACACCGGATGTATCAGGATCTCGCGTGCGCGAGATTTAGTTTTTTTGTGTCTCGCCATAGTTGGAGGAGAGAGAGCCGCCATGTTGTGTTTTTGTCTGCTCGAAATGTGCGCAAAAGTCGTAAATCATCCCAAAAAAGCTTATTCCAGGCGGGACTACATGTGTGTGTTGGGTACAAATTATGTGTTTGATATTTTTCTTCAAACTTTTTACTTTTCTTCTTTGTTTCACTTCTTTATTCTTGGAGCCGATTTCGCCAAATACCGTACTTTCGTTTGCCTGGTTGCTTTGATTGATTGAGACGATCTGATTATATTTTTTTCGACGGCGGCTAATAAAGTGACGCGGCCTATACGTGGCTCGTCCCAATTTTTTGTTTAAAAGTTGGGGGTGCGGCTTATAAAACGGTGCGTGTTGTAATCCGTCAAATACGGTACTTCCGTTAAGCTCTCAGTTTCATCTGAAGTATTGCTTGAATCACACAGCCTTCTTCAGCACATAGTTTGAGGTTTATGGGGATTAATTTCGATCAATTCTACTCATTATCATTGTTCCTGTAATTTGCATCGCTGTCCTTGCTCTTGTACATTACTCGTATCACTCTCGCTGGCGCTCAAGTGACTGTTTGCGACCCGAGCAATAAACTAGTAAAACTTAATGCAAACTGTGAAAATGACTTCATCAGCTTGGCCTTTGTGAAAACAGATGGCCTTTCCACATCCAGCTTTCTTCAGGATCGGAAATGTCAAAATCATCAACGCTGAAGAAGGAATGAATCCAAGATGGCCGCCCGACCACTCGTGCGCAATGCATGTAGGGAGGTAGCCTCAACCTGACCCTGACCATTGCCGGTCAAGGCCGTCTTTTTTTAGGGTCACTTCCCCCTTACTAGGGTGAATTAGCGTCCTAGCACTTAAACTGAAGTAAATTGCTATATTGGGATAAGATAATTTAATAGCATACTCTTGACAAAGCTGTAAATTCATAGCTCACAATTCAGCGGCATTTATTAGCCTCCAATTTTGCAGAACCTGCTCTTGTAAGCATAACAAGTCATTTTAGATACCTTTGAAGTCACGGAATGAACTGTACTGATGCTTTTCGTTTTCATGCGTTTATAAAGGAAACCCTCGGCAAAGGCGCCATTTCAAAGAAGGGGAGGCAACTCTGTCGATATTACGTACGCATTTTCTCTTCATTTTTGTCGATAAAATGACCAAATTAATTAATTCTGCTCATGGTTGGAGCTGAATCCGTCAATCAGTTTCACGATAAATACTCTTTGTTCGATTAAAGGGACTTGTATCACAAATAAGTCAAAAATGCCATTGGATTGTGAGCTCTGAATTTACAACGCTAAAGTTCAATATTACCGATCCAGCAACGTCAAGAACGTATAAGTGGAGACTAGAGATGCACAGTGCAGGGACATCAGTTATTCGGAGTAGAAGTGGTCAAATAAAACCCTATCATCCATATTTAGGTCAACTAAAGCACACGACTGGACCAAAAATGTCGGCAGACAGATAGGTCTATTAAGTCACCTCTTTAGTAGTTTTGATTAGATCAGAGTATGGAACAACAGTACTGCAGCTGCATAAGCTGCTATGGCGTCACCGACACACAAGCTTTCAATCAAAACCAGTCATATATCAATCATAAGCCAGTCGTATCAATCAAAAGCCGGTCACATCAGAATTTTCCCTGTTAGTTTCTCTGCTTTGCGCAGGTGGGCTTTCATCGCTGGAATGTTCTTGATCTATGGAGATGTCGGCCTCAACTGTTTTGTATTTGTAAAATTTCGCTGCCACTAGGAAGGCCAGGAAAAAGATCCCCATCATAGCTGACAGCAGGTAGAACAGGTATTCCGCATGGCCGTCGTTGATCTCATCCGGAAACCAGGGATCTGAAAAGGACAATGACAATCTTTATTTAACGAGGGTAATACCAATAGATTTAGCAGCGATCTGCTTTTATACATCTAGCCCTCTCCCTAAAGAGGGACTAACTAAAACAAAAACGAACAAAAAACACACATTTCAACACACACACACACACACACCCACCCTTGTAAACACAAACACACACACACACACACCTTACACACACACACACACACACACACACACTGGACCCACACTTACACACACACACACACACACACACACACACACACAGAGTGACAAACAAATTCCAACCAAATCTCACCATCTGCAGTTGCAACTCCTACAATTTTCAATAGTGCAGTTGCAAAATAGCTGCCCAGACCACTGGTAGCCATAAAAACACCCATCATTACTCCCTGCATACTGGTAGGTGATTGGGTGTAGGCAAACTCCAAACCTGCAACACCGTACAAAAGCACAGGTAACGGTGAACACAGTACAAAAAGCAAAGGTAACAATGCAGAAAACATTTGGTAGTGTATCAACAAAGTATGTTCATAATTAGCCCTAATTGCTGCCACTGCTTGAGGGCTTTATTTCTTTATTTGGTGTTTAACGTCGTTTTCAACCGTTCAAGGTTATATCGCGACGGGGAAATGGGGGGGGGGGGGGGGGGGGGGGGGGGAATGGGATAGAGCCACTTGTTATATTGTTTCTTGTTCACAAAAGCACTAATCAAAAAATTGCTCCAGGGGCTTGCAACGTAGTACAATATATGACCTTACTGGGAGAATGCAAGTTTCCAGTACAAAGGACTTAACATTTCTTACATACTGCTTGACTAAAATCTTTACAAACATTGACTATATTCTATACAAGAAACACTTAACAAGGGTAAAAGGAGAAACAGAATCCGTTAGTCGCCTCTTACGACATGCTGGGGAGCATCGGGTAAATTCTTCCCCCTAACCCGCGGGGGGTCTTGAGGGCTTTAAATCTGAATGTCATCACAGACAGTCTTGCCCCCACCCCCCAAATGGCTCCAAACACCAAGATGTTATGAACAGATAGTCTCAAAAATCAGGGTCTTGAAAGGAAGGAAGGGTCTTAATGTGGGAGACAGTGGAACCTCCCTTTTAAGACCCCCCAAGTTAAGACTCCCTCCCTTTAAGACTTTATTCCTTTCAGATTTTCTGTTCATAACCTCTATAAATTTACCTCCAGTTTAAGACTCCCTCCTTTTTAAGACCTTTTTCCTTTCAGATTTTCTGTTCATAACCTCTATAAATTTACCTCCAGTTTAAGACTCCCTCCTTTTTAAGACCTTTTTCCTTTCAGACTTTCTGTTCATAACCTCTATAAATTTACCTCCAGTTTAAGACTCCCTCCTTTTTAAGACCTGATTTTCTCAGATTTTTGGAGGTTGTAAAAAGGGAGTTTGATCCACTGTACAAGTGACCTACACACCTGAGATGCTTGTGAAGGCTTCACTGGCCCCAACCAGAGCAAACTGAGGAATCTGAAGAAAAACGGTGACGTTGGACGCATAGAATGTCTCATCCCCTACCACCTGCTCAAAGCCCAGGTGTTTTTTGCGCTCTATTTCCACCACAGCTGCTGCTATCATTGACAGGGCTGCTAAAATCATACCTGTACCTGCACACAAGACAAAAGAATAATGACACTTCAGTGTGCAGCTTCACAAAAGTTTAAGACATAAAATGAGTGAATTGCATGTTTTAGCTCTAGCATCAAAATTAGCGAAGGAAAAAGGAAACTCAAATTTAACACACGAGAATTTTGATGCATCCTTTTGCTTAACAAATTTCTACCTTGTATTTAAGACACATGCATCAAATGTAATCGTCACAGTTATCTGCCTTTTGATACTTACAAAAACACCCAACATGGTGTTGTCCAATTATTACACTAAAAACAAAGAGAGAAATAATTAAGATTTAGTTAAAAAAAAATAGTTGATGGCACGCTTAGTCATCAACAAAATTAATAATTTGCTGGAAATAATGTACATTTATGGCCTAAATCAATAGAAGAGAGATAGAGATAGAGATAGAGAGAGAGAGCGAGAGAGAGAAAGAGAGAGAGAATATGCATGTGTGTGTGTGTGTGTAGGTTAATTTGTGTGTGTGTGTGTGTGTGTGTGTGTGTGTGTGTGTGTGTGTGTGTGTGTGTGTGTGTGTGTGTGTGTGTGTGTGTGTGTGTGTGTGTGTGTGTGTGGGTGTGTGTGTGTGTGCAGGGTTCGACACTTAAGCGGGGGCGGGGGGTGGAACGTCCCAGAGTTTTGTGTTCCGCCCCAAACATTGCCGAAGCTTGAGGCCCACTCCGCCCCAGGATAAATTCCAACAATGACAAACCGAAAATTCTAATGCCAGAGCCAATCACTAAAAATCGCCAGTCAAAGTCGTCACTGAAATTTGCGTTACGATCAATGCCGCAGTCAAGAAAAAAAAACATTGAAATCGTCGAAGGACAATGCCGCAAGGGAAATAACTCCCAGATTGCGCTCTTTAGCGTGAGAGATAAGTATCGCCTTCAAATGCCAAACGCAAAATGTGGCGACACATCCCTGGTGTAAAAAGACGTGGAAATGAATATGAAGAACAAGGTGGAGAGAAACGAAACAAGTCGCGTAAGGCGAAAATACAACATTTAGTCAAGTAGCTGTCGAACTCACAGAATGAAACTGAAGGCAACGCAACGCAGCAAGACCGTATACTCGTAGCATCGTCACTCCACCGCCCGTGGCAAAGGCAGTGAAATTGACAAGAAGAGCGGGGTATTCGTTGCGCTGAGAAGGATAGCACGCTTTTCTGTACCTCTCTTCGTTTTAACTTTCTGAGCGTGTTTTTAATCCAAACATATCATATCTATATGTTTTTGGAATCAGGAACCGACAAGGAATAAGATGAAAGTGTTTTTAAATTGATTTCGAAAAAGAAATGTTGATCATAATTTTTATATATTTAATTTTCAGAGCTTGTTTTTAATCCGAATATAACATATTTATATGTTTTTGGAATCAGAAAATGATGAAGAATAAGTTGAATGTAAATTTGGATCGTTTTATAAAACAAATATTTTTTTTACAATTTTCAGATTTTTAATGACCAAAGTCATTAATTAATTTTTAAGCCACCAAGCTGAAATGCAATACCGAAGTCCGGGCTTCGTCGAAGATTACTTGACCAAAATTTCAACCAATTTGGTTGAAAAATGAGGGCGTGACAGTGCCGCCTCAACTTTCACGAAAAGCCGGATATGACGTCATCAAAGACATTTATAAAAAAAAAATGAAAAAAACGTTCGGGGATTTCATACCCAGGAACTCTCATGTCAAATTTCATAAAGATCGCTCTACACACACACACACACACACAGACAGACACACGCACATACACCACGACCCTCGTCTCGATTCCCCCCTCTACGTTAAAACATTTAGTCAAAACTTGACCAAATGTAAAAAGGAGACCGATGCAGCCAAAAGCGCGAAGCGCTGTCGTAATTTCAATGTCAGATGGTTGAAAGAATTTCCCTGGCTTCAGTACGATGAAGAAAAACAGACAATGCATTGATTGCCGCACGTGAATACTGAGAGTGGGCCCCAGATCATGTTTTTGTTTTCCGCCCCAGCAATTTCCATCTCTGGGGCCAGTGTGGCCCCAGACCAAATAAGTTAGTGTCGACCCCTGGTGTGTGTGTGTGTGTGTGTGAGAGAGAGGAATAAATGTGAGACAGACAGCTAGACAGAAAATGCCAGAGAAAGACTAAATGCGCGAGAAATATTATGACGTCTTACATTTTAATTAGTTTGTCTGTTCACTTCAAAGACTATGAGGTCAATATATAATATATGAACGTTTCATTTTTGTCTATGATTAAATCTTTCTGTTTCTGATTTCAGTCAAAGTTCCAGGAGAATTGCCTTGTATAGCTCACTGAAATTGCACACACGCCTGGTTAGTGCGACCCTTAATTTTTGCTGCAAGTTTCCCACTGGTAGGAAGCGGCCTGAATTTTGTAGCAATGGGATAATGCAGTAGGTAAAGTGTGAGAAAAAACATCCGGAACCCAACCTATTCTATGCAGGTGGCTGAGAGAACGGTTGATACGCTGGAAGCTGCTAGCTTTCCACTGGTTGGAAGCGATCTGAATTTTGTAGCAATGAGATAATGAAGTAGTAAAGTGTGAGAAAAAACATCCGGAACCCAACCTATTCTATGCAGGTGGCTGAGAGAACGGTTGATACGCTGGAAGCTGCTAGTTTTCCACTGGTAGGAAGCGGCCTGAATTTTGTAGCAATGAGATAATGAAGTAGTAAAAATGCGGAAAAACAAGAAAAAAAATCCGGAGTCCATTACCTATTCTATGCAAGTGGCTGAGAGGACGGTTGATACGCTGGAAGCTGGGGTAGATAACTCTGTCCAGACAGGGGATGAGCAGCATAATGGCGATCGTGTTGAACGCATTCAGCATAGCCACAGGCACCTGGGTACCGCCAATGTGGAGGTCCATGCGTTCGCCTTGAATGAAGAACGTTGACTGCATCTGTAAAACATGGGGGGTACATTTGATAGTGGAACCCCCCTTTTAAGACCTCCTCCTGTTTAAGACCCTCCTTTCCGGGCGGGGATGTAGCTCAGTCGGTAGCGCGCTGGATTTGTATCCAGTTGGCCGCTGTCAGCGTGAGTTCGTCCCCACGTTCGGCGAGAGATTTATTTCTCAGAGTCAACTTTGTGTGCAGACTCTCCTCGGTGTCCGAACACCCCCCGTGTGTACACGCAAGCACAAGACCAAGTGCGCACGAAAAAGATCCTGTAATCCATGTCAGAGTTCGGTGGGTTATAGAAACACGAAAATACCCAGCATGCTTCCTCCGAAAACGGCGTATGGCTGGCTAAATGGCGGGGTAAAAAACGGTCATACACGTAAAATTCCACTCGTGCAAAAAAACACGAGTGTACGTGGGAGTTTCAGCCCACGAACGCAGAAGAAGAAGAAGACCCTCCTTTCCCACATGTTCTGTTCATATCCTCTTTAAATCTACCTCCATTTTAAGACGCCTTCCATTCTTAAACCTCATTTTCTTAGATTTGTTAATGTCGTAAAAGGTCCGGGTTCCACTGTAATACAAACGGAACAAAAATGTATTTCATTGTAATTTATGTTAAAAAAAGTCAGTGTACGAGTGTTAGGAATATAGTTATTGAAAGATCAAAAACAGCAAAAATAAGGTTTGGTGGGGGGTGAGGGCAGCTAGGGCAGAACAGAGCAGGGGAGGGAAACGGAATACATCTGTGACAAAAATTATTGACAGTAATTTAACAACAGCAAGTGCTGACCTATAGGAGGTTAGGACACCCATGTTCTCCATTCTCTCTCGATCTCTTTCTCTCACTCTCTCTCTCTTTCAGAGACAGGGAAAAACAAAGCTGTGAAAAGATCGGCAATCAATGCTTGGGAGTATATGCTTGGATATTCAGGGGACAGAACTTGCATAAAAACAATTATCATACATAGTTTTGTTTGGATCTGCTATAACTGAATGTAATGTGTCTTAGCTTTTTCATGAAATGGTACATGTGACAAATTTGACAGCTCTTTTCTTCTGGAAACAGCTACACTTTATGTAAAACTCCCAAGAAGAAATTAAGCGAGCTACTGAATCTTTTAGAAAATTCACAAAATGTGTGAAACGGAAAATGTGAAGAAAGCACACTGAAACCATACCACGTACGCCATCAGAGCTCCCGCGTTGATAAACCAATAAACCCCGTAATAGAGGAAATAACATTGCATATATTGTAGATCAAATTCCTAAAATGTGTGAAACTGAAAATGTGAAGAATGAACTCAAAAACCATACCTGTGAATAGATAGTCCAGTACATGATGACAAAGGCAAAGATGGGTAAGAGTCTGACGACAGAGATAACCCCATCCACGGTGGAGTCGTCGAATGATCCGCCATAACTGTTTCTCGCCTTGTCAAAGAAGCTGACCGCTCCGGGGACTCTGTTGAATGACCTTTTGCACCCTTGCCAGCACATGACGAATGAATCCGCCATCATGCTCCCTATACAACAACACAGTCAGTTGTTAGCTGTTGTTTCTTGCATACATTTGATACGTATCTCATCATTTTATTGCTACAGTAGAACCCCCTTTTAAGAATCAAAAAACAAGAATCATAGGTAAATGGAACGTTTATAAAAAACAAAAAAACAAACTGTAATCATTGTGAAGATAAAGGAATTTATGCGACACATGATGACACAATGTGTACAGTTACTTTTTACCTTGCGTCTGCTACAATAGCAGACGACTTTATTCTGTGTTAACCCGGATGTATTCGAGGGTTGGGTATTGCAAAGGATGTTGGGTAGTGCTAAAAATAGCCCTCAATGATCCTGCCGAAGTGGACAAAGAAAGCTGAATTTTCGCTTTTGCCAAGGTGCAATGGGGATCGATCCTCTGCACTTTATGACAAGAATGCCTTTTTGGTCAATTCTGAGATCAAAGCACAGGTCAAAGAAATACTAGATTACATGCATTTTGTTCAATTTGATTTTGCACATTTTGAGCAGGAGAATCCAGTGCGTTTTGCTACACTTTCCAGATATTACAGAGATGGTGTGCATTTGACAGACCAGGGTTACTACAGAATGTACAAAGTGTTCAGAAAGTTAAAACAAAGAGAGGTACAGTAAAGCGTGCTATGCAGCGCAGCGCAACCGCTACAGCGCTGAACAGGCTCGTCACTTTCACTGCGTTTTGCACTAGCGGCGGACTACGGTCATTGTGAAAAAATGCAGTGCGTTCAGTTTCATTCTGAGTTCCACAGCTTGACTAAATGTAGTAATTTCGCCTTACGCGACTTGTTTTATACTGCATTTTAGAACATTTAATTAGCACTCTATCTGTTTATGGATCCAACACCCCCCCCCCACCCCTCCCACTTTTGGGAACTCAAAATATCTGAGAAAATCTGGTCTTAAAAATGAGGGAATCTTAAAATGGGGGTACAATCACAGAATTTATGAACAAAAAGTCTGAGAAAACGGGGTCTTAAAAGGGAGGGAGTCTTACATTGGGGGATCTTAAAAGGCCCGGGATTCCACTGTAATCATTGTGATGAAATGTTTCATTGAAATATTGTTCCAGTCTTGGTCTATTGCACCATTACATGCTTTGTGTGAACTTTGTGTACATCTCAAAACCCAAACTCGAAAACTTGAATACAGAAGTATTATAGCGTTTAAGCAATTAAGGTCATAATGGCCCTTTCTTACAGCTAGTCCTAAGCTACAACACAACATAAAACGAATAGCGAGAAATGAAAAAATTGAACAAACAACTGCATTTGATAAGGCATATTAACACACACAGAGAAATTCCTTCAAAGGCTTTACAGACTGGGCCATGTTCACCATGGAAACCACTCAGTGTGTCATTCACTGATTCAGGGGACATAATGAGTGGAGATTCCATCTCTCATTTTTTCAGCTCTCTGAAAACCATTCTCAGTTCTTCGACATCATATGACTTGTTCAACATGCAAATTAATGGGCGCAACTTTCCGACAACAGGAATACAGAATCTTTAATTACCCAAGGTTTGGGAATTAACCTTGACATTGTGGTTAAAAAAAAAAGTATAGAGGGTCTCTGTATTATAATGTTTGTGCATACTGACGTGCATTTAAAATGTTCACATGAGCTTCTCCAAAAGAAGTACACTAAAAGGCACTAAGAATATATAGCACATAAATTGTCATTTAAAAAATTTAAAAAGTGCGCTACGTTGGAACCTTACCTGCTGAACCCCACTCGATAACGACCACTGCTCATAACAAACCAAAAATCCTCGAACAATTTGTTCCTGCACAATTTATCTTTTCATAGCCAAACCCTATCTATAATGATCACTTTCGGTTGGTCCCTTGGAAGGTTGTTACAGACAGGTTCTTCTTCTTCTTCTCCTTGTTCATTCATGGGCAGAAATTCCCATGTTCACCCATGTTTTTGCATGAGTGGGTTATTACGTGTATGACCGTTTTTACCCCGCTATTCAGACAGCTTGGAACACCGCTTTTGGGGGAGGTATGCAGGTTATTTTTGTGTTTCTATAACCCACCAAACTCTGACACGGATTACAGGATCTTTTCTGTGCCCACTTGGTCTTGTGAGTGCGTGTAAACACTAAGGGGGATAATTTAGGCACTAGCAGGTCTGCACATAAGTTGACCTGGGATCAGAAAAATCTCCAACCTTAGCCCACCAAACGCGGCCGGGGTTTGAACCAGCGACCTTCCGAATAGGAGGCCGATGTCTTATCACTAAGCCACTGCACCCGTCTTTCACAGGTTCAACTATACATCCTGACCTTTTATGGTTCTGTAGCGGTAGTTCTTTCTGGAGAGGAGGAGGAAGAAGATGGCGAGCATCATACTGAGGAAGGGAATGAAGAAGCCCCACGCAAAGCTGACGTTCTGCTGAACGGCCGCAACTCCCACGTACGCTATCAGAGCTCCCGCGTTGACAAACCAATAAAACCTGTAGTAGAGGAAATGACATTGCATACATTTTAGATTATGTCAAAGTTTTGTGATGGGGAGAAGGGGAGAAAGGGAGAGAGAGTGTGTTTCTGAGAGAGAGAGACAGACAGAGAGAGAGAGAGAGGGGGGATGGGAGAGGCAGAGAGATAGAGAGAGAGAGAGGGGGATGGGAGAGGCAGAGAGAGAAACAGACAGAGAGAGAGAGACAGACAGAGAGAGACAGACAGACAGAGAGAGAGACAGACAGAGAGAGACAGACAGAGAGAGAGAGAGAGGGGGATGGGAGAGGCAGAGAGAGAGAGAGAAAAAGAGACAGACAGAGAGAGAGAGAGAGAGAGAGAGAGAGAGAGGGGGGGATGGGAGAGGCAGAGAGAGAGAGAGAAAAAGAGACAGACAGACAGACAGACAGAGAGAGAGAGAGAGAGGCAGAGAGAGAGAGAGAGAGAGAGAGAGAGAGAGAGAGAGAGAGAGGGGGGGGTGGGAGAGGCAGAGATAGAGGTTCAGACAAACAGACAAAATTAATACTGAGCTGCGTGTGTTGTGGGAAGGAGGAGGGGGAGACAAATACTGAGCTGCGTGTGTTGTGGGAAGGAGGAGGGGGAGACAAATACTGAGCTGCATGTGTTGTGGGAAGGAGGAGGGGGAGACAAATACTGAGCTGCATGTGTTGTAGGAAGGAGGAGGGGGAGACAAATACTGAGCTGCGTGTGTTGTGGGAAGGAGGAGGGGGAGACAAACAGGTGTGCATGTAAACACATGTGTACGCACTCGCACACACCCTGACACGCATATACCCATTCACTGCAATTACACAAACACACACACACACATTATACAGAGACTCAAACACACACACACTGACACACAAAATTCACACCAAAAAAACACACAATTATCTAAATGCATGTCAAGTTTATCAGAAGCTGCTGACCAGTTGAAGAAGGTCTGAATGGCCTTGGGTCCCAAGTCCTGAACCTGCTGCGCCCCAAAGGGACCCACGTTGGCCTTGATGCCGCCCGTTCCTATAGAAACCAGAACCAGGCCCACCATGTAGAATGTTCTCCGTCCAGTCTGGAATCAGTCATTGGGTGCACATGAGTTTGAGTCAGGGAACAGTGTAAATTTGTCAAATTCAACAGAGTAGGATGAGTTCGCATGAGAACCCCCCCTCCCTCCCCAACACACACACAAACACACTATCCCTCAATGCTCATGCAGGATCCATAAAATATACTTCAAAATATCTTTAAAAAAAATCAAACTGTCTCATAAAAGTTTAACGTCACGTACATGGTTTAATGACAATAAAACCAACAAACAGATGATTTATATTACTACCACCATACAGCTCAGCTGTCAGACTGACTAAGCCCCAATGCATGATGAGGGCTCTGCCTTGAAGTGCAATTAATGTCAATTCTTCCTGAGAATAAATTAATTGTTTTTCCCATTGTCAACCCTCACCTTCCTTCTCTACAGTTTTGTTTCCAATCAGTTCTTTGCCTCTTCTTTTATTCCGTTTCTTTCTTTATTTGGTGTTTAACGTCGTTTTCAACCACAAAGGTTATATCGCGACGAATTTATTCCGTTTTAACCCTTGACCTTTCAGGAAACAGCAGGACAAATACAATAGACAAGCAGCCCTGCAATATGACACGAACAGGAAGTTTTGTAATCTCATGTGACTTGTGACTAGAACTAGGAGAGTGTGACCAGGCTCAGGCCAAAAAGAAAAATATGTCTGTTTCCGGTAACATCGCCAAAAAAATAGGGTCGGTCGTTTTTTGTTTGTTTTTTTAAACGCTTCCTTAGTTTACTTACAATTATTTAGCACATGTTTTTGACCTAGATATATTGAAACTAAATAAAGTATACTTGACTTCATATTTTTTGGGGTGTTTTGTGTGTGTGTGTGTGTGTGTGTGTGTGTGTGTGTGTGTGTGTGTGTGTGTGTGTGTGTGTGTGTGCGAAAAGCGGAAAAAAAACCTTTAGGGTCGGCGCTTAAAAATAGGGTCGGTCGGGTTACCGGAAACAGACATATTTTTCTTTTTGGCCTTATCTAGTTTGACACTCAAGGCCGTGGAAGCTTGGATGATGTATTGCAAATAAGAGTTAAACAACAACAAAGATGAAAGAAAACATGATCTACAAAAAAAGCAAAAGATTTAAACAAACAACAATTACACATTAACATGCTTCCATTTGAAACTTCGAGGTCTTCATCGGGGATAATGACGCCCGACCAAAGGTAATTGAAAACTTTGGGAGGGCGTCAATCCACGATGAAGACCGAGAAGTTTCAAATGGAAGCCAGTTAATGTTATTGTAATTCAATCTGACGACGATCTCTTTCCTGCTTTCATGCGGTTGTAAACAGACAGAATTGGTTCTGTTCTGTTCACACACTACTTTCCGTCCACCTACCTGCAAGGGTCAAGTCCCAAGAAATATGTCTCTGTATTCCTATCGTATCACTCTCCTCCTGTTTTGTTTTCTTTCACATACATTTTCCCTTCTTTTTTGATGGGTTTCTGGACAGCAAACTCAAAACAAATTCTTTTCATCACAAAAGCGATCTTTGGAATTGACCGACGTAGTCCGAAAGAATTCATGCATCAACTTACGTCACATATTCGACGTCATCACTTCGCATACCTTATGGTCTCGGTATTTCGTTGGTACTTCATATTTCCTACTTGTAAAATGACCCTCAAAGCTAACCGAGACTAGTTGAGGTTGTATTAACTCATTCGCTGCGCAGCTAAATTTCCCCTGTGTTCCCTGCCAACGCGCGATTTAGAGCCATTTTGAAAAAAATATTAAAAATCAACAACACAAGATAACCTTACATACCTTATGTTTTTGCAAAGTTTGAAACTTACTCTTTTAGAAAATATATGAAACATTTGAAAGTACATACCTTTTGTTGTCTTCATATCCACGCAAAATATCCAATTTGAAGCAAAACAAAAAAACTTTCTACGTCATGGGTTCATCATATGATCATACACAATGTCATGATCGACACTTGCATTGCCCGAATCATCACCCAAATGATCGTCCATTGGCACAAAATCGTCACCAGAATCTAAAATATCATCTCCACTATCATCATCACTGAGGTCAAGATCAGAACCGTACTGAATAACACGTTCTAGCACTCTTTTCAAGTTACTACGTCTCAGCAGAACGATCCGCCATCTTGGAAAAGTCAAAACACGTGGGTCGCACACCGTCAACAAAATTTTTATTAATCCCAACAATTTAAGGGAAGGAACTGTTTACAGTGAATGGTACCACTGTAGACAGATAGAAGTTCATTGCAGGGGTTGTTTCCCTTGGTCAGCAGGACCGTTTACACCGTTAAAAATTCGTGATATCCGTCGGAACTCAAGTGCCGGCACGCAGCCAACGCTAAACACAGGTGTCGGAATTCCAGTTCCGACGCGCAGCGAATGAGCTAATGCGCCTCGCCAGCAGGTTGTTAATGGCTTTTTTAGCGAGTGGTTATCGACAATTACTGACCGGTAATTTTTAATGAGTTGGGGCATTCTGACCAATCACAGGATCTGTTTCATTAAAAAGCCAACTCGATTGAATTACAATATAGGATAAGGAACCAAAAAGTTGCCCTGAAGGAGGGAATTGAATGTAGTGTTTGTCATAGAAGGTGCAAAGTATTGTGATGGGTCAAGTTACTTCCACGGTCATCAGTGGCGATTAAGCCCTTGCTATCATTAACATTGGGTCACACTGGGTACGTTGCACTAAAAAACATATGACAGCTGGACAGCAGAATACAGTGGAACTCCCCTTTCAGGCCCCCCCTCACCCCCCCCCCCTCCCCCACAACTGACTTTTTCAGATGTTTTGTTCTAAATGGCATCAATAATGAACATCATCAGTCTTCCTTTTAAAACTCACTCCCTTATGAGGCCTTTAAAGTGAGGTTCCACTGTACGTGTCAACATGCAGAGTGATGATCCATATAGTATTCACAGTGCACTTTTCCAGTGAGTCAGTCACAGTGTGTCAGTGTCAGTATGTTATAATGTCACATGGTAATCTAGACTTCCTTAATCATAAGGAGAAAGATAACGTACCCAAAAGATAGCAGTGAAGTAACACTGAGAGAATAATGATTTTTTTGTTATATTATTCTAATGATGTAATGTAAACAGCTGCAGGGGTCACAATTGCAGTACATAATATCAGGCGTGTGCGTCTGTCTCCATGTGTGTGTGTGTACATGTGTTTGTGTGCGCGTGTGTGTGTCTGTCATTGTGAAGAAGTTCTTACCACGCTCAGACCGTACTGGTCATCATCGAACAGTTGATCATAGTCAATGGCTGAACAGGGCAAAAGGAACAAACCTGTGACCAGAAAAAATTCACTGTTGAAATGTGTATGAACAACATGAAAATAACTTCAGCAATACGTTTGTGTATTACCATGACACACACATCCACATGAACACACAGAAGACACACACACACATCCATGTACTCACAGAAATTAAAGACACATGCAAACACATGATTACACGAAGACACACACACACATCCATTGACTGACACTGACAGTCTCAGACATTGTAGATCTAATGCATGCACACACAGACACACACACATCCATGTATACCCACATACATTAAAACACACACATATGCATGCACACACACATAGTCAAGGTATACATCATTGCATTACCCCATACAGATCATTTGTGACGTTTGTAGCTGGAAGCATATATTCCCCACTCACCTAGCAGGTAGATGAGAGCAAAACCGTAGATTGCATTGTACATCCCAATGTGAGCATCAGCAATGTAGCCACCAATTATTGGCATCAGATAGGTTGTACCTGTACACAAATATTTTCAAGATAAATTATTTATATGGAAGCAAAAATAGAAACATGAAGTGCAGCTTTGAAACAATGGGCAACTTTAATTTAATTTACAGAATTGTTATAACACCCAATTTGGAGTGTGTGCATGGGTGTGTGTGTGTGTACATGTGTGCATGTGTTTGTGTGTGTATGTAAATGTGTGTGTGGTGTCTGTGTGTGTGTGTGTGTGTGTGTGTGTGTTTGTGTGTAATTACATTAAGTCTCTCAGTTTTGAAGTATCTATCATTCTCAAGAAATGAGTGAAAATCCATGCCTGAGTAAACTACATCAGTAAGGTCAGCATGCAGGGGTGGTGTCAGTCTCACCCTCAGTGTACCGGTATATATATATTGTCACAATGTCTTTTGGGGGAAATTAGGCCACACCAACATTGTGAGGGTCAGCAGAGTCAGTGAGTGTATTATACCATGTGTTTGTGTCTCTGTACATGTATTGTTGAGGAAATTCAAGTTTGCTTAAAGTTTAGCAGTGGTGAAACTTGGTCCATTGTTGTGATGGCCCACCTGAGAAGACGAGACTGATTGTGGCAGCATCGTTACTGCTGAAGTCCAGCCTGCTGGTACAGAAGAGAACCAGGTTCGCCACTACACTATAATATGCCAGACGCTCACAAAGCTCCGTGGACAGAATACATAGCACCACCATCAGTTTCTGCGGGCTCATCTCAGACACTGGCTGAAAGACGAAACAGTAGAGATAGGTAAAAGTAGATTCATGTTAAATTTACAATTTTTTATTTACTTTAATACCCTTGTGGGTCGCAAGGAATAAGATGCTACTCATATAAAGTATATAGTGATACTTATTCTTTCACTATCTTCTTCCTCTTCCTTCATTTGCTGAAACTCCCACGTTTTTTTTAACGCGTTTTTACCCGGCCGCCATTTAGGGTATGTTATTAAAACGTTTAATTTATGACGAAACAAAACGTTACATTCTCTGTACTGCGACCAATCGATCTTTTAAGTGGACAGACAGAATTCTGAACTTATGATACAGACAATAAACTTATCTAAGAAATTGTCCAAGAAACTCGATCAGAATACACAAGCGAGGCCGCAGACCACTGGAATGCAGTACAGTGAAAACTGTCAAATACGGTCACTGGACTTAGCGGACACTCGCAGAATACGGACAGTCAGTCTCGGCACGGACTGCTTTACACTGTAAAACACCTGTACGTTACGGCCACCTCGGCATTACGGACGCGGACACGTATTTTGGGTCCATAATAAGTGTGTGCGGCCAGATCAAAGGCATTGTGATAGCTGGGTGGCCTTGTTAAAAGACACGACCTTCTTCCCAGGGGTCAATGACCCAGTTTTTGCCATGAGAGGTGGTTCCCCTGTCATATCTGAGAGAGGAAACACTTCCTGCATCGCCATCGGGGTCAGTGACCGGTCAGTGACCGAGTTTAACAGAGTGGAAATCTGTGTGTGCGGCCAGATCAAAGGCAGGGCAGTACCTAGTAGCTGAAACATGCATTATCACAAGTTTTTAAACTTGTTTTACAACAGTCAATATTAAATGTTTCTCTATTTAATCTAAACAGCTTCTGTTTTTCTTATAAATGTACATGTACATGTGCAGTACTCTCTCTCTCTCTCTCAACTTGACTTTGTCGCGTTTACTTGCACCTGTCTAATAAGGACACCTGCAGAATAAGGACACTTTTGTCTGGTCCCAAGGGTGTCCTTATTTGACAGGTTTTACTGTACAGTGAATTTAACATTTTGTTTCTTTCTTTCTTTATTTGGTGTTTAACGTCGTTTTCAACCATTCAAGGTTATATCGCGACGGGGAAAGGGGGTAGATGGGATAGGGGAAAGGGGGGAGATGGGATAGAGCCACTTGTTAATTGTTTCTTGTTCACAAAAACCACTAATCAAAAAATTGCTCCAGGGGCTTGCAACGTAGTACAATAATTATATGACCTTACTGGGAGAATGCAAGTTTCCAGTACAAAGGTCTTAACATTTCTTACATACTGCTTGACTAAAATCTTTAGAAACATTGACTATATTCTATACAAGAAACACTTAACAAGGGTAAAAGGAGAAACAGAACCGTTAGTCGCCTCTTACGACATGCTGGGTAGCATCGGGTAAATTCTTTCTCGTCCCAACCAATATATATGGGACTCCCCCTAACCCGTAGGGGGTAACATTTTGTTTTGTCATAAATAAAACGTTCAAACAACACACCGTTCTTGTTTTTTGTATTCTGAATTTTAAAATGCTGGCAGTCTATCTGTTTTAGGATTTCATCTATTGTAACTTCCGAGCTCAGCATGTAAAAAATCTGAATGACCATCGGTCAGGGCGCGATGTAGCTCAGTCGGTAGCGCGCTGGATTTGTATTCAGTTGGCCGCTGTCAGCGTGAGTTCGTCCCCACGTTCGGCGAGAGATTTATTTCTCAGAGTCAACTTTGTGTGCAGACTCTCCTCGGTGTCGGAACACCCCCGTGTGTACACGCAAGCACAAGACCAAGTGCGCACAAAAAAGATCCTGTAATCCATGTCAGAGTTCGGTCGGTTATAGAAACACGAAAATACCCAGCATGCTTCCTCCAAAAACAGCGTATGGCTGCCTAAATGGCGGGGTAAAAAACGGCCATACACGTAAAATTCCACTCGTGCAAAAAAAACCAGTGTACGTGGGAGTTTCAGCCCACGAACGCAGCAGCAGAAGAAGAACCATCGGTCAAGCAAACAATAATTGTATTAAGCATACCTTTGGTTTATAGTGAGTTGAAATCTTGAGGCCCGAAGCAATGGCAGGCCCTGCTCCATTCTCTCTCGCCTGTTCAGAGATGGATCTGTTGGTGGACAGAGATCCAGACCCTCCCTCATCCAGAAGGGGGCGTTTCTCATGAGTGGCATCCATGTCTGACATCTGCTGTGGGATGGCAAAAACGGCTTTGCAATTAGACTTGGGAAAGCAATGTACATGTCACAATAAATTCAGTCCAAAATTAAATGAGAAAGCGCTTAAAACAAGAAATTCCTTCGAGGTAGGAAAAACCCCCCCGTTGGTCAAAGGGAAATAACCATTCTCACTGCACCCATTCTCACTGCCACCAACTGAGAAGGTTATTTCCCTTTGACCATGAATATGTTTCTTTATAAGTCCTTGTAGAATCTTAATCCACCAATAACTCCCTAACCGTGTGTTTGACTGGTCCCAATTTTTGTAAGGACCGTCTCAGGAATGTATAGAACCTGTTCACTAAGTTTGGTGACGATTGGTCCGTTCATTCTTGAGATCTATATGCGAACACAAACACACAAACAAACAAACAAACACATCGACCGAAACCTATACACACCCCTATACCGGGGGTGTAATAATCTGCTGCTAGGGCTACAGCTGCGCACACCTGTTTCCAACCTTATTGTGAAGCATTGCATTCTAGTCTTTCAAGCCCACGCACACTCACACATAGACACTACAGGATGATAATGATCACTTTGTTTTCTATTTCATTTTCAGAATATGAAAAAGTGCTGATGAAACAAAACCATCTGGCAATTTTTTAAGTGGATCTGAACTGACACATGTGACTTTGCAAGAACCGGCACTTAATTATGTAAGCTCTCAAAATAGAGGTTCCTTATTTTGCCTGGATTGACAGTTATACCTCCGCGACGTGGCTTGAGAACCAACATGTCCCTTATGAATCCTCCATATACTCGGGAACCGGCACTCAAACAGTAGCTCTCAAATTAGAGGTACCTTGAATTGCTTTTCGAGAACCTACGATCAAAACATTCTAAACAAAATTTAAATCAGCGTACCGTGGTCCTTTTTTTATTTATTTTTTTACAAAAAGGCTGGTTTATTGAGATCAATTTTAGACTTGGAGTTGTATCTCGTCAATACATTTTAGCATGTACCAGTGGTCAACTAACGGAAGTTCTTGAGCCTGGAGGATCTGTAAGTGACATGTTGGTTCTCGAGCAATGTATGTACGTCCTTTAATTAAAGATTTGCAAAGAATAGCCCCCCCCCCCCCAAAAGACTGTGACACAAAAAACAATTTTTTTCTGATGACAAGACAAAATAAATAAGGGTCAGAAGGTCGGTTAATTCATTTTACATTTTTGTTTGGATTCAAGTTTGTTTGTGTTTGTTTTTCTTGTTTACGAAGGGGTATCATGTGGCTATTAGTATTAATTATTGCCGGAACTCACGCGAACATGTGCCCCTCTGATGTCGGAGAAGAGCTAGTAATATATATATGTATATATATCTTTTCTTTGTAAAATCTACAAAATTTATTTATTTTCATTTTTAATTTCTTTAGACAAAAATTCTCTGGGGAAAAATTAGAGTAGTGTAGTACATGTACTATCAACTGTGCCACCACCCAGCCTCTCCTGACTGTTATCTCTCAGACCTCTTCCCACGGTCTGGTATCATCAGTTAGAACATAGACCTATACTAATATAGGTCCCTGGTTAGAATAAGAGTACATTGTGCACCCTAAACTTCTTCCAGCACAGCATCTTTATGCTAATGAGTTTCACTCTGTGCTCAGCTCTGTTACTGTATGCTGCTTATATCTTATGCTCTATAGTTTAATGAATAAACTTAGTGATAGACATTCGTCTGATGTTATACTGATGTGGCTGATTGTGTGACCCTACGATAGCCTCCGAATACAAACACCAAACAACATACTATTACAGGTAGGTCGGGGAACAGGAAACACTATAATTTATTTTAACCCCTTCACTGCCCACCCCGTATGTATTACGTGGTCATTTTTGGTTTGTCCTACGCCCTGGACACGTAATAGGTATGTGGCATTTACATCAGCACTTTTCAGGACATTTGTGAAAACTAAATGGGAGGTAACCACTGTCCAACTTCTTGATGGGGTTTAAACACAGTTCTTTCCCATTGACCAGCAATACCAAAATGCTAATATATACTGTGGCAGTGAAGGGGTTAATTGTGTGTGTGTGTGCCTTAGCTCAATGATCTTTAACCTTCACCTTGCTTCGTGGGCGACCCAGAGCCTCACAAAATCGTCTTTATCTCTGAAACTATTTGGAGTTTTTGATTGAGACTTCACGTTATCTCCAATCACCATATGACCGTCCCATTGCCTAACTTTAAAAATATCATCTTTGTAAACAAACAAATCAACGATGACGTAATTTGAACTACACAATTCGGATGATGTGGGTTGTGGACGACCCAGATGGAATTACGTAAGGAATTGTACATGTGCGATCCATACTTTGCATGCAAATTTCAGAGGCGGCAAAACGTTTCATCCTATTTGGCTGGCGTAGGTCGTGAACGACCCATACCATTTACGTTGAATGCTGCTTTGGAAAGCATGGGTCGTTCACGACCCACATCATCCGGACTGTGTAGTCCAAAGCGTGATACGTATCGGTGAAGATTAAAGTAACAACTTAACTAGGTACAACAACAACATTTACTTTTTTTAAAGTTATTTACCAGCATCAGAATTCACAAGATCAGAATTGGTAAATTCATATGTTACATACCACCACCAACCTTTCAACTAGTAAATTTTACTATCACTCAGGCAAATTATCGCTGCAGAGCACTGTTGTGAATTTGATAGTTGTAATCAATCTGCCCGCATGCACTTATAATTATAATATGCTACTGCTAAACAATAGAGCCAAAAGTCA
>NC_090246.1:19364699-19379699 GCF_037325665.1 Littorina saxatilis
AAACTCTGGAATCTGACCACAAGTTCTGGAAATGGTACGGCATTAGCTAGTTTTATTACCAATAGAAAACACCATTTTCCTTTGGGATTAATTTGACAATATTTTTGACTGCGGGCAAGGTGGGTACCCGTGTGGCGCAGAGATGAATACAAAATGATGAAGGAACATCTTGTCCAATAATTATTGAGAATTAGTATTTCACTTCTGGTAAATGGAAAATTAACAGCACAGACATATTTCTGGTATGTAATGAATGTAGACTATTTTCTCTACTTGCACAATCAAATGATATAACTGTATCTCATTTTCCCTATTCTCAGTTTGAGAATGACCGCATCACTTCGGTAGTAATGAAATGTTTTGAACGCATCCTTCTGCCTCGTCTTCTCAACTGCACACAACCTTTCATGGACCCTTTTCAGTTTGCCTACAAGAAAAACAGAGGTACAGATGACGCCACACTCACACTTCTGCAACAAGCATATAGTCACTTAGAAAAACCTGGTTCCTTCGTCCGTATTCTATTTATAGACTTTTCATCTGCTTTCAACACAATACAACCTCACCTGCTTGTTCAAAAACTGCTTTCTTACAACGTCACTCCCAGACTCGTCCTTTGGATCACACAGTTTCTAGTGAACAGAACCCAGTCCGTCCGTTTCCATAGCGCACTTTCATCCATAGTTAGTACTTCTACTGGAGCCCCTCAGGGCACAGTATTGTCTCCAGTTCTGTTCACATTATACACTAACGATTGTCAAGGCACTGTTACGACCCCTCTTGTGAAATATTCTGACGATTCTGCCCTTGAAGACCTGTCTGACTCTGATTCTGTTTATTTTTCTGAAGTTCAAAATTTCAGCTCCTGGTGTAAAGATAACTATTTAGCCCTAAATGTAACAAAAACAAAAGAGCTAGTTATTGACTTTCGCAAAAACCCAGCTACAGTTTCAGATTTGTACATAGATGGTGTGAAAGTTGAGCGAGTGACTGAATACAAATATCTCGGAACAGTCATTGACAACAAACTAAATTTCTCCTCAAACACTAAAGCTATCCACAAGAAGTGTCAGTCAAGAATCTACTGCTTACAAAAGCTCAGAAGTCTGAACATCAACAGCCGCATCCTCCAAACATTCTATACTTCATTCATTGAATCCATTCTCACTTTCTCTTTCATCTGCTGGTATGGAGGTCTGTGTGTGAAGAGTAAGAATGTGCTTGGGCGGGTGGTGAACACATGTGGTAAGATTGTGGGGGTGAGACAGGAAGGATTGACTGTGCTGTATGAACGACGTGTGGTGCGAAAGACCCGTTGCATCATCCAGGATAGTAGTCATGTGCTCGCTCACCACTTTGAGGTCCTGCCCTCAGGACGTCGCCTCCGCACTCCCAGATTCCGCACGCTCAGAACTAAGAACAGTTTTATTCCAAAGTCAATTGGCTTTTTAAATACCTAAGTTAATTAAAACTAGTATGTGTACCGGTGAACATATGCACTGATTTCTGTGATGAATGAATGTGATAACCCTCGAATGACTAGTCCTGTGATAAATATTGTTCAATGACATATCTAGTCCTGTGATAATGATAGTTTTTAGCGTTAAACTTTTAACCTATTTGGAATCATGTTACTATTCCTGTTAGTGTACATATGCGTGCGCGAGTGTAGTATGCTTCGTATGGTATTTTTATCTGTTGTCTTATTATTTGTTTTGTCTTTTAATGTGCACCACACTGAAATTTCTCTGTATGAGATAATAAAGTATTCGTATTCGTATTCGTATCTGATATCGGGGCGAAAAAAAAATGTGTGCGAAATTCAGTGTGACACCTTTATTAGTACAGACAGATTCGCGGCCGGTGTACTTTTCAAATGATCATAATGTTTCCTTCGTTTCAGCGGTCCAGTACAAATTAAAAAAATGTAGAGAATGTAAATTTGGTATTGCCATTGCATTCAAATATTTCTAACCTGGACTTTGACCGGTTTATTTCGGATGTGATTATCATCTTGGGTACTGCTAAACTTGCTGAACATATTCAAATCAACTGGTAATCTTCTCGATTTCCTGGTTTTGTCAGAGCACCACGCATAATGGAGTCACCCATGCACATTTTTAATAATAAATCTGGGTGACCTCGCTCTTGTTTTGTATCAGGCGCGCGAACAAAAAAGGCCTGACCAAAATTAGGCTTCCCTGCGGATAACGACATCCGTAGCTGTAACTGTGACCTTTTGTTTTATAATTGCTCCGTTTCATCGTTTGAAGTTGTCAGAAATTACAAGTTTGTTTCAGTAAACCCTTATTTTGCAACCTACAGCGCATAGCCAAAAGGAGAAACAAATCTGACATTTATTGTTGATAGGGCAATCGGTAACCTTTACATTGATATATAATTTGACGTCACTTTATATGGTACGAACATATCAAACTTGCTTGAAATCAGAAGACAAATTCGCAGACAGGCTTTAGAGTAACCCCCCTTTTCTCCCGTTGGTTGGATGTAAGCCAGTTTCTTGTCCGATACTATGTAGGCTACAGTCTTCAATATCGGTGTCCGAACCACCCCCCGTGTATACTACATTGGGTGTGCACGTTAAAGATCCCACGATTGACAAAAGGGTCTTTCCTGGCAAAATTGCTTAGGCACAGTTAATAATTGTCTACCATACCCGTGTGACTTGGAATAAGGCCGTGAAAGGTAAATATGCGCCGACATGGCTGCAATCTACTGGCCGTATAAAATTTCATCTCACACGGCATCACTGCAGAGCGCCTAGAACTGTACCCACGGAATATGCGCGATATAAGCCTCATTGATTGATTGATTGAATACTTGTTTGTTTGTTTTTTCCTGTTGGACGGGCCACGAGTTGCCGTAGACATCAAAGTTAACTCTGATTTTGATATTTGACACTTTTGTCAATGGTTTTTGTGTTCAGTGGAAGCAGGGTCCGCACTGCTATGAGAGATGGCGGGGAGGTTTGCATAATTTGCGTTGTGAAAGGAGGACCTGTGTTCTTCCGATCGATTATCACACTCTGTGCAATAAATTGAATTATCTGATGTTTATCTTGAGAGACATCTTTCATATCTTGTTTTGTAGTTGTTATTCTTTTGGCCTTTCAAATATTAATAAAGAAAGAAGAAGAAGGAGGAACCTTTGCTGTAGAGGGTTGATGTATGCGAAATCAAATCTCTGATTTTGTTGTTGTTTTGCCTTAAAGGTATAAAAATAATCAGTCAACATAGCGGAGAGTTATGACGACCTTTCGCGTTCACGTGTGCAACGTCGTAAAAGTTGTGGGGATTTTTAAACATTCACAATGATTTAAGTTAACCAAACGCAAATCGTGAGGTGGTCTAAATTGATCAGGTTTGGAAATCCGAAACGGACAGGCTGCTTATGTTCCAAAATCTTGTGTTCCTTTTCCAAAATCACCGGATGTGGCTCATTGTGTAAATCTAAATACTGGGACCGTGAAACGTTACGTAAAGATTGGTCAAATTGACATCATACGTTGCAATGGTTTGTTGTTGTTGTGGTTGTTGTTTTGGTTGTTGATGTTTTGGTTGTTGAGTGTTGTTGTTGTTGGTGGTGTTGTTGGTGTTGGTGTTGTTGGTGTTGTTGTTGTTGCTGCGGCTCGGTTTGTCAAAGAAAATCAGAAAAATATTACAAAGACTTTATAAGTAAATGAATAAGGAAATTACCAAACAACATTTACTTTCAACCTTTTGCTATTTCTGTTGTGTGTTTTAAACCAGTATAATTATATCAAGAACACAGCGGCATTAAAGATGTTTTCGA
This sequence comes from Littorina saxatilis, assembly GCF_037325665.1. Classification (NCBI taxonomy): domain Eukaryota; kingdom Metazoa; phylum Mollusca; class Gastropoda; order Littorinimorpha; family Littorinidae; genus Littorina; species Littorina saxatilis. The sequence continues at coordinate 19,368,513 of NC_090246.1, forward strand.
ACACATCTCCCCCCTCCTCTTTATAATCATCCATCAGAACGAAAAAGTGATAACTCAGTATATTACCACCAGTGCAGAGAGCAGCCCAGAGCGTCGGTTAACACCATACCGAAGTTGCCGTCAGTGTGTGACCAGATATTACTTGCGGAACACGCATTATTAAACATTATTGCTATTTCATATGTTACATGGATTTCCATTGGTCAATTGGGCAAAACTGAGCTCAGTGCAAAAGTGATATCGACGACATTTCCGTTTTGATATCGACGACCTCTTTATTGCTTCCCCACTTCAAAAACAAAAACACCTACATTTAAAAACAAACAAATATATATGAAAATGTAATTATCCCAGAATTTAGTTGAGCAAGTGACTAAAGACTTTTTGAAAGAAACAAGACATTTTGAAATACTGAAAAGTACAAGAAAAGAGTGAACAAAAAGAAATGATAATCAGAGGGAGGGATATGGAACAGCCAAAACTGAGACAAATACTTTTGTAATTTCTTTACAGTAAATACAAAATGTCCAGAGAATTAGCAATATATCTAACATTGACTGACTGTGTGATGATATCTTTTGCTATTGGTCTGTTTCGACGGTGATATCAAAATCTCGACCTCCGGTCTCGATTTTGATATCACTGTCTCAACAGACCATAGCAGAAGATATCATCACACAGTCCGTCAATATTGGGTAGTATGCATAATGATCAGGACGACCAAATGAGCGAAGAGGAATAAACCGAGCGAGAAAAACAACTCTCAAGAAGAAAACAACGACGAAAGGGACGAGGGGGGGGGGGGGGTTCTGGGGTTTCCGGAACCCCCCCCCCCCCCCAGCCGAAAAATAAAAAAATAGTGGTTTTTTGGGTTGAGTTTCAATTTTTTGGGTATTAACCAGTGACAAAATCTGCTGCCTGAAACTAGTAATGATCATCCTCAGAATGCACCAGATTGCACCATTTTGCATCCTTTTTTTCAAAATTTTCCGGGGGGACATGCCCCCGGACCCCCTAGCAAGCTAGGCGCTTCGCGCCGTCGGCTCAGCGCCTTCACACCCATATCTTCACAATATACTTTTGGAAACCCCCCTCCCCCCATAAAATGAACTGATCCGCCCCTGGAGACAACAACAAACAAGTCGCGTAAGGCGAAATTACTACATTTAGTCAAGCTGTGGAACTCACAGAATGAAACTGAACGTAGTCCGCCGCTAGTGCAAAAGGCAGTGAAAGTGACGAGCCTGTTTGGCGCGGCAGCGGTTGCGCTGTGCTTCATAGCACGCTTTACTGTACCTCTCTTCGTTTTAACTTTCTGAGCGTGTTTTTAATCCAAACATATCATATCTATATGTTTTTGGAATCAGGAACCGACAAGGAATAAGATAAAATAGTTTTTGAATCGATTTCGGAAATTTAATTTTGATCATAATTTTTATATTTTTAATTTTCAGAGCTTGTTTTTAATCCAAATATAACATATGTATATGTTTTTGGAATCAGAAAATGACGAAGAAAAAGATGAAATTATTTTTGGATCGTTTGATAAAAAAATAATTTTAATTACAAGTTTCCGATTATTAATGACCAAACTCACTCATTAGTTTTTAAGCCACCAAGCTGAAATGCAATACCAAACCCCGGCCTTTGTCGAAGATTGGTTTGCCAAAATTTCAATCAATTTAATTGAAAAATGAGGGTGTGACAGTGCCGCCTCAACTTTTACAAAAAGCCGGATATGACGTCATCAAAGGTATTTATCGAAAAAAAGAAAAAAAGCGTCCGGGGATATCATACCCAGGAACTCTCATGTCAAATTTCATAAAGATCGGCCCAGTAGTTTAGTCTGAATCGCTCTACACACACAGACAGACAGACACACACACACACACACACACACACACACACACACACTCACACATACACACACACACACGCACGCACACACATACGCACATACACCACGACCCTCGTCTCGATTCCCCCTCGATGTTAAAATATTTAGTCAAAACTTGACTAAATATAAAAAGGAAGAAAGCAAGGAAGAAATTGGTTGTGCGTGCTTATAGATTTATCAAGCAAATTTGTCTGACTAAATGTGACTTTCTTTCTCCTTTTCAGGCAGGATATCAAGAATATCAAGCCAGGATATTGCAGATTCAACGAAGTACTCGGCGTTTCGAACATACCCTCTCTCGTCAAACGAATTCGCTGGATACAGACAATCAAAAGGAAGCCGTAATCAACAGCACATTACCACCTTCTTATAAAGCATAGTCCAGAGCGTTCACACTACTAGATGGCATTCTGATAATCTTGTTCGCACCTATTTCACCTATTTCACGTGGAACGCGTTCTCTCTGAACAAAAAAGAGAGACAAATGTTAGTGTAGAGAAATAGCAGAAAGACAAAAGAAAGGAAGTGGTGAAAACAAACTGTGGTGTGGTGTGTACCAGAGACTTCAGAGTTAAGTACACACGTTCTCTGTGTGTACTAAGGTTTATGGACACATAGATTTTATAGGCAGCTTCTACGTGTACTTTTCTTGCCAGTGAAACTGGGGACATCGAGATGGTTTGAACATATCCTCCTAATACAAAAAAAACCCACACACCCTGACTTGACTACAAAAAAGAAAATTAATAAATCACAGAACAAACACAACCATCAGTGACCAGCATTTTATCATTAGGCAAAAAAAAAAAGAGGTCTGTTTACGGTAACATAGGGTGAAAAAATAGGGTCGGTAGGTCGGCTTTTTTTTTGTTTTGTTTTTTTGCATTTTTTTTCTCCCCTCTCTATGATGTTTCACAGTTCATTTCTTCTCATCAATCCCTGTTTTTGCCCAACATAACTATAAACAGTACTTTGAGCTTACCTCCCTTCTGTCATCTGCTGTTTGAGCGCAAACAGCTCTATTTTGGATGCGTTTTTTTTTTCAGACGATCCAAAAAAAAGATTAGGGTCGGGCGTAAAAACTAGGGTCGGTCGGGTTACCGTAAACAGACCTATTTTTTTTTTGGCCATACCACCCCTCGCACAGAGTACAGCCCACAGAGCGTTGACACCGCCCTAAAGTTGCGTCAGTTCGTGCACAGACATTGCACGTGAAACACGCGATCTGTGAACAGCGCAAACACCCACGTGCGCAGAGAGTTTCAATTTGCCCCGCCGTCAGCGACAAATAGACAGTGACACTTTCTTCCTTCTTCTTCTCCTGCTTCTGGTCGTTGTCTGGGTGTCGGTGTTGTTGGAGAAATAAGTATGGAAGGGTCTGAACTTATGGATGACTATGGGGGCGACAATGGCACCTTGTACTACAACTATGTATGGGTGGAGATTGGAGACTATGGCAATAGCACGTTCAGCATGTACGAATACTATACGGTAAGTTTGGATTTGTCTTTGTTTATACACTATAGTTCTTTTATTTCTAATCTATTATGGGTGTTGTTGCCGTTGTTGTTTGTGTTTTTTGTTGCGTTTTTGAGAGGAAAAAAAAGGATTTTGTTTTGCGTTGCCTCTTTGATTTCATAAATGATGGGTTATTATTTGTTCGTCATCAGGGGATGGGGGTTGGGAAGGAGGGGTGGGTAGGAGTGGGGGTGCCTGCATTTCAACCAGTTTTATTATTGCCCGAAACTGCGGAGTACCCTGCTGATGGACGCATCAGAGTCTGGAGGCGTCGTAGAGAGCGCTTTACAGTTAACGCTGTTCTAGAACGAAATCGTTTGATGGGGGCTCTGTGATGTCCCGGGGAGAGATCACCTTACGTCGTAGGACATCTCACTACCGATTAGTGAGTGATCGCTGCCGAGATAAGATTTTGCAGTTTTTCGTGTTAAAGGCTGCCATATTCGTAGCGTTCATTAATTAATTCATATTGTTTACATGCATGTGCCAATAATGTTATAAAACTGTATCCAAGGGGATATAATAACGATTGGCTGTAGCTTTCGAACACAGAAAAAATTATTTCAGTATTGCAAAGTGGTGTTGATAGTGTCGAATGTAAACCGAACAGTCTCAAACGCCATCTTTGGTTTACGAAACGTCACGAAGTAACGTCAACGGTCTAAAAATAGCCCAAGTCCTGGAGAACTGTTGCTAAACAATGCAAGAAAGAATTAATTATTTCTCGTAATTGGTAAGGACTTCAAACCTAAAACTTTGCAGGAAGCTTAATTTATACATCCCCGCAACGATGGGAAAAGCCCTGGAAGTAACTAAACTAATTAAATAGGACTATGTCAGCCTTTAAGAAATACTGCTGTTGTGAATTTGAAATCAGAGGGTTGTCTAGAGTAACAAGCTCTAGCGTTGTTTTTACTGGCATGTTAGACGTGACATTTTCTGGAGACAGTCCTCAGTTCTCAATAAAACAATTCAGACAAAAATGAAGTCATTTAACCTTGCCTGTGTTATTGTTTGGCTTTCCCTCGAGTAGCTTCCCTTGCTTCTCTGCCTTTGTCATTTGTTGGTTTGTGCAGTGCAGTTGTTTTGTCAGTTATTCTCCTCTTTATCTGTTCTACCGTCTTTCTTCTTCTTTTTTGTGTGTGTATTTTTGTGTTTCTGTGCCCGAAGAAGACCCTTAGGTCGAAACGTCGCTGTTATTCGTTCCGTGTTCGTCATTTTAACGCGAGTACATTGCTTTTTGGTCTCTTTATCATTTAACCTTGTCATTTCTGTATGGCATGCGTTTGAAAAAGTGGTCCTAAACTTTTTTTTGTAAGGGTATTATGTATATGTGTATGTATTGCCGAATTCGGTCCAGTGCATTTGCTAAGTTTTGTGTTCAGTGTTCGTTGAAAAGCTTTGATTATTTGTTTCCACTTTGACATGGAATGAGAGCATCCTTCCACCTTTCCACTTCCACTTTGACATGGACCCCAAAACAGCAACACAGTCTGGCTTCTATCTATGCGTAGTGGACATTCATTTGTGTGGTGAATTAATTTTTGTAAATGACACCTATGTTAATTCAGAAAAAAAAATCCTATTCTGACAAGAACGCAGCCTGGGTGTTGCATGATGGTATGTGTTCGAGTGGAATGATGCTCACACTGAGGCACACACACACACACACGCACGCACGCACGCACACACATACGCACATACGCACGCACGCATACACACACACACACACACACACACACACACACACACACACGCACGCACGAATGCAAGCACGTACGCAAGAACGCACGCATGCACGCACGCACGCACGCACACACACACACACATACACGTACTCACACACCAACACACACACACACACCCATATACACAGAAACGCACACACGCATACACACACATGTGCGCGCGGAGCAATTATTGTTGTAATCCTTCGAAATAGCGTCATTTGTGAGGATTAGTCGTAAACGACACTGTGTTTTTGTTTGTAAAGGGGAAACTATATCTTATCATTTGCAGTTCTGTAACGCTGATTTTGTTAACGAAAAGAGGCAACAAAAGCTGAAGATTAGGGTGGAGTATGTGTTGTTTGAGCCATGATTCAGCGTTATCTCTGCAAATCCCTCTGCCGGGTCTGTGTTCTCTCACGGACAAAAATGGCGAGGTTTGCTTTCTATTTGAGCGATTTAAAATGTTCTGTGTTGCAAAACAAAGTTGTATTTGTGAGAATCTGTGTTGTCACACGTGTGTATGAAAAGCTGAGGAAAGATCACAAACACTGACAACCTGAGCCGTAATTGGAAATGGGAGACAAATGGGATAACAGTGGGATTGTTCGTCCGTTTTGGCGTCCTGAAAATGGATAGATTGGGTTTTTTTGGCGGGGGGGGGGGGGGGGGGGGGGGGTTGTTGAGGGGGCAGAATTGGGGGTGTAGGGGGGGGGGGTAGATAAACGTGCTTTGACATCAAAACTCAACTGAGTGTTAATAAAGAAACTAGTACATGATCGATCATCCACCAAACGGCCTATCAGCTAATGCGAAGGACCAACCAACCAACACGAAAGGGTAAACGAGTAAAAATGAAACCGAACATGGAAAGTGTAGTCTGAGTCGTTTACCAAAAACTTGACTCTCCTAATCTCACGGTCTAAACTAACACGAACACATTTGTGCACTTAACTTGTGACCTTCGATTTGGTTCGTTTCTTGCCCTTTCCGAATCGGTCAGCAAATTAAGTCTCAGCCTTGATCGCGCGCTTACATAGAAAGCACGTGCACACGCACTCCCTCCTGCACATACGCACGATATGACGCACGCACTCACTCACGCGCGCACACACACACACACACACACACACATACACACACACACACACGCATAGAAACATAAAGGTTACACGAACGCAAGCACACACACACACACACACCGGCACACACACACACACAAACACACACGCGCACACACACACATTCATACACGCACGCACGCACGTATAAACGCACGAAGGCTACGCGAACGCAAGCACACACAAAAACACACACCCACAAACACGCACACACACACACACACACACACACACACATACACACACATACACGTACGCACGCTCGCATGCACGCACGCACGCACGCACGCACACACACACACACACACACAGACACACACGCTCGTACAGTCATCACCCACACATACACTCACTAATTTTTAACCTTGAACCCAACAGACACCCCCCCCCCCCCAAACCCCATTTCCCCCACTTCCCTTCATCCCAGATAGAAACTCCGCCACACATTCAGTAAAAAATCCCCATGGGATTTGCACAGATCAATCGCAACACACCCCCACTCGGACAGCGGTTCTGTCCCTCTGTGGCCGAGTGCATGGAGGGGTTGGCGCGAGGTCAGGGAAAGCGCTGTGGCATTTGGCGGACAATATGTCAACTTCTGTCCCCCGGAGGACTGGACTGTTTGTGTGTCTTCGCACTTTCGTACTGCGTCAGTTTTTTGATAACGTGTAAATTAAATAGATTTCATGGGCACATTTTTGGCACATGCAAGAGTGTGACGCGTAATACGAAAGAGAGAGAGGATGGTGCTATAGGAGTCCGGCCTTCGTCGAAGATTGCTTGGCCAAAATTTCAATCAATTTGATTGAAAAATGAGGGTGTGACAGTGCCGCCTCAACTTTTACAAAAAGCCGGATATGACGTCATCAAAGACATTTATCGAAAAGAAGAAAAAAACTTCCGGTGATATCATTCCCAGGAACTCTCATCTCAAATTTCATAAAGATCGGTCCAGCAGTTTAGTCTGAATCGCTCTACACACACACACACACACGCACACACACACACACATACACCACGACCCTCGTCTCGATTCCCCCTCTATGTTAAAACATTTAGTCAAGATCAAAGTGTGCGCTGATGTTCAAGTGGAAATGGCAAGACTCAAGAGTCAGAGAACAGCCCTTGGTTGTTAATGTTGTTAACCACCTTTTCACCATTGGCCAAGGTTACCTCTTCCTCTCTGATTCTTGTGCCAATTAAGGTTCAGTCTGTAGTGGATATACTGGGACAGCGTCCAGGTACTATGTCACAGTTCAGTCTGTATTGGATATACTGGGACAGCGTCCAGGTACTACGCCACAGTTCAATCTGTAGTGGATATACTGAGACTGCGTCCAGGTACTATGCCACAGTTCAGTCTGTAGTGGATATACTGGGACTGCGTCCAGGTCCTATGCCACAGTTCAGTCTGTAGTGGATGTACTGGGACTGCGTCCAGGTACTATGCCACAGTTCAGTCTGTAGTGGATATACTGGGACTGCATCCAGGTACTATGCCACAGTTCAGTCTGTAGTGGATATACTGGGACTGCGTCCAGGTACTATGCCACAGTTCAGTCTGCAGTGGATATACTGGGACTGCATCCAGGTACTATGCCACAGTTCAGTCTGTAGTAGACATACTGACACAGCGTCCAATTACTATGCCACAGTTCAGCCTGTAGTGGATATACTGGGACAGCGTCCAGGTACTATATCACAGTTCAGTCTGTAGTGGATATACTGGGACAGCGTCCAGGTACTATGCCACAGTTCAGTCTGTAGTTGATATGCTGGGACAGCGTCCAGGTACTATGCCACAGTTCAGTCTGTAGTGGATATACTAGGACTGCGTTAAGGTACTCTGCCACAGTCTTTGAGGACGTCTTTTCCGTTTTTGTGATAGTTGGGGCGGAACTGTCAAGTAATCTTTGACTAAGTCGGGACTTTGATATTGCATTAAAGCTAGGTAGCTTCAAAATAAGCAAATAAGTTCGCTCATTAAAATTGTCATCTAAAACAAATATTCCAATACGGATTCAAACATTACTGCATTGTACTTCTTATCTTTTCCTGATTTAAAATAAATATACATAATTATGTAATGTTTACTTTAAAAATGCGTTCAGAATTAAAGAAAACAGGTTGAGTATGCTTCGCGGAGACGAGTGTGACCCGTGACAGTTTTCAGGTATGGTTAACCGAGACTATCTGAATTTAGTCTCGCCGATGACTGTTTTTTTTTTTTTAGTTTATCCTTCAATTTGATGCCTGTAGATTGACTACAGGTTTATATATCGCTTCACGCGACTTGTTTTACATTTTGTCAAGTTATGAAAATTCAGAATTGTATTATTAAATTTGTTACATAACATTCTAAAAATTGCAAATAATAATAACACTTTTGATTACAGATTCAAAAGTTATTGCATTGTATCCTTTGGATTTCCTGGATCCCAATGTATAAACAGATATGTCATGCTTTGTGTAAAAATCTGCTCAAATGAGAAAAATCGCCTTTTTTGTTCATATGCATCGCGGAGGCAACCCGTCTCGGTCTTCTGGTTTTGGCTAGCCAAATCTCACTAGCATTGTTAATGACTCGTCCCTGATTCCAATGTTGATCTTTTAGTTTCAAACCAACTTAATGTTTTATTATCGCTTCACATGACTTGTTCGGTATTTTGTTCGCTGTCATGATGTCACCATTTAGAGGGTAGGGTTACATTTTCAGGTATTTTGTTACGATGGGGTTTTACTGAAAGTGTTTGTGTGTAAATAACTATTCTATCAGAAATGCATGTCCTAACTGTTTATAAAGTCACTCCATTACACACACACACAGCACTCAAACTAGGCACAAAGACTTAAACAAGTTATTTCGCTTTGCCCTCGTACCTATATTTAAGTCATTCACACAAAATACATGTATGGCAATTCACACATAATCAACAGTCACTTGAATTCACTGAAATATAATAATAGATTGAGTAGTTGCGTGGAGGAATATCTGTTCCTCGATGACGTCGTTTCAGTGTTTATCTTTGTGGATTGTCATCTCACTTGTTACTCACAGTTCACTTGTTACTCACAGTTCACTTGTTACTCATAGTTCACTTGTTACTCACAATTCACTTGTTACTCACAGTTCACTTGTTACTCACAGTTCAGTGGGTTCTTTAACTTGATCCATATCACACCAACGAAGATATACGAACATGGTGACATGGGGTGGGATTCCACCGGGTCCAAGAATTCCTGCGCTGCGTTACAACCTTAATAATAATAATAATAATAATAATAATAAAGTGTATTTATATTGCGCCTATCCCTTACAAAAAACAAAAATATTTGGCTCTAAGCGCATTACAACATGTGTAGGGACTTGGTACAATCAAGTCTGACAAATACAATAACACAATAGGCCTATACAGTCGGTCTCTTGGGTAAAACTGGGAAAAGCAGCTTCGACATTTAAACACTGCTACTAAAAAATCCTCTAACAATGCATACTGCTTTACAATATGCATTTATGTATAAATATAGTTAAAGAACATCGAGTTAATAGGAAAAGGTTCTTAATATGATAAAACTATCTAGCGAACGACGAAGAAGAAGAAGAATAAAACTATCAATGTCAATGTATAACAAGTCATTCAACGTAAATGGCCAAACCTTGTGCCGTTGCATCCGACGACCTTCTATGCAGTGGTGACAAGGAGGGGATGTTCATCTTCTTCTTTTCTTCCCGCAGTGGAATACATCCTGGCTCCCACCGGGGTGCTGTATAAAAAGTTTATACCTTCATAAGTCTCTAGAAGAATACTGAAGTTCTATCCTTTCTTCCCAAGTTGAATCCATAAATCCTTTTCCATAATTCTCAACCACTCAGTTTTCATGTTGACTCCAACCACTCAATTTTTAGTCAAACTTCCCAATAAAATATTAATTCCACTCTTACTCAATAATACCACATTCACATCCATCAACTAGCCTATGCTATTACAATACCATTTCAGCCCATTTACCAAATACTCCATTACAAAGGAAAATACAAACATTCCTTTCCAAAATGGCTGACAACAGCTCACACATCTTCTAATCCAATTCACAACATTATTCTCAAAGTCATTTCATTTGTCAAGATTACTGAACAAACACAAATCAATAAATACCTGTGTATTCACAGCACTGAATCAAACACGATTCATCCAAGCATGAGTCACATACAGTTGACCTCAATGCTATTTGAGAAACATTCTATAAATGTGGAGACCTGGACAGATACACCCTCCTTCAGTGAGAGTCACGTTTAGAATGTTCTGCCTCGACACAACAAACATGGCTACCTAAAGTTTCTCCAATTCAGTAACCTCCTCTTCCATTGGTCAATCCTAAACGAGGTAACCAATGAAATTAGAGTTTACAATAATCAGACCATAGCAACCTCTTCTTCCATTGGTTAATTCCATCAGGCCATACTATGCAGACTAAACGTATGATAAGCTAATCTGCACACATTTAATAAAATTGCTAAACATTAATTTATAATATCTACAAATCCATTTTAGTTTCAAACCAACTTAATGTTTTATTATCGCTTCACATGACTTGTTCGGTATTTTGTTCGCTGTCGATGCATGTCATGATGTCACCATTTAGAGGGTAGGGTTACATTTTCAGGTATTTATTTCTAGGAATATGCAACTTTTTTTCCAAGATCGTTTTTTTTTATTGGTCAATGATTGGAGTGCAATTAACATTGTTACTTTTTGAAGGTATACTCATGACGTGCATCACAGCGAAATAGCAGTTCAGAAGAACGGAATTCCCATAATTAGTCCTTATTTGCTGCTTTTTTCACTGAGCTCGGAAATGATATTTTGCTTGCATTGTTATTGCTTAATTTATTAAAGCCTCTGGACAATATTCTTTGAATAAA
>NC_090246.1:19384699-19429699 GCF_037325665.1 Littorina saxatilis
TCATTTTACTGAAAATCCATAAAAGCAGTTGATATGATCATTTTGAAAACGAATTATCAGCCAGGGTATTCCCTGTTGGTCTGTTTACAAAGACAATAGGACGTGGACATAGCTCAGTCGATACCGCGCCTGGCATGAACAAACAATTCGTCGCTATCGGCGTGTGTTAAATGAATTTATTTCCCAAAGAATGATAAAGTTGTTGTCACAACTCTCAGAGGTTACAAACCTACGAACACACGTATCCATACACACACAAATCCATCGAACTGGGTAGTGCCGGACTGTGACTGCTCGCGTTTTCTTCCCAGAAAGCAACCCCGTAGTATTTCTATGTGCGAAAACATCTAGGACTATCAACGTTTCCTCACCTTTCCTTAACAATTCACTAAGTCACTTGATCGACCTACAGCGTTCATAATCGGTCGTCAGGAAACAAATCTGGAGGCCAGGAAACGCGATGAAAATGTGGCATGATTACAGCGCACTCTAGCGGTAACTCATTATCCCGACCACGGTTCTTCCACCGGTTACAACTGTAGACCTAGTCGTCCGAATGTTTTATAACGATAAACATAGGTAGTTACTTACTTCATACACCTGTTATTTTCTGTTGTACTCTTACCCAATATTAACAGACTTAAACGAAATGCTGTCAAAGTTGTATTTTAACATTCAGTCAAGTACATTGACTGAAAGTTTTAACGAGGGTGAGGTATGTCTCCCTTGGGATGTATGTGTGTGTGTGTGTGTGTGTGTGTGTGTGTGTATGTGTGTATGTGTGTATGTGTGTGTGTGTGTTCTTGAATGCGTGCGTGTGTGCGTGTGTGTGTGTGTGTGTGTGTGTGTGTGCGTGCATGCGTGTGCGTGTGTTTGTGTGTGTGTGTGTGTCTGTCTCTCTGTCTGTCTGTCTGTCTGTCTCTGTCTGTCTCTGTCTGTCTGTCTGTCTGTCTGTCTGTCTGTCTGTCTGTCTGTGCAAAGCATTTCTCAAAAACAACTGTGAGACGGATTATTATCAAAATTGGTTTACACATTTTCTAGGGCAGCTGCTTGTGTCGTTTACGACGTTCAAAACATGCTACAAAATAAAGAAATTCGTTGAATGAAAATTACGCTTCAAACCTTCGCTATAGACAGGTATCGAAAGGTAAATTACATAGAAGAACAAGAAAATTGGTTGATTAAAATCAACATGGCCGAAGCAATGTTTTCATAAAAGAAGCGGTATTGTACGGGCACATGTTGAATTTGGGTTAAATGTGTTGCAGAGTATTTGAAAATCCGTAGGCATAAAAACATGCAAAGAAGAGTGATAGGTCCCTGTTGTGAATAATAGTCAAGTGGATAAATTGATTACTTATGTTTTACACTAGTTTTGCTGTTACAGCAGTCCCTCTCATGAACGGACACCCTTGGGCCAGTGCAAACCTGTCCCTACATTGCAGATGGCCGGTCACGGGAGAGCCCCCCCCCCCCCCCCCTATCACACACACTCAGGCACACTGACGGACTGAGTGAGTCTTTGCTACTGGTGAACGAGCTCTACTTGTCCTAAAACAATAAGGTCAAACTACTACAACTTATAACTGAAAGGAAAAAAACTGTCCTGTAAAAATGACGTTAAATCAACGGTGTCAGAAAAAGAGATAAAAGAAATCCTCAAATTCCTGAGGATACAGACACCCCATGAAAGCAGCCACTAACATACTCACAGAGGCACACATGCTTGTGCAGATACTTTGCAAAAATATGAATTGAAAACCTGCATATGTGGTAATTTTGTTGTGTTTGTGTGTGGCTTTATTGAATACTTCAGGCAGTGACTTTTCCCTGTCCAGTTTTCTCTTTCGTCTCTCTTACCCCTCGCTTACCCCCTCACCCCCTTACCCTCCACTCCCTTTATCCAGCCCCGACAGCACAAATTTGTAATCTGCAAGGCAGAGTACATATTTTCTAAATGGAAGACTACTCCTCTTCAATTATATCCAGAGATCTTCCAGCTGTCTCCACCATAAGCCAAGTGGTCGAGTCTTATACCCCCTTTCCACACAACCGTTCTAGGTCCCGTTCTCGTACCGACCAAGGAACGGTGCGGGCACGGGAGGGATCGGGACAGAACCGCAATGAACGTAACTGATCGTTAACGGAACTGCTTTGAACAGTAGGGTCGGTAGGGACGGCTGAGTTTGGGCTGCATGTTCACATTTTTAGCCGTTCCCCTCCCGATCAGAATGAACGGTAATGGAACCTCAACCCATCGGTAACGGAACGCTTGGATCGTTTTAAAGGAACTTAAAACAACGGTAACGCAACGGTAGCGCTCTCACACACTGAGTTGTCATACCCGCATTCCACACATCCGTTCTAGGTCCCGTTCCCTTACCGACCAAGGACGGCTGCCACTATGGTCAGACGCTGCTGAAAGATGCCAAAAAACGGCCGTTTGCAGCGTTCAATTGTTGTGGCAGCATTCCTTGGTTGGTACGGGAACGGGACAAAGAACGGTTGTGTGGAATGGGGGTATAACTTTTGACACCGACAAACTGAAGAATGAACAGATCTATGAGGTAACCGTCTCAATGGTCCCGGCTCAGGAAACAAAGAGTATATATGGCCTGGGGCGATTGTAGCTTCCCTTTTTCGTGTCCGATAGACAAGGACAATAAATAGTAGAGCATAGTGCAATTTCATGTTGGCATCTTCTCCAATGAAAGCTATAACCCAAAGACTGAAGACCAAAGTGCTTTACCCCACTTCTGACCCGAATCACCCCCCTCCTGCTAGGTACACGTGCACTCAAGTTAACCTCTGCTTTGACCTGTGTGCCAGGAGTCGGATGAGAGAGAGAGAGAGAGACACACACACACACATAGACAGAGACAGACATAGAAAGACAGAAGCGGAGAGACTCAGAGGGAGACACAGACAAACACATACATACAGAGAGAGAGAGAGAGAGAGAGAGAGAGAGAGAGAGAGAGAGAGAGAGAGAGAGAGAGAGAGAGAGAGAGAGAGAGAGAGAGAGAGAGAGAGAGAGAGAGAGAGAGAGAGAGAGAGAGAGAGAGAGAGAGAGAGAGAGACTGTAACTGATCTCGTGAGAACGGTAACAAAACGAAACATGTCACCTCTCCGAATGCATTCCAATAGATGACCGCTCCTGCGGCCATCAAAAGCTCGTCTGGGATCCTTAGCAGGGGTGTTTGTGAGCAGGTGGTTGCTTTTGAAAGGGGCAGTCTTTTTAACCAAAGAATGCATATATGGTTATAACGATGCCTTTGTCCTCAAGAACGGAAAACACGCAGGCCAAATCAAATCAAATCCTACCCAATCCCAGTGAAATGGCAACATAACTTCAAATTAAACTAAGTAAACGAAGGGACGAATTGAATTAAACCAAACGAAATTAGTACGCTTGCTGTCTTCTTTGGTTAATAATCAAATCTGTGGTGATGGGTTCGATGTGATTTTTTCTTTAAATACTGGCAATTCTGAAAGAATTCATTACGAGAGAAAGAGAGAGAGAGGGGGGGGGAGAGACAGAGACAGACAGAGACAGAGACAAAGAAGGAGAGAGACAGATAGTGTGTGTGAGTGTGTGTGTGTGTGTGTGATTGTGATTGTGATTGTGAGTGTGTGTGTGTGATTGTGATTGTGAGTGTGTGTGTGTGTGTGTGTGTGTGTGTGGCCTCAGTGAATTCAAATTTGGCCTTCTGATCCTTTTCTGAGACATTTTGATTCGATTGATAGCAACGTAAAGTTACTGATTTTCCAAGAGTCCAAAATCTTCTCTTCTTATTCAATCATCTACCTGTTCGACCATCCATCCATCCATTCATTGTTCTTTGTATTCTATTAATCTTCTGTAGAAATTAAACCTGGGTCAAATGGTCGCCTTCGCTGACGCATGTCCGGTTCTGCCATGTTCGAGCTAGTCCTGGTTCATACGTCTACCTGATGTCCTGTTAAATGTATCCCTTGCGGAAAGAAAGATACATTCGACTTAGTTTATAGTCACTAGTCAGAGATGGTAAACAAATTTGTAAACACTATTAGATACATTGTTCTGCCATAGGTTTTGTGTGATGAGTAGACGGATCGATGCATTTCTTGGCCAACAGATGTCTGACTGGTTTGCAATTTGGTTAGCCTACTCATTTGTATGTTTGAGCTTGCTTGGTCATTGCTTGGTGGGTGGGTGGGTGCGTTGGCTGACCCACTTGCTTGTTATTGCTCCAAATATTTCAGAACCCCTGTCATAGCTCTATTATTTCCCGTATGAGTTAGAACCCCACTTGACCTTTTCCATCAAGGTGAGGCTAAACTGGAGTTCCACTGAGTTTCTCCGATCCATTTCAACCAGACGTCAACAAAATGGTCAACCCGTGGATCGAGACGAAGAAGGCAATTAGCGAAAAGAGGTTTGTTCCTTTCCCTGGTAAGACTTCTGCTAGGGCCAGAAACCACAAATTGTTCATCAAGTGCAGGAATGACTTTTTCAGATCCTCCCACGGTTTCCCGCCTCTCTTTCCGTTCTGCCGCGCCTTTGATCGTGGGAGGAAAGGAGAGTCTGAAGACCTGATGAGGGCATCTGCGGTGTTGGCTTTTGTGGGTTGTGTGTTACGTTTGGACTTCTTTTTTGGGGTAGTCGGGGGGTGCACAGATAGGGGGAATGGGGGAGTAGGGTAACACTCTTTGGTTACACAGAGAGAGAGAGAGAGAGAGAGAGAGAGAGAGAGAGAGAGAGAGAGAGAGAGAGAGAGAGAGAGAGAGAGAGAGAGAGAGAGAGCGAGAGAGAGAGAGAGAGAGCGCGAGAGAGAGAGAGAGAGAGAGAGAGAGAGCGAGAGAGAGAGAGAAAGAGATAGAGAGAGAGAGGGGGGAGAGAGAAAAATAGAGAGAGAGAGCGAGAGAGAGAGAGAGAGAGAAAGAAAGAGACAGACAGACAGACAGACAGACAGACAGAGACAAACATACAGAGAGACGGAGACACACAGACAGAGACAGATAGACAGATAGATAGAGAGGGATGGAGACCAAGCCAGACAGACAGACATATAGCCCTGGATGAAGTCAAAGAGAGAGAAATACTGGGAAGAACCAAGGGCAACGTGCAAGTGTCGGTGTAAAGCAGGGGATTAGGGCCGGATGAGGGGAACAAATAAGGGCTTTCGAACAAAATAGACAGAGGACGGTTAAGTGGGGACTAAGAGTGAAAGGGACAGGGAGACAGAAAGACTCCAAGAGACACAACAAGTCGCGTAAGGCGAAATTACTACATTTAGTCAAGCTGTGGAACTCGCAGAATGAAACTGAACGCACTGTATTTTTTCACAATGACCGTAGTCCGCCGCTCGTGCAAAAGGCAGTGAAATTGACGAGCCTGTTTAGCGCGGTAGTGGTTGTGCTGTGCTGCATAGCACGCTTTTCTGTACCTCTCTTTTTAATCCAAACATATCATATCTATATGTTTTTGGAATCAGGAACCCACAAGGAATAAGATGAAATTGTTTTTAAAACGATTTCGGAAATTTTATTTTAGTAATAATTTTTATATTTTTAATTTTCAGAGCTTGTTTTTAATCCGAATATAACATATTTATAAGTTTTTGGAATCAGAAAATGATGAAGAATAAGATGAACGTAATTGTGGATCATTTTATAAAAAAATAATTTTAATTACAATTTTCAGATTTTTAATGACCAAAGTCATTACTTAATTTTTAAGCCTCCAAGCTGAAATGCAATACCAAAGTCCGGCCTTCGTCGAAGATTGCTTGGCCAATATTTCAATCAATTTGATTGAAAAATGAGGGTGTGACAGTGCCGCCTCAACTTTTACAAAAAGCCGGATATGACGTCATCAAAGATATTTATCCAAAAAAGGGGAAAAAACGTCTGGGGATATCATACCCAGAAACTTTCATGTAAAATTTCATAAAGATCGGTCCCGTAGTTTACTCTGAATCGCTCTACTCACACACACGCACAGACAGACAGACACACACACACACACAGACACACACACACACACACACACACACACACACACACACACACACACACACACACATACACCACGACCCTCGTCAAATGTAACAAGTCGCGTAAGGCGAAATTACAACATTTAGTCAAGCTGTCGAACTAACAGAATGAAACTGAACTCACTGCATTTTTACAGCAAGAGCGTATACTCGTAGCATCGTCAGTCCACCGCTCGATGCACAGGCAGTGACATTGACAAGAAGAGCGGGGTAGTAGTTGCGCTGAGAAGGATAGCACGCTTTTCTTTATCTCTATTCTTTTTAACTTTCTGAGCGTGTTTTTAATCCAAACATATCACATCTATATGTTTTTGGAATCAGGAACCCACAAGGAATAAGATGAAATTGTTTTTAAATCGATTTCGGAAATTTTATTTTAATCATAATTTTTACATTTTTAATTTTCAGAGCTTGTTTTTAATCCAAATATAACATATTTATATGTTTTTGGAATCAGAAAATGATGAAGATTAAGATAAACGTAAATTTGGATCGTTTTAAAAACAATTGTTTTTTTTTACAATTTTCAGATTTTTAATGACCAAAGTCATAAATGATATTTTAAGCCACCAAGCTGAAATGCAATACCGAAGTCCGGCCTTCGTCGAAGATTGCTTGGCCAAAATTTCAATCAATTTGATTGAAAAATGAGGGTGTGACAGTGCCGCCTCAACTTTTACAAAAAGCCGGATATGACGTCATCGAAGGTATTTATCGAAAAAAAGAAAAAACTTCCGGGGATATCATTCTCAGGAACTCTCATGTCAAATTTCATAAAGATCGGTCCAGTAGTTTGGTCTGAATCGCTCTACACACACACACACAGACACACAGACACACAGACACACACACACACACACACACACACACACACACACACACACACACACACACACACATACACCACAACCCTCGTCTCGATTCCCCCCTCTACGTTAAAACATTTAGTCAAAACTTGATTAAATATAAAAAGAGGCAGAGGGAGAAACATGCAGACACAGAAAAACAGAGATAGAGAGAGGCAGATGCATAGTCTATAGAGCCTATATCGCTACGCATGATCTTGCTGCATTTTTCTATAGACCTTCCCAAGTCGATGGAATTTGACACCAGAGAGAGAACAAATCGCGTAAGGCGAAAATACAACATTTAGTCAAGCTGTCGAACTCACAGAATGAAACTGAACGCAATGCAATCTTTCAGCAAGACCGTATACTCGTAGCATCGTCAGTCTACCGCTCGTGGCAAAGGCAGTGAAATTGACAAGAAGAGCGGGGTAGTAGTTGCGCTGAGAAGGATAGCACGCTTTTCTGTACCTCTCTTTGTTTTAACTTTCTGAGCGTGTTTTTAATCCAAACATATCATATCTATATGTTTTTGGAATCAGGAACCGACAAGGAATAAGATGAAAGTGTTTTTAAATTCATTTCGAAAATTTAATTTTGATCATAATTTTTATATTTGTGACAGGGGAGGCTACCGCTCATTTCGCAGCAGACTCTGCACCCGAGTTGTTGGCCTTTAAGTCAACACCGGTGGATTGTGGAATTCTGTTTGTGATGGGGTCGAGTGGTTTCCGATTGTCTGTATGTTCATGGAAACCTTCGGGTTTGCATAACAGTTTTTATAGGGCTAAGAAATTAGCCCTAACATTTTCAATCCTGTTTGATTGCACTTCGCCTCCCGAGGTGATCGTAGTGTTACAGCACTCGGTTACATCTGGCGCTTGCGAGCAGCGATGGGACTC
Source organism: Littorina saxatilis (assembly GCF_037325665.1). Classification (NCBI taxonomy): domain Eukaryota; kingdom Metazoa; phylum Mollusca; class Gastropoda; order Littorinimorpha; family Littorinidae; genus Littorina; species Littorina saxatilis. Next base: position 19,392,485 of record NC_090246.1, read on the forward strand.
GGCATGATATGTTCAGGTAATGGCATAATATGACCACTGAAAATTTTCGTGCTGTTCCCATTCTGCGAACTTGGGATGGACAGTGGTCCCCCGGTTCGGAACTTCGGGACGAAGTTCATTCAAACGGGGGCGATTGTGACAGGGGAGGCTACCCCTCCTTTTCGCAGCAGACTCTGCACCCGAGTTGTTGGCCTTTAAGTCAACACCGTTGGATTGTGGAATTCTGTTTGTGATGGGGTCTGGTGGTTTCCGATTGTCTGTATGTTCATGGAAACCTTCGGGTTTGCATAACAGTTTTTATAGGGCTGAGAAATTAGCCGTGATATCATTCCCAGGAACTCTCATGTAAAATTTCATAAAGATCGGTCCAGTAGTTTGGTCTGAATCGCTCTACACACACACACACGCACAGACACACACACACATACACCACGACCCTCGTCTCGATTCCCCCTCTATGTTAAAACATTTAGTCAAAACTTGACTAAATGTAAAAACACGGATACAAAGAGACAAAGACACAGATAAGGACAAAGAGACAAAGAGAGAAAGATAGACAGACAAAGACAAGTAAACATTGAACACGTTGAAGTGTCTCTCTCTCTCTCGCTGCCTCTCTCTCTCTCCCCTTCTATTTATTTATTTATTTCTCCTTCTCTCTCACACACACACATACATTGTCTCTCCCCCGCTCTCCTCCCTTCGTGCCCCCTCTCTTTATATTTCTCTCTCTCTCGCGCGCTCTCTCTCCCTCTCTCTCACTCACTCTCTCTGTCTCTCTGTCTCTCTGTCTCTCTCTCTCTCTCTGACTCTCTCTCTCTCAGTCTCTCTCTCAGACACATACTCTCTCTCTCTCTGTCTCTGTCTCTGTCTCTCTCTCTCTCTCTCTCTCTCTCTCTCTCTCTCTCTCTCTCTCTCTCTCTCTCTCTCTCTCTCTCTCTCTCTCTCTCTTAGCCTTAATCCCTCGACGTGAATTGTGCCCAGCCAATAGACATGTCCGGATTTATGCACCTTGCTCTCCTACTTTAGCATGGAAAAAAAGACGTTTTGGCCAAACCCTCGCAATAATCTGATTTGTGAATGACTCTCTGTAACGGCGTGATAAGGGAAATGTGCTGCTCTTGAAAAATTGGTGTGCGTGCCTTTAGCCTTTTGTGCTTTGGCATGTGCTGGCTTTACAGAGTGGAGAGGATGGGGATTGTGATATTTGGAGGGTGGGAGGGGGGTTGGATGGGTGGCGGGAGGGGAAGGGAGGGGGACAAAAAGGAACACTTTTTGAGTGGGGTTTGTGTGTGTGTGTGTGGGGGGGGGAGGGGGGTAGGGACTTTGGTAATATTAGAGGAGGATAGCTTTTGGTGGTCGCTTTGGTTTGGGAGAATCCGTACCAAATCAGCAAGTCAAATTTCTAAAGCTACACATGAAGAAAATATTTTTGTTAAACACACAAAAAACACCCTTTTTACACCAACACGTCGTTATTTGTTACAATATAAGTCAGACCTTTCAGGTATATTAGTAATAGGTCATTGAGGAGAAGAAAGAAAAAGAAAGCGACAAAGAAAAATAATTTTGCATTTGGAAAGATTTTTGGCAAAATTATCTAAATTAAATAAATAACAAGAGTTCTAAACAAAGAAGTTTCTGGGATGAAGCTGTAGCTGTCTGTAAAGATCCTACGAAGAACATTAAATAAAAATTACCGGAACATTGTTTAGCTCTCAATAATTTCACCCGTGTAGCAAGAGATATCTACAGTAGGTCACGGTCATGCACAATGGGTTACTGAGTACAGGAACAAACAAAACCGTCACATAACAAATATTAGGTCTATGTTTCCAGTATTGGTCGGTTTACTTTTTATTGATCTTAAAAGCAAAAAACAAACAAAAGGGAAACACAATAAAACAGAATACTGAAAAAAGAAGTAATCATAAAGAGAAGAAAGAACACAATACCGTTTCGAGGTTACTAGTGCTTGTGGAAAACACGCACCAACAATCAAATCAAAAGTGCATTGTTCAGCTGTCAATGCTTTTCATTCTAGCAAGAACCCTTAAAGTTCAATCTGTAACTCGTCATTGTTTTGTTGTTTTCAATTATTGTTTTGTTCTTTTTTGGTTGTTGTTTTTTAGCAAAACATCTTGCCTTTGACAGACCTGTTTGATCACTAATGAAAAGTTTCCATGAGCGATTCAGGACGGATTTGCCAAAACTGTTGAATACAAAGAAAGAAAATACGAACAAAGACATAAAGAAAACAGAAAAGAAACCGAGAGTGTTAGTAGTGCCTATCAAAGTTTCAGGCTGAAGATCAAGTAAAAAGTACATTGCTTTTGAAACAGCTAGCCAACGGAAATAAAAGACAGGGTAGGAGAAAGAACAAGTCTCGTAAAGCGACATCAGACCATCCAGTCGATCTGTTGGCGTAACAAAATCGAACAAGTCAATCCGAATCAACGAGGCAGAGATCTGGCTGACCCAAGCTGTCGACTGAGATAGTACTGACCTGTTACTGTATCATGTCAAGAGTGAATCTAATTGAATTTGCATCAAACTACTTTTCCTTTCTTTTCTTTGTTGGGGGGGGGGGGGGGGGGGGGGGGGGGCACATTTTCAATTTAAACACAACATATGTAAATAGATAGATAGATAGATAGATAGATAGATAGATAGATAGATAGGGAGAGAGAAAGAGAGAGAGAGATAGATAGATAGATAGATAGATAGATAGATAGAGAGAGATAGATAGATTGATAGGTAGGTAGGTATGTAGGTATAGGTAGACAAATAGATATATAGATAGATAGATAGGTAAGTTGGTAGGTAGCTAGGCAGATAGGTAGGTAGGTGGGTGGGTGGGTGGGTAGGTAGGTATAGATATAAAGATATAAAGATAAAACAAATACAATTATTGTTTCTTAAGAAATAAAAGACAGAAAGGACAGATAAAAAAAAGATTAAAAAAACGAACGAAAAGCACAGACAAACAGACAGGCAAAAAAAATAGTTTTTAAAATTTGAATGAAAGAAGGACGGGCGCTGTGGCGGGGTGGTGAGACGTCGGCCTCTTAACCGGAAGGTCGTGAGTTCGAATCCCGGCCGCGGCCGCCTGGTGGGTTAAGTGTAGAGATTTTTCCGATCTCCCGGGTCAACTCATGTGCAGACCTGCTTGTGGCTTATCCCCCTTCGTGTGCACACACAAGCACAAGACCAAATGCGCACGGAAACGATCCTGTAATCCATGTCAGAGTCCGGTGGGTCATAGAAACGCAAAAATAGCCAGCATGCTTCCTCCGAAAGCGGCGCATGGCTGCCTAAATGGCGGGGTAAAAACGGTCATACACGTAAAAATCCACTCGTGCAAAAACACGAGTGTACGGGGGAGTTTCAGCCCACAAAAGCAGAAGAAGAAGAAGAAGAATGAAAGAAGAACAGTTCTAAATAAAGTGAAAAGATCTCAAGACATTGCTTCCATCTACAGATATCCCGTAGGGAAAACAGACCAACGGGGCACTGTCCTGCAGCTATCAAAGCAAAGACTGGCCGAGTGGTAACGCACTTGCGCTCGGAATCGAGAGGTTGCGTGTTCGACCCTGGGTCAGGCCGCTATTTTCTCCCCCCTTTCCTAACCTAGATGGTGGGTTCAAGTGCTAGTCTTTCGGATGAGACGAAAAACCGAGGTCCCTTCGTGTACACTATATTGGGGTGTGCACGTTAAAGATCCCACGATTGACAAAAGGGTCTTTCCTGGCAAAATTGTATAGGCATAGATAAAAATGTCCATCAAATACCCGTGTGACTTGGAATAAAGGCCGCGAAAGGTGAATGCTCGCCTAACAGGCTTGAGGTTTGCTGGTCGATGTGAATGCGTTATATATTGTGTGTAAAAAATGTTTGTTTGTCTGTCTGTCTGTCTGTAAAAAAATTCCATTTCACACGGCAGAAATTAATATGTAAAGCGCGGAGAGCACAGTTAATTGTGGTTCGCGCTATATAAGCTCACCATAATAATAATAAACAAGTCGCGTAAGGCGAAAATACAACATTTAGTCAAGTAGCTGTCGAACTCACAGAATGAAACTGAACGCAATGCCATTTTTCAGCAAGACCGTATACTCGTAGCATCGTCAGTCCACCGCTCATGGCAAAGGCAGTGAAATTGACAAGAAGAGCGGGGTAGTAGTTGCGCTAAGAAGGATAGCACGCTTTTCTGTACCTCTCTTTGTTTTAACTTTCTGAGCGTGTTTTTAATCCAAACATATCATATCTATATGTTTTTGGAATCAGGAACCGACAAGGAATAAGATGAAAGTGTTTTTAAATTGATTTCGACAATTTAATTTTGATAATAATTTTTATATATTTAATTTTCAGAGCTTGTTTTTAATCCAAATATAACATATTTATATATTTTTGGAATCAGAAAATGATGGAGAATAAGATGAACGTAAATTTGGATCGTTTTATAATGTTTTAAATTTTTTTTTACAATTTTCAGATTTTTAATGACCAAAGTCATTAATTAATTTTTAAGCCACCAAGCTGAAATGCAATACCGAAGTCCGGGCTTCGTCGAAGATTACTTGACCAAAATTTCAACCAATTTGGTTGAAAAATGAGGGCGTGACAGTGCCGCCTCAACTTTCACGAAAAGCCGGATATGACGTCATCAAAGACATTTATCAAAAAAATGGAAAAAAACGTCTAAGGATATCATACCCAGGAACTCTCATGTCAAATTTCATAAAGATCGGTCCAGTAGTTTAGTCTGAATCGCTCTACACACACACACAGACACACACACCTTGACTTGACTAAATGTAAAAAACCTGCAACAATAGATGATTTAAAGAAAAAACAACACAACATATGTAAAAGAAAGGTACAATATCTAGCTTCAGGAAGGTTATTTTATAGTACATGTGGACAGGACACTCTGCAAAACAAATAAAAAATCTAAAGTACATTGCTTTTGAAACAATGAAAAGAAACAGGGAGCATGCTACATTGTTCACGCTTGAAGCGTTTCTGTTTTGTATTTTTGTTTTCCAAAGTGATAAAAAAATTTTCTTCTGTAGTTTGTTTTTATGTTTGTTAATATGTACGTTTGTGTTTGTTTGTGTGCCTTTTTGTTTGTTTGTTTGCTTGATTATTGCTTGCTTTCTCTCTTTCCCTTTCTCGGTACTTTTCTATACTTCTTTCTTTTTACATTTGGTCAAGTTTTGACTAAATGTTTTAACACAGAGGGGAAATCGAGACGAGGATCGTGGTGTGTGTGTATGTGTGTGTGAGTGTGTGTGTGTGTGTGTGTGTGTAAATGTGTATGTGTGTGTGAGTGTGTGTGTATGTATGTGTATGTGTGTGTGTGTACCCCCGTTTCCACAGGTTTGGTTGCCTAAATCACCATAAGGCAACCATCCACACGTGGATGGCAACCTAAACTCTGGATGGCAACCTAATTGTGTGGATGGTCGCTTCATTTAACACCGTTAAATTGACTTTTTTGACGGAAAGAATGTCATAACAATGTTCAAAATGACATTCTTTCCGTCCTCTATAGGCGACGAAATAGGTCAAATTTTGTGCATTTTTTAGTGCAAAATTCTTCGATGCCGGAGCGAGTACTGCACCCAGTGCTGTTGTAGTGCAAGTGCACTAGAAAGGCACTACACCCAGTGCCGCCTCTTAGGTAACCATCCACACTTTAGGTATGTGTGTGTGTGTGTGTGCGCGTGTGTGTGTAGAGCGATTCAGAGTAAACTACTGGACCGATCTTTATGAAATTTTTAATGAGAGTTCCTGGGTATGATATCCCCAGACATTTTTTTTCACTTTTTCGATAGATGTCTTTGATGACGTCATATACGGCATTTTGTAAAAGTTGAGGCGGCACTGTCACACCCTCATTATTCAATAACATTGATTGAAATTTTGGCCAAGCAATCTTCGACGAAGGCCGGACTTTGGTATTGTATTTCAGCTTGGAGACTTAAAAATTGTAATTATTTTTTTATAAAACGATCCAAACTTACATTTATCGTACTCTTCATAATTTTTCTGATTCCAAAAACATATAAATATGTTATATTCGGATTAAAAACAAGCTCTGAAAATTTAAAAATTTTAAATTATGATTAAAATTAAATTTTCGAAATCGATTTAAAAACAATTTCATCTTATTCCTTGTCCGTTCCTGATTCCAAAAACATATAGATATGATATGTTTGGATTAAAAACACGTTCAGAAAGTTAACAAGTCGCGTAAGGCGAAAATACAACATTTAGTCAAGTAGCTGTCGAACTCACAGAATGAAACTGAACGCAATGCAACGCAGCAAGACCGTATACTCGTCGCATCGTCAGTCCACCGCTCATGGCAAAGGCAGTGAAGTTGACAAGAAGAGCGGGGTAGTAGTTGCGCTGAGAAGGATAGCAAGCTTTTCTGTACCTCTCTTCGTTTTAACTTTCTGAGCGTGTTTTCAATCCAAACATATCATATCTATATGTTTTTGGAATCAGGAACCGACAAGGAATAAGATGAAAGTGTTTTTAAATTGATTTCGAAAATTTAATTTTGATCATAATTTTTATATTTTTAATTTTCAGAGCTTGTCTTTAATCCAAATATAACATATTTATATGTTTTTGGAATCAGAAAATGATGGAGAATAAGATGAACGTAAATTTGGATCGTTTAATAAAAAAAAATATTTTTTTTACAATTTTCAGATTTTTAATGACCAAAGTCATTAGTTAATTTTTAAGCCACCAAGCTGAAATGCAATACCAAAGTCCGGGCTTTGTCGGAGATTACTTGACCAACATTTCAACCAATTTGGTTAAAAAATGAGAGCGTGACAGTGCCGCCTCAACTTTCACGAAAAGCCGGATATGACGTCATCAAAGACATTTATCAAAAAAATGAAAAATAACGTCTGAGGATATCATACCCCGGAACTCTCATGTCAAATTTCATAAAGATCGGTCGAGTAGTTTAGTCTGAATCGCTCTACACACACACAGAGACAGACAGACACACACACACACATACACCACGACCCTCGTCTCGATTCCCCCCTCTATGTTAAAACATTTAGTCAAAACTTGACTAAATGTAAAAAGAATAGAGATATAGAAAAGCGTGCTATCCTCCTCAGCGCAACCGCTACCGCGCTTTTCTGGATTGTTAATTTCACTGCCTTTGCCACGAGCGGTGGACAGACGATGCTACGAGTGTACGGTCTTGCGGAAAAAATGCAATGCGTTCAGTTTCATTCTGTGAGTTCGACTGAGCTTGACTAAATGTTGTATTTTCGCCTTACGCGACTTGTTCTTTCTTTCTTTCTGTCTTTCTTTCTTTCCTTCCAGATAGTTGAAAGATATATAAATCATGAAAGTAAAATACGGTCAAAAGAAATGAAATAAAACAGAAAAGAAGAAAAAGGCAACAAGGAAGAAAGGGGGAACAGCATTTTATCGTGCGATTGTGTGTGTGTGTGTGTGTGTGTGTGTGTGTGTGTGTGTGTTTGTGTGTGTGGATGTGTGTGTATGTGTGTGCGGGCGTGTGTGTGTGTGTGTGTGCGTGCGTGCGTGCGTGCGTGTGTGTGTGTGTGTGTGTGTGTGTGTTTGTTTGTGTCTGTGTGTTGGCGCGTGTGCTTTGTTGTTATTCAATTTTTTATTATTATTTATTATATTATTTCTAAATTAAAGTCTAAAGCTCCGAAACGAAGTCTTTTAAGGATGGCATTTTTGCGAAGCACGTTCCTAATCACATGAAGATAGCAATATAAAATAACAAAGGGAACAATCAAGTTTTATCCAGTTTTATCCTCAAGATTTTGAGGCGTGCCTTGTTTACTTAGTACTTCTACAATAATTGTGCTAATGCATTAACGTTATGCCATTAACGTAATGTTGGAGAGTTGCTGATGGAAATGTCTTTATTTTCATGAAATATTTATGATGGTTATGTAAATGTAAAGCTTAATTAGGGTGTTCTGGTTACCTCAAGCCCTCTCTTAGGCTTAAATTAACGCAAGAAAATGGTAACAGAAATCTAAATCGGTTGTAAACACCACTGTCCAGAAGAAGCGACCAGTAGATTTTAAAAAGCTACCATAAAAAATGCGTGGCATTTCCGTTCAATATTTGTATTTGTACGTAATAAGTGTAAAACAATGTCGGAGGCGTTTTATAAAATGTGAGATGACGATGCATCTGTTTAACTGTGTCAATATTTCGGTATTATGGTTACATTGGTCCCATGTAAGGCTTATTTTCATGCACAGAAATGAGTGGTTAAAAAGTCGAATGTTTTGTTAAAAAAAAGTCTGACGCGTTGTACAAAATATCGGAGTTGGGATCATATCAGACATCGGAGGCGTACGTTGCATAAATAGAGAAACTACTTCGCTTTCTGTGCATTGCCAGATTTACACGAGTTTTTGTTGTTGTTGAAATATTGCGAGCAAAAGCGAGCGTTGCAATAATTATTTGAAAAAGCAACGAGTGTAAACCTGGCATCATAGAGTGAGCTATGTATACATGTAGTTTTCTGTTTATCCTCCATTCCATCCTTGCGTGCCTTCTGCTCTAAACGTCACGGAGTCGAAGCGAAGACGAATCTTATCGAACCGTGATCTCTTCCAAAACCTCTAGAAATCTTTGACGTCAATGCAAAGAGATGTCCCTCTAGAAATGTTAGCGTCACGTGTAAGTTCTCAAAATTCCTTGAGAGGAAAAAGCAAACGCAATTGTTTCGAGAATGACGTTTGTCTCCGTGACTTTGCCATCACGAGCATTAGAAAATTAGGTCCCCGCCAGACTGTAGTTTGACACGATCTCATTTACATGATATATACCCGTGTAAGTATTATGGTTTAGTTTAGACATGGGTGGTCTCTCTAACAAATGTAGGATAAAATGTCGGATGCGTTGTCGTGAGAGAAACTTTATTTGTCGGAAACGACGGTGTTGTGTTTGGCCGCCGAGAGTTTGGGTGCAATATTTCTTAATTCGTCAAAAAATTTCACTGTGCACAGAGAGCAATAATGCTTTTTTTTCTTTTTTTAAATTTGAGGTGTAAGTGGGGGGACGCTCTTATTCTATGTAAAAGCCTGTCCCAATCTTCTTCTTCAGCGTTCCAGAATTTTCATGTTACGTGTGAGCTCGTTTGCCCATTTGGGTTCCCCACACCATAGCCTACTCTGAGAGCATAGTCAGCTCACTCCGCTTTCGTTGAGTAGGCATGCTGGGTATTTTCGTGTTTCCATAACCCACCGAACTCCGACATGGATTACAGGATCTTTTCCGTGCGCACTTGGTCTTGTGCTTGCGTGTACACACGAAGGGGGTTAAGTCACTATAGCAGGTCTGCACATAAGTTGACCTGGGAGATCGGAAAAATCTCCACTCTAAACCCATCGGCCGGCAGCGACCGGGATTCGAACTCACGACCTCCCGATTAGGAGGCCGACGTCTTACCACCACGCCACTGCGCCCGTCCCGATCTGACACAGTGAGCTGAACTGTTTCACCTGAAGAATTGAACCTTTTGGGATACTATTGATCTGACCGTTTGGGGAATCCACTTTACATTGATCTAGACTCACACGGCATCATTTTCACCAAAATCAAATCAAATTAACTTTATTATCTCACATGGAGAAATTGCAGTGGTGGTGCATGTAGCATAAAGACAAACGGAAGACTACAACATTAACATTATATTCAAATATATGTACTCATTAATAAAATACACCACAAATATGGTAGTTAATTTAATCAACACGAGTAAATGCGCTTCAGAGCGCCGCTTCTCTCCGGTGTTTGAAACAAAAGTAGTCGAGCGGCGCCGCCTGGCGGCGAGATGACTATTGGCCTACATGACGCGGCCGCCTAGTAACAAGCTTCACGTACACAAAGAAGGGAAGTAAGTTAGTAGAAGTTACCCAAAGCAACCGCGACAAAGTGTGCTCTTTCTTTGCCTATCATACTAGATTTAATTAAGCTTTTAAAACACGAAATGTAGGCAGTCCTGCTGCGCTGTACATAGCATTATTTTAACGCAGAATTGTGTGTAAAGATGTTACAACTCCCCTAAGACGTTTGCGATCAAATGTCAGTGCCACTATTTACAGGAAATCAAATCAGACAACATCAGACACTTGCTTTCAAAACCAAACAAAGGATTAGAATTAAAACTCGAAGCGTTTTGACAAGATTACAGAATTATCTGATTTCGTCATTTCTGCCGCACTCTTTTTCTCTCTGCCTGTGTTTGTCTCTCGCGCGCATTGAAACCCCAATCCCCAAATCCCCGCTTTAGCAAAATCCACGGTTCTCCGCCAACGCACACACACGGTAATAACGTTAGTAACGCATCCTATTCTTGGATCCCAAATTGCGTGACGAAACCCTCTCACCAGGCGATCACTGTCCAATATGTGTAATCAATCAGATAAAGGTTACGCACATCAAAGACGGAGCTAGGATGAATGTCAAAATGTCAGAATGCCCCTCGTATGGCAAAAGGTGTTATACAACTAAAAGTACACTCGTTGGATCCATGGGTCTTTCACTTCCTGCTTCACTTGATGGGCAGCTGACGGAGGCCCAGTCTGTATTTCTGTTGTGCGCAAATTTCATTACCCTAGAAAGAATTTATCGTACCATCTGTCTCATCTGTTCAACTAGAAGGGCTTCCATTTAACGAGTTTCCTGAGTTAGTGCGTGGCCAAGACCTCTATGGATGAAGGGCACGAGGACTTTTCCCTTCAGTTGTATTGACATCCACACGTTGCGCTAACACTGAGTATCGACAACCGTTCGCTGCTTGGGCACTTGGTATACCATTTGCTACTTGTGCCCTCAGAAGGGACGTATCATTCGTTATGCTGCTGGTGCCTCTCACAGTCACAGGTTGTTTGGGAGCTGGGATCACGGATTGAGGCAAGAATCAGCATACAATCTGATCGGTTTGTTACAAAATCATTTCTACAATCAATAATTCAGGCTGTTCCATCTTTTGCCAGGGTCAAAAATTTGCGAATATACTTGACCGACTTGCAGGCAAAAGAATCGGTCGTTTCAAATATGAATGCATCTATGAAGAATTATCAACGCCAAGCCTTAACCCTGAGGCAGTTAAATATATGCGCTTGTACATGTTCCTGTAAAGCAGCTAGAAGTACAATGAAAAACCCTCTGGATATAGTTTAATGTTGAGTAATCCTAACCAATAAAAATACACACTTTCGGTGGACACATACGTAGAAATACAACTTTGTCGCATGCAGCAGATTGTAATGAACGCATTACGCATAATACAGCAGATCTGTTGATACAACCACTGAGGTCATAGACAAGACACTCACAACACCTGTATCGCTCTGAAGCCATCCAGCTGCCGTTCTGTACATCCTCAACATCCCAGTTACATCATACATATCATAACATCCTTATGATACAACCTCTGAGCCCACAGACAACACACACCCGTGCGTCTCTCCGACACCATCCAGCTGCCGTTATGTACATCCCCAACATCCCTCTGACAGCATACATATCATAACAAGCTTAGAATCTGCAAGAGACACGGCACATCTCTCCCATCCCAGTACCAGCATACATATCATAACATCCTTATGATACATAGAGGCCATAGACAACACATCCCTGCATGCCTCCGACACCACCCAGCTGCCGTTATGTACATCCCCAACATCCCTCCCATCCAAGTAACACCATACATATTATAACATCCTGGCCTTATGATACAACTTCTGAGGCCATAGACAACATACACCCCTGCATGCCTCCAATACCATCCAGCTGCCGTTCATTACACCCCAAAAACCCTTCCATCCCAGTAACACTTCCATCCCCTGCCTATCTCTCCGACTCTCTTTCTCTCTATGTCCCTTCACGAACACTCAGATCATCTGCCGACTCCCTCAAGCTCAACATCCCCCACACCAAACTCAAAACAGCAGGTCAACGCTCATTTTCTTTCCAAGCACCTAGCCAATGGAACACACTACCTCTCCCCCTCCGCCAACAACAGTCCCTCGAATCATTCAAATCTGCACTCAAGACATTCCTTTTTTCCAAATAATCCATGCATTATACACTGCCCACCCCATCCCACCCTGAATAACTGTACATATTTTAATGTTTGATGGTGTGTGTGTGTGTGCTAGTGACTTTAAGTCTCCGTGTGTGTGAACGAGTGTATGTGCGCCTTGAGTCGCCTGTTGGTGAGATATGTGCGCGTTATAAATATTCGTATTATTATTATTATACATAGAATCTGCAAGAGACACGTACAGCACATCCCTCCTATCCCAGTAACAGCATACATATCATAACATCCTAAGTATCTGCCAGATACACGGCACATCCCTCCCATCCCAGTAACAGCATACATATCATAACATCCTAAGTATCTGCCAAATACACGGCACATCCCTCCCATCCCAGTAAAATCATACATATCATAACATCCTCGTTATGATACAACCTCTAAGGCCATAGACACCACACACCCCTGCATGCCTCCGACACCATCCAGCTGCCGTTCTGTACAACCCTCCCATCCCAGAACCAGCAAACGTATCATAACATCCTTAGAATCTGCAAGAGACACGGCAACTTCCTCCTTGGCTTTTCAGCCAGTCACAGAACAGCGTCCAGATGGAGACAGCAGATACCTTACTTCCTCTTGTCCCCTGGGTTGACTTTAGCGAGACCTCTCTTTCTCCCTCAGGCCATTTCTGTGTGGTCCGTGCCGTCGTGCTGTAGCAATGTCCGCCCGTTTCCTTCCGTCTCGGTTTACATACCAGACACTCATTTGGAACTTTTGAAAAGACGGCTGGAGTCACTGCACGGACAGGAGCCAATGTGAGAGAGAGAGAGAGAGAGAGAGAGAGAGAGAGAGAGAGAGAGAGAGAGAGAGAGGCAGACAGAGAGAGAGAGAGAGAGAGACAGACAGACAGACAGACAGACAGACATACAGAGAGAAAAAGACGGACAGAGACAGAACAGACATAGAGGGAGGTACAAAAGGGGGCACCTGGAACGTAAAACAGGAAACGAGTAAAACACGAGAAAGTAGATGACACAAATAATTACTCTTTTCGAATCCCACAGACAGACCACGGCCAGATGGGAATTCAGAGAGAGAGAGAGAGAGAGAGAGAGAGAGAGAGAGAGAGAGAGAGAGAGAGAGACGGTCGGACCGGACGCTGAAAAGAATATGGTCTGGGATCTTGCTTGTTAAATGTGGACAAAGAGGGGTTATAAGGACCGTACCAGGGGTAGGGGAAGTGAAACATAATTATGTGTGTGTGTGTGTGGGGGGGGGGGGTTGAATAGGGCCAGATCTTTGCATACCCAGAGTCAATAAAGAACATTTCTACAAACTCGCTGCTAAGGGACTCTCGGATGAATATATCTTGGCAGTTGAGTGTGATGAAGGGGCAAGGGTGAGTGACCGGAGGTCTTTTTTTTTCTTTTCTTTTTTTGGGGGTAGGGGGGGGGGGGGGGGCAGTGGGTGCCATGAGGGCGGTGGAAGGTCCTGCAAATGGAGCTAATAATGGAACAAGATGGGGGTTAAGATCTAACTAGGGCCTGGGGCTGCAAAGAGTCTTTGGAGAGTCTAACCAGGAATTTACAACAGGACGTAACGATCCTTAAATATGAACAAGAAAGGTTGCTTGGTTACCGGAGGGGTGTAGAGTAATTCGGGAACAAAAGTAGAGAGAAAGGGGTAGATCAATGTAACCGCCGAGTGCATGAAACACTCGGGTTACTTTGTGAGGCAAAGCCAGTCCAATAGGTAAGTTTGGGCTAAATGTAATAGCCAACAGCAGCCAGACGCTATCACTATCAGCTCCCCACATCCAAGGTTTCAAGGTTTTATTTTCGGCTTTAGGCCCATATGGCGTTTAAGCAAACACAAATACACAATTAATTAAGTCACACGCACAATGGGAGTGCACGCAGACACAGCAAACAGTGAACTTAATTAAACAACAAGGTGTGTCTAACCGACTCCAAAGAAACGTTGATCTACAATAAATAGGTAACGCTCAAGGCCGGCAGACAACTCTGTCAGTGCAGAGCAGCTGCCGTGGACTGAAGGGGGACTACTGTGTCACCCTGTCGCAAAAGGGAAAAAGAGAGTAAATGTGTTTTTCTTGTTCAATTTCGTAAAGCATACATAGCACCAGATGCAGGTCTTGTTGGTGGTGTGCAAAGGATCGAAGGGCTCGGGCGGTATCACAGCGCTCTACCACCCCGGCACAGCCCAGCGGATGCTATTCAAGAGTAAGGAAAGACATAATTCTATGGAAGAGAGGGTCAGGATGAGGAGTAGAAAGGACAAACTAGCAGCTGCTGTAGATGTATGGCACTGTGGCAAGGGCAGAACCTACATATTCCGGAAGAACAAAAGAAATTAACAGGACAAGGCAGCACCACTGAAGTGAAACTAAGTACACAGTCTGTGGACTCGTGGTATGCCGCAGCATGAGAGAGAGAGAGAGAGAGAGAGAGAGAGAGAGAGAGAGAGAGAGAGAGAGAGAGAGAGAGAGAGAGAGCATATGCAGAAAGAGTGAGAGAGAGAAGAGCAAAAAGTACCATAACGGCTGTAACCTAAATTAGGCAGTACCCATGCGACCTCGACAGCCTAGAAAAACCAAACAACAACACAGCATGGCTGTTACGTTAAACAAATAGTGCGCATGCGCATTACATAGTGTCCCACTTTCTGTACACACAGGTGGTAAGATTTAATAAGACCTTTGTTTCATTTCCTTTTCGGAGTAAAGGAGGGTGAAAAAGCTACGACCACGACGCATCTCCTGCTCCGCGTGAGACACCGCAGTAGCAAGACTTTCCGGAGATATGTGACCCTCCACCACGGGATGAGTCGCATGTCACCTTTTCATGATTTTCATATTTTTACATTTTCTGAAAGCGTTTTTTATTCTCTATCCAGTGGTGAACACCGTTTTAGAAAAGAGCGACAACTTTTCGAGTTATAAGCCTGTGACTAAGGTGACCCTCCCACTGGTACCACAGTCCCCCCGGACTTATATTAAGCCCAGCGCAGAACCGTGCGAGGTGACATGCGACTCATTCCATGGTGGAGGGTCACATATGCTTCTTTAAACTGATATCTGTTTCAATTATTTTTTCTCAACGATTTTCAGGGCCGGACCAAGTTCGTTTGAGGGGGGGGGGGGGGTTCCAACTGAAGGCAGGGGTCCAAAGTCCACATTTTTTTTCTCTGAGAGGTACATTGGATGGCCAGGGGGAGGGGGGGGGGGTTCCGGAACCCCAGGAAACCCCCCCCCCCCTCCCAGATCCGGCCCTGGATTTTTTTTCTTCATGGAAGACACCTGCCGGAACGGCTGTCGGGATAAGGAAGTCAAAAGTTAAACTATTTAGACTGCCAAAGATATCGATCGATCGAGTGTCTCGGACGCTGTCTGAATGTGTAAACAATCCGAAAAATACCCCCGACTTAATGACAAAGACCGGCTTAACAAAGATTGGTTTAAACATGGTTTTCATAACGGCTGCCGCATGTCATCGATATGGCTAACAAACAGGGCACAAAAAGCGACATGTCTCTGTCTCCGCAAAATGCTAGAGATGCATGTCTTTAGAATGTCCACTGTAGTGGCAGATGCTGTATTTGGCGTCGACATGCCCTGAACATGCAGACCCCCGTTAGGGTCTGAATAGATTTGGGTATGATTCACATTGCTTCTGTTGCACTGAAATTACAGAGCCAACAAACAGACTTATACTATTGATATTTCTCGTCCTTGTTTGCTGTATGCTTGTGATTTATGTTTTGACATTTCTGATTGTAATGGAAGATGATGAAGCAGGCGCTGGTACACCCTAAACAGAAACCCGCTAGTGCAATACGATGTTTAAAAATTATAATCTCATCCATGATAAAAGGTGCTGCAAACTGCTATCCACAAAGGAAACCCACAGACCAATGACTTTTCTTTGTGTCCTCTGCAAGAAGTTTGAGATTTACGTTGTTCAATCTGGAAGACACTAGAGATGATGCAAGTATGCCCATCATTGTGTTTTGAAAGTTAAATTGTTTGTTTGTTCGTTCATGGGCTGAAACTCCCACGGCTTTTACGGGTATGACCGTTTTTACCCCGCCATTTAGGCAGCCATACGCCGCTTTCGGAGGAAGCATGCTGGGTATTTTCGTGTTTCTATAACCCACCGAACTCTGACATGGATTACAGGATCTTTTTCGTGCGCACTTGGTCTTGTGCTTGCGTGTACACACGGGGGTGTTCGGACACCGAGGAGAGTCTGCACACAAAGTTGACTCTCTGACAAATAAATCTCTCGCCGAACGTGGGGACGAACTCACGCTGACAGCGGCCAACTGGATACAAATCCAGCGCGCTACCGACTGAGCTACATCCCCGCCCGAAAGTTAAATAACTGGTTCTACACGTGACTCACAAAGCTAACCAAAAAGACCATTCATAATTACATATCTCTGTCTACACTGTGTGCTTGGGATTTGCGTTCCCAAAACGTCTATTGTAATGGAATCTAGCTTTGATGGCACCAGTATGCCCTGACCAGAAATTTACTTGTGTATTGAGAGATTTAAAAATGGTTTTCATTGTCGTGCTGCAACCAACTCAACTCAACTCAACTCAACTCAAATTTTATTGGCTTCAATTTTCATAGAAGAATTTGTCTTGCGCTTGGGAGAAAGTAAGAGTATAACATATAAAAACAGCATTCATATCACATTTCATGTATCACACACAGTAATCACTAGTATAAGCCTACAATTATCACATTTGTACCTTATCATACATGCAAATAAATAGTATCACATTTCCACGTATCACACACAATATATACATTACATAACATACAGCAAGCTTCCATCTCCCGCGCCCCCCCCCCCTCCCACACATACATATCCTCGCACGTGCGTCGACTCCATACAAATGACATCATCAGTCCATTAACTAAAATGCACAATGACTAGTAGTGGGTACATGATTCTTAATACGTGCTCAACTAGACCTGCTAACTAAAATAATAACAGAAACAAAAACAAGGACTGGGCACAACATTTTATACACGTGTGTGACCTACTTACATCAAGTGCCTGTTATCTATAAATAACAATGATTGCGTTTAAAGTAAAACATGAATAATGCCGATGTTTTCTAACAATGAATACATAACAACTAAGATAAGAATGTATGTGCTTTCATAATATGATTATTTTATAAAACACAGTGGGGGAATTTGGAAAATAATTTTTATACGAAACTGCGCACATCGAGTCGAGCTCTGTAGCGTGTGTGTTCGGAGGCAGGAGACACACAATAAGGAAACCAACAAACAGACCATAAGTAATGATGTTTTATTCTGTCTCTACAAGATGCTGGTGCCAGTATGCTCTGTCAGCGAATCCGAAAGTATGCTGAGATACTTAGGAATGACTTTTATCCCTGGTGCGGCACACTAGCAACGAACACAGCAAACAGTGCACGAATGATGACATTTTTTCCTGTATCCACTAATAATTTGATTATTACGTTTTTAAGTGCATATACTGTAGTGAACGATACCGACCTTGTCTCCAGGGCCGAGGTGCACGAGAAAGTTACCAACCGGGTGGGAGCCAACCGCGGTGTTGGACTGGTTTAAATTGAGATTTGTGTTGATCTCAACGACTCAGACCCGGCGGTTTGTGCTCTCCCGTTTGAGTGGCGCCAACTATCGGTGTGTGCACCTCAGCTCAGGATTCCCCGGACCAGAAGCCCAGGGTTGTATTGAAAGGTCTAGAAATGATCCTCATTATTGGTGCCACACGATATCCACAAAGGGAACCATCATGCCCCTCATTCTCTGTGTCAGCTTTATGTTTAAGATTCATGTTTTGAACAGGTCTTAGCTGTAATGGCTGATCCTCGAGCTGGCGCCAGTGTCCCCTGACAGGAAGCCCGCCAGTGTAATGAGGAGTTCAGACCGAGTCATCGTCTTTACTTCTTCTTCTTCTTCTTCTTCGTTCATGGGCTTAGACTCCCACGTTCACTCATGTATTTAGCACGAGTGGATTTGTACGTGTATGACCGTTTTTACCCCACCATTCAGGCAGCATACGCCGATTTTCGGGGGAGGCATGCTGGGTATTTTCGTGTTTCTATAACCCACCGAACTCTGGCATGGATTACAGGATCTTTCCCGTGCGCACTTGGTCTTGTGCTTGCGTGTACACACGAAGGGGGTTAATTAAGTCACTAGCAGGTCTGCACGTAAGTTGACCTGGGAGATCGGAAAAATCTCCACTCTTAACCCACCAGGCGGCAGCGACCGGGATTCGAACTCACGACCTCCCGATTAGGAGGCCGACGTCTTACCACCACGCCACTGCACCCGTCTGTCGTCTTTACAAATCCAGCACGCTATCCACAATCCCAAACAATCAGATCAAGCATAGTGCTATTTCTCTGTCTTTTATCCCGAAAGTGTTGTGTTTCGAAAACGGCTATTTTAACGGAAGATACAGCGGATAGCGTCCGGATGTCCTGACCAAAAAGCCGCTAGTATATACATATATTTAGAAATGATTTTCATTATTAGGGACGCACGCTGTCCAGAAAATTTGAAATAGGCCACTAATAATGTCATGGAATCAACAAGACTGGTAGACTGGTTTCAGTTACTTTTTACAAACTCTGTCTCTTTCTTTGCATAGTTTAAACAAGAGTAGTTTCAGCGATATTGCCAGGATTCCTTTTCTTTGGCAAATTTGCCGACAAAATCCATAACAGTCTTGGCAATTTTGAGAATTTTCATACAGTTCGTGGTGTCATCTTTCCCGGGGAAAAACACACAAGAAAAAATAGCAACTCTGTCGTAATGTTTGCAAAGATTTGAAATAAGTTCAACTGAGTCACCGGCTCCTAATGCCAACAATATCCCTGTGTTTGCACGACTTAGCTTTTCTCCAAAATCTCCATCCTTGTGTTTTGGACGAAACCTCGTCTTCTCCCCCTTTTTCTGTGTTTTTGTGTCGGGGAAAACTTTGCCTTCGAGAAATCATAAAATAAAAGATTCCCACATGCCAGACAGAGAGGGATTGAGAAAAGAAGGAAAACGACAGAGAGTCACTGTCACGTTTCATAGATCACAAAAGGTTTGTCACGTTCTCTTTCTTGTCTGTCAAGTTCGTCCTTCTTGTCCTGTCTGTCACGTTCGACCTGTCGTACCCTTTTTTGTATAGTTTTGATCATATACCACACCTTAAGCGATTCACATCTTGCAGGACATGTAAATTGTGAGCTACTGTATGCGCTATCTGTGATTATCTCCCTTTCCTTTGTTTGTGATTTCTCGTTTGTGTGTTCGTTCGGAGTTTTCCGTTGCAGAGAGCTGAGCGGTGGTAGCGGATTTGTTATTCATTTTACTCAGTGTTCTCTACTTTGTTGTTGCCCATTCTGCAACAGGGTACTATTCTACCGTCTTGTTTTACTTGGATTTGTCTCCGTATTTTTGACTTTGTTAGAAATTTGGGGGGAAGGGTCTGAGGACTTCTGTCCTAACCACGGCTGTGGGAAACACTTTGTTTCACCGCAGAAAGCAGCCATAAAATAGGCCACGCGTTTTGTTTCACACCGTTTGGATTTTTCTTCTGCATTTTCTGGTTGCTGGATTTTTGTATCCATTGTTTGATCTTCGCGGGTTTTAGCTATCGCTGCGTTAGACTGTCCGTAGCATTTTCTACCCATAAACCATGGCTGACAAGGGTTCTCCTACGAGGAGGCTAGCACTTGGGGCAGGGGGGTATTTGACTCCTGGCAGCGAAAGACAGACTGACCGAGGCTCGCGCGCTAAACCCCGAAGCGTCCTAAAACGCTTAGAGGTAGAAAGTAAGGAAGAATTAGAGCGACAGACGAGAAAAGAAGAATCAGACAGACGGGAACGACAGGCCGAACGTGACAGACAGGAACGACAGGCCGAACGTGACAGACAGGACAAGAAGGACGAACTTGACAGACAAGAAAGGGAACGACAGGTCGAACGTGACAGACAGGACAAGAAGGACAAACTTGACAGACAGGAAAGAGAACGTGACAAACAGGCCGAACGGGAAAGACAAGAACGTAAAGAACAGGCCGAACGCGAACACAAACTGGAGCTAGCTAAGCTACAGGCGGAGAAGAGTACGCCTACTCAAACTAGCGCGCCGACGTTCGTGACTGATGGTACGAGACTTCCTACGTTTGACGACGACAAGGACGAGCTCGACGATTTTCTGCGCCGGTTCGAGCGTATTGCTTCTGACCAGCAATGGGAAGAAGGTACGTGGGCTAGTCGCCTTAGTACTTGCTTGAAGGGACGCGCCCTACAGCTCTACAACGCTCTGGAGGACGAGGAGGCGAGGAACTATCGGGCTTTAAAGAAGGCGCTACTCCAGCGTTTTAATTTGACTGCCGAAGCTTACCGACGTCGACTGCGGAACAGCAAGAGACTGAGTGGCGAACTGAGCAATCAATTCGTGGCACGTCTGAACCTCTACCTGCGGCGCTGGGTCGACATGGCAGAGAAGAAGTGGGACGTCGACGACCTCGCTGACCTGATTGTGATGGAACAGCTGATGTCCAGCCTGCGACCTGAGGTGGTGACTTTTGTACAGGAGCACCAGCCAAAGACAACCCAGGAGGCAGCAGGATGGATCAGGGTATACGAAGACGCCCAGGCGATCTCTGGGAAGTCATCAAGCTCACGGCCGAACAAGTCAGGGAATTCCGGTTCTTCAGGACTCAAGGATGGGAAGGACGAGCACGGACACAAGGGATCTACTTCCAGGAACGACATCACGTGTTTCTACTGTGGCAAACGGGGCCACGTCAAGAAGGACTGTCTGAAACGGCAATCAGATCAGAAGGGCGTGCATTATGTTGCCAGCGAAGAGTTTCGGGACGTCACCAGTGCTTGTGGAATTCCGCAACTATGCGTACCTTGCTCCAAGAAACACTTTCAGCCGCATTGTCAGGTGTATGTCAACGGAGTGAAGGGCGAAGGTCTGCGAGACACTGGGGCAGACATGATTGTGGTCCGGGCAAGTTTAGTTCCGGCAAAGGCCTACACAGGCGACAGTTTGAAGGTGAGAATGGCCGAGGCCTCTGACGCGTGCGGCTTGAACACGGCTGTGATCAAGGTCGTAACGCCTTTGTTCACGGGGACCATTGTGGCCGTCGTCATGGAGGATCCTCCATGCGACCTCCTCATTGGGAACCGTGTCCAGTTTGTGGACGGCGTCATCAGGGAGGTTCCCGTCTATCGGACTCCCGACGTCATTTCTGTACTCACGCGGGCACAGGCGGAACGAGAGAACCAACCTATCAAACGCTTACCTGCCGCACGAGCAGCCCTGGGAAACGTTACCCCCGTGCTTCTCGCGAAGGCTCAGGACACGGACCCGACATTAGCTACTCCTCGTGAGCATGCGAAGTCGGGGAAGGTCAAGCTCAGCGGGAAACACGGGAGGTCAAAGTTTCTCAGGGAGAAGAAGTTGCTTTATCGAGAGTTCAGCAACAGGGAAGGATCTTTCAAACAGGTTGTGGTGCCTCGCGAGTTTCGCGAAGGTGTCATGGCAACGGCGCACGATTCGATTCTTGGGGGTCACTTGGGCACCAAGAAGACCACAGACCGTGTGTGGCGCCATTTACGTAGTGTAAAAGGGTAGAACAGCGACAGCAACAGCAAAACACCAGAACACCAGGTTACAGCCAACAGCAGGTGATGTTCCGGTTACAGCAAACAGCAGCACCGCACTCCCGCAAAGATAAGTATAAGTAGCTCCAGCACCGATAAGTAAGTAGGCTGCAACAAAAAGCATCGGTGCTCTAAACATGCCACGCAACCCTTCACACTCCATCTTTAAACATGTCACTCTTCATATTTCATGGAGCACGCGGGCCTGCACACCGAACTTTTAAAACAACAAATCAGCCATTTCCCCTCCTTCTCTCCATATCTGCAAAAACCATATACAGATTATACTTTGAGCGTCACAAAGAGCATATTATGCGCTATCCTGGAAAGAACAACAGAGAGTATTTCATTTCACAAACATTGACTCGTCAAACAGCGTTTAATAATGATTTATTACCTCAACAGCCTATGAATGTGTAGCTCTCCTTATGCGAATCCGCTTGCTTGTATGGCTTTCGCCCGTCGACAAATTAGTAGCCACAACCCTTGTACTGAGTCTCTTCTGCGTTGAAATCCTCCAACACCCAGTCAAAAAACACCTGACGACCTCGCCGTCAGAAACATAATTTTGCAGCGAAAGGCGGTCACTCCTCCGTTGTCCTAAGAGCCCTACTGGACATGCAGAACAGGCACGGTGACAAAGAAAATGTCACCACGTGTTGAAAAACCGTCAACTCTTAGACGAGGAAATAACCTAATCGCCTCAAAGTAAATGCCGAATGGGCAGTTTCAAGGTATCCCCCAAAACTCATCGAACACATCACGTGACTCCAGCGACCAATCGCTATCGTCACAAGTCTATGCAGTTCTAGTTGATTTTGCTAAGCCAGCAAAATCCCGCACGTGGAAACCCTGTACACAATATCACATCTCGCACTCCAGCCCAGGCGTGGAGATAAAACGAATTTCACGTGCTAAGCTCAGTCAGCAAAAAAATCCTTCAGTTGCGATAAGCACAGGCGCTTTGCATCGCAATAACGGAAAGTCACCCAACAAAGAGTTTTTTCCCCAATCAATGTCACCAAACCGTGACAGTCACAGAGAATGAGAGGATTTCGGTCCAAACTCACTTCCGCCTTTCTCACCATTTAATTTATTTGCGCTTAGTACGGGAACCTCGGAGAAAAGCCAAATGCAGCATTGACAGTCACGGCTAGACTAGATGATCCATGCGGTGGATCCCCGTATGCCTGATTTCAACTGCCGTCGTTTGTCTCGCCCTCTTGGCCATAAAAGATTTGCGCACGGGTGGAAACCGAGGTCTAGTCTTATGATCTTGCCTTCGAACGTTAGTTCGCACGAACTGATACTGACTCGGTGAAAAAAACGAAATATGTAGCACTGTTAAGCATTCCTTAATGAAACACTAGCCTTATGATCTTGCCTTCGAACGTTAGTTCGCACGCACTGCTACTGACTCGCTGACAACAACGACATGTGTAGCGCTGTCAAGCATTCCTTACTGGATGGAACCAGAGACATACACCGAAGTTCATGTCTCTGCTGGAACATCGCTTACTGTTGTGATCATAGGCGTTCGTTTAACGTGGCAGTCACGGGTTGAATGTATTGCCAGACCCATAGCAAGTTGACTGGTTGGTCCGGTGTCAGAATAATGTGACTGGGTGAGACACGAAGCCTGTGCTGCGACTTCTGTCTTGTGTGTGGCGCACGTTAAATGTCAAAGCAGCGCCGCCCTGATATCACCCCTTGTGGTGGACTGGGCGTTAAGCAAACAAACAAACAAACAAACAAACAAACAAACAAACAAACAAACTTACATGTTTTTCGCCACAGATCTGTGCAGGTTTGTAAGAGCACCCTTCCACTTTGACACATACCTATCATCTATGTCGATCGGCAACACTAATTCAGCAAACACATATTACTGCGCAACAAAGGAGGGCCGTTGATGTATGTAACTTCTTCCCCTTCTGTTCTGCGTTCATGGGCTGAAAGTGCCACGTACACTCGTGTGTTTTTGCACAAGTGGGTTTTTACGCGTATGACCGTTTTTACCCCGCCATTTAGACGGCCATACGCCGCTTTCGGGGGATGCATGCTTGGTATTTGCGTGTTTCTATAATCCACCGACCTCTGACATGGATTACAGGGTATTTTCCGTGCGCACTTGCTTTTGCGCTTGCTTGTTACGTACACACGTAGTGGGATAAGGCAATGGCAGGTCTGCACATTATTTGACCTTCGAAACCTCGACTTTTTATTATGGAGGCCGATGTCTTATCCACTGGGCCATTGCGCCTATCAATTTGATTGTTATGGGCAGAATATACCTGCGCAGTTTCAGCGGGTATTATTACCGCGATATTATTTATGCCGCGATAGGGATTATGACGAGTACTTGGCCTGTTTTCCTTTCATGCAACGTATAGCGGGCTGGGATAAGCTGCAGTGCGTCGTCGGTCCTGCTGAAGTTATATAATTATGTGAGCGGAGCCCCTTACTACTGACAACGTTGTATTTGAGTACGACCACTTGCGTAATGGAATGAACATATTAGCTGGGGTAAAAACGAGGCTCTAAAGTAAAGTTCAATAATCCGGTTACTGAATTCAGTTTATGACCCAAAAGAAACCTGATCCAACAGGAAACTGTTTGCCTTTCAAGTGTAAAACAGGGTTAAATATTACAGGCACAAATTGAATGGCCTTTTCGTTTCAAAAGAAAAGACCAGGTCTTTCATGTTTGGTTTCTTTTTACATTTAGTCAAGTTTTGACTAAATGTTTTCACATAGAGGGGGAATCGAGACGAGTGTCGTGGTGTATGTGTGTGTGTGTGTGTGTGTGTGTGTGCGTGTGTGTGTGTAGAGCGATTCAGACTAAACTACTGGACCGATCTTTATGAAATTTGACATGAGAGTTCCTGGGAATGATATCCCCGGACTTTTTTTTCTTTTTTTCGATAAATGTCTTTGATGACGTCATATCCGGCTTTTTGTAAAAGTTGAGGCGGCACTGTCACACCCTCATTTTTCAATCAAATTGATTGAAATTTTGGCCAAGCAATCTTCGACGAAGGCCGGACTTCGGTATTGCATTTCAGTTTGGTGGCTTAAAAATTAATTCATGACTTTGGTCATTAAAAATCTGAAAATTGTAAAAAAAAAATTTTTTTATAAAACGATCCAAATGTACGTTCATCTTATTCTTCATCATTTTCTGATTCCAAAAACATATAAATATGTTATATTTGGATTAAAAACAAGCTCTGAAAATTAAAAATATAAAAATTATGATTAAAATTAAATTTCCGAAATCGTTTCAAAAACTATTTCATCTTATTCCTTGTCGATGATATGTTTGGATTAAAACACGCTCAGAAAGTTAAAACGGAGAGAGGTACAGTAAAGCGTGCTATGAAGCACGGCGCAACCGCTGCCGCGCCAAACAGGCTCGTCACTTTCACTGCCTTTTGCACTAGCGGCGGACTACGTTCAGTTTCATTCTGTGAGTTCCACAGCTTGACTAAATGTAGTAATTTCGCCTTACGCGACTTGTTCTATGTTTTCTTCACTTCCTTTTCTTTTAAACTCTTTTGTGTTCACTTTCCTTGTTCTTTCTCTTCCTTTTCTTGTTCTTTTCTAAGTGCTTTTTTCCGGTTTAAACTCTGAAACAAAGAGCTTGTTTGGATAGGTTTTCTTTTCGAGAGTACAGTTACTCTTTACAACAAAATGATCATCCTAGTGAAGCGACCTGTGTTGTTTCTACTAGTCTACTGTTCAACTTTTTAACTAGGTCAATTACCTATCACGGTTTCACGTGCAACAGGGAAAACGTTCTGCCTCGAACTCATTTGAAACGTGTATTTGGTCTCAATTTACATGACTGACTGGAATAGATCAGTCGGGTTGTTGGGAATACGTTTTGATCCTCAGTTCGCCAGATTGGTTGCAATCCGTGTTTCTCGTCTCGATCAGCCAAACACTGCAACAGAGGGATATATATACACTTTGAGTCTTTGCCTGCCAGCGTGGATGCAATCTGTTTTTGGTCTCAATCAGTTAAAGACAGGTTGGTACATGTAACTGATTTGGGTTCAAGTCAGTTAGACTGGTTGCAATCTGTTTCTGGTCTTGAGACATCATGTCTCCTTAGCGCATTCGATTCCGAACGGCCTTCCGGAAGCGAGTTTGTCAATCAGAAAGAAGTTTTGAACTCTAGTCTAATGGCTTTCCTATCATCTCGCTAAATGTTGTAATGAATACATCCCCGAATAAAGATTTATTTTTGCTGCGAATAAAGATTTATTTTTGCTGTTTCTGCTATCACTAATTTATTTTTAAGTCAACCTTATACTTGAGGTGCTACGGAGGCCTCCGTTCGAAATGATTAACAAAGTCCTTTTTCGTCGCCTTTAGCACGGCGTGTCAGTCCGTCACCCTGTCTGTTCGCACGTCCAGCGTCTGCGTTTACGCTTTGCATATGTGTACGATTGCTTCTTCTTCTTCTTCTTCTTCTTCTTCTTCTTCGTTCATGGGCTTAGACTCCCACGTTCACTCATGTTTTTAGCACGAGTGGATTTTTACGTGTATGACCGTTTTTACCCCGCCATTCCGGCAGCATACGCCAATTTCGGGGGAGGCATGCTGGGTATTTTTGTGTTTTTATAACCCACCGAACTCTGACATGGATTACAGGATCTTTTCCGTGCGTACTTGCGTGTACACACGAAGGGGGTTAAGTCACTAGCAGGTCTGCACATAAGTTGACCTGGGAGATCAGAAAAATCTCCACTCTTAATAACCCACCAGGCGACAGCTACCGGGGTTCGAACTCACGACCTCCCGATTAGGAGGCCGACGTCTTACCACCACGCCACTGCGCCCGTCATGAACGATTGCAAATGTAACATTTAAATAATTTAACAGATCTGCTAGAAATTAAAGGGGGCGTTCACACCGATAGAGTTGTGGCAACAATCAACACTGGTTGATTAAACAGGGTAAGTAAGCAGAAGAAGTTAGTCTTGTCTTGCTTTTTATCTGTGTCACTGTTTTTCTATTGCTCTCAAATTGTCTAGGGTATCATCTGAATGTGCGCTGCGTTATCTAGGGGGCACTATATATACGACAGCATGTATGATGTTGCGGAGCTGGATAGGGTGTAGAAGGATGAATAGACCGGAACTTCAAGTCCCACGCGCCTCGACTCTGATGCCGACCATTCCAGCAATGAGATGTTCGCACACAAATCCCCAGCCACTGCCTTTTTCTTTCTTCAGCATTGACCCAAATCCCAGCGTAATCAGAGAATGGTTCTAGCTGTCATCCCGGCGGAGAAAAACTAGGTGCTTCACGGATTTTGCTATTCGCCACCCCTTCCTTTGTGCTCGTGACCAAACTGCAATGCCGGCCATTCTATATGTCGCTTTATTTGCAGACCGCAGAAATCACTGACCCAAATCTTCCTGTCTGTCTGAAAGCGAAGATGTGATTGTGGCTTTTGCGATATCTGGGCGTGTGTGTGGGTTGCAAGGGAAGTTGTGGCAGTGGCCTCAGCAGAAGTAGTAGTAAATGTCGTTACTGAGGCAATGAATGTGAAAGGTGATGGTTAAAGTGTTAAGGGATGCGGGTAGGTGAGAGTAGGTGTCTGGTGGGACACGCCTTTGGCCGAAGGTTGTTTGTTAAACTGTTGAAAAGGTTACCACAGAAGACGAAAATATGATAGGCCTATTGTGCAGTTTGTTTTGATTGCTCTGAATTGTTTTAAACTCAAACAGCGTATGCCCTCTTCCGTAAAAAAGTTGGATTTTAATTTGTTGTTAGGATCGCGTTTCTCCCGCTTCCAAGCTGCACACCAAATAAATACCAGATACAGTATATGAGAGAGGAGTGAGTGTGTGTGCGTGTATGTGAGTGTGTGTGGGCAGGGCCGGACTACCGGGGGGGTTATGGGGGTTGCGCAACCCCCCCCCTAGCCTAAACATGTACCTTACTTATTTAATTTTTTTTTATTATTGCTTATTTTATGCCGTTTCATGCAAGGAGCGACCATTTTCCTATCTCAGAATATGACCTACCCGTCAGCTTCAGGGGGCTTCGCCCCCTGACCCCCACAACGAGGGGGAGGGGGGTGGGTTCTAGGGTTTCCGGACCCTGCCCCCCCCCAGCCAAAAAATAAAAATATTGAATGAGGTATGCATTTCTTTATTTTACATTGAGTTTCAATTTTTGGGGTATTAATCAGTGACAAAATCTGCTGCCTGAAACTGGTAATGATCATCCTCAGAATGCACCAGATTGCACCATTTTGCATCCTTTTTTTCAAAATTTTCCGGGGGGGCATGCCCCCGGACCCCCCTAGCAAGCTAGGCGCTTCGCGCCGTCGGCTCGGCGCTTCGCGCCTTCACACCCATA
This sequence comes from Littorina saxatilis, assembly GCF_037325665.1. Taxonomy (NCBI): domain Eukaryota; kingdom Metazoa; phylum Mollusca; class Gastropoda; order Littorinimorpha; family Littorinidae; genus Littorina; species Littorina saxatilis. Next base: position 19,420,660 of record NC_090246.1, read on the forward strand.
TCTTCACAATAAACTTTTGAACAAAACCAGTCATAAAATGAACTGATCCGCCCCTGCCGCCACGGGGGACATCCCCCTGGGCCACCACTGGCAACCCCCCCTCCCCTCCTCTTCGCCTAGTCCGGCCCTGGTGGGTGTGTGTGAGTGTGTGTGGGTGTGTGTGATAGTGTGTAAGTGTGTGTGGGTGTGTGTGTGTGGGCGCGTGTATGCGTGTGTGTGTGTGGGGGGGGCCGTGTATGCGTGTGTGTGTGTGTGTGTGTGTGTGTGTTTGGGCGTGCGTATATGTGTGTGTGTGTGTGTTTGGGCGCGCGTATGCGTATTTGTGTGTGGGGGGGGGGGCGTATTCGTATGTGTGTGGGGGTGTGCGCGCGCGCACATGAGTTTAATCCGTCACCTCGTCGGCACTTAGCGGACAATGGTGTTTTCCAGCATCCCGACAGCTTAACGTCACGACCAAAAGCTTATCACAGTGTAAGTTTACACTGAGCAAGAACGGGTCTTTCAGGAATAAAGGTTGTCGCGAGTAAAGCTGCTGGAGGACTGAGGGAAATGATTCTGGTAAGCAGCCGGCTAAAAGCTTTGGTAATGGTAAGCGACAGGCTGAAGGGGGTGTTAGTGACATGTGAATTGCTAAAAGACGTGATGATGGTTAGTATATATTTAACAGTGTATGTATGGCGTCGGCGTGTGAACGAGGTGTTTACGGTCACATCAGTCACGAACAAGAAAGTTATTAACGTTTCAGTGCCCGGCCGCTTACAGGAACCTATAAGAGTGTGTACTATGTGGTGTGTTAGAGGCACACATTCCTTCTCGTGTAAGCGATCATCTTCACCATCACAGATCTGTCCTGACTTACAGGGCTCCCAAAACTGAGCGTGCCTGCGTCCTATATCAATCAATCAATCAATCAATGAGTCTTATATCGCGCATATTCCGTGGGTACAGTTCTAGGCGCTCTGCAGTGATGCCGTGTGAGATGAAATTTTATACGGCCAGTAGATTGCAGCCATTTCGGCGCATATTTACCTTTCACGGCCTATTATTCCAAGTCATACGGGTATAGGTAGACAATGATTAACTGTGCCTAAGCAATTTTGCCAGGAAAGACCCTTTTGTCAATCGTGGGATCTTTAACGTGCACACCCAATGTAGTGTACACGGGGGGAGGTTCGGACACCGAAGAGAGTCTGCACACAAAGTTGACTCTGTGAAATAAATTTCCGCCGAACCTGGGATCGAACTCACGCTGACAGCGGCCAACTGAATACAAATCCAGCGCGCTACCAACTGAGCTATATCCCCTGGAAGCGGAAAACACGTACTATAAATTCATTGAGGCCCGGGGGTCCACCCCGACGCACTAAAACGGAATGGAGCGGGTCCAGGGACGCACTAAATATTCATTATCATGCGTACCATCAGTACCGTTTTGAGAAAACGCTCTGACAGATCTGTATAGATGCAAGTTTAAGGAGGTTATTTTACCCATATAACAATACTGTTTTTGTAAAGGGCTCAGAGTTTCAAAAAGTCGACATTACTTTGACACGACTACGTGCGCTCCAGTGGGTATATGTGTCGATTAGGTATGTGCCTTCCAAAAGCAATTTTACGAACTTCATTGCAGTTGGACCCCCCAAAATTACAAATTAAAGTTGGGGGTCCAGGGACCCACTAAGTTTAGCGTTCTTGTGGAGCCTTTTACATGGTAAATCATCATTATCCAACTTGGACAAACACCACTATTCTACAGCCTGGCTGTTCTCTGTGCACGGTTCCAATTTGTTTTACAACTTTGAATCACCGATGTCACCCATACGGACGGAATTAATAGTTCCAAATCTTCACCAGGCTGTTGATTTGTGGTATGTGTCCACACGAAAGTATGCTCTTTTCGCACATGAAAGTATGCCATTTTCACACATGAAAGTATGCCCTTTTCAACATGAAAGTATGCTCTTTTCACACACGAAAGTATGCCCTTTTCCACACAAGAAAGTATGCCCTTTTCACCCATGAAAGTATGCTCTTTTCACACAAGAAAGTATGCCCTTTTCACACAAGAAAGTATGCCCTTTTCACACAAGAAAGAATGCCCTTTTCACACATGAAAGTATGCCCTTTTCACACAAGAAAGTATGCCCTTTTCACACACGAAAGTATGCCCTTTTCACACAAGAAAGTATGCCCTTTTCACACATGAAAGTATGCTCTTTTCGCACATGAAAGTATGCCATTTTCACACATGAACGCAAGCACAGAACTGTGATGATACAGGGAGACAACGCAAGCAAGAAAAAAAACACAATAACACAGAGAGATTAAAGATTAATGGATGCGTTCAGTTCTCGCAGTAACACAAATGAAATGATAAATCCAGAAAGAATGGGAAAATGGAATTGTAAACAAAGTATTTTGTACTTAAACTGGGCTGTCACGAAGAATCACAGCGAGTTTTGAGTCATGCCGGAGGTTCTTGTTTGTTTGTTTGTTTATTTGCTTAACGCCCAGTCCACCACGAAGGGTGATATCAGGGCGGTGCTGCTTTGACATTTAACGTGCGCCACACAGGCTTCATGTCTCACCCAGTCACATTATTCTGACACCCGACCAACCAGTCCTAGCACTAACCCCATAATGCCAGACGCCAGGCGGAGCAGCCACTAGATTGCCAATTTTAAAGTCTTAGGTATGACCCGGCCGGGGTTCGAACCCACGACCTCCCGCTGACTGGGCAGACGCCTTACCACTAGGCCACCGTGTTGCGGTGGAGGTTCTTGTTCTGCTAACGTTAAAATGTATAAAAGTGAAAGTCACTTGTTCATTCCAGTGCTTGTTATTCTCACAGGTGCAAGGAGACTGTTATCGCATAACTCTTACTTGCTCTTGTTGTCGTCTATAAACAGAGCACTTACGTCCCTTTGATTCGTAGATCGTTGTACATGGTTCAGGATTAAAGCTGTAAAACAAGAATGTGGGCAATAACGGGTCGTGACCGTTTCTACGTACATAACATGGACACCATTATGTGCTAAGGGTCTGCAATAGCTGCCTTTCTGTCATTCTCAACACATGCACATCAGCATTACTAGCGAAAAGCATGCTTCGTATTTTTAGCACAGTGGACACTCGACCTTTCTGTCATTCTCAACACATGCACATCAGCATTACTAGCGAAAAGCATGCTTCGTGTTTTTAGCACAGAGGACACTCGACCTTTCTGTCATTCTCAACACATGCACATCAGCATTACTAGCGAAAAGCATGCTTCGTGTTTTTAGCACAGTGGACACTCGACCTTTCTGTCATTCTCAACACATGCACATCAGCATTACTAGCGAAAAGCATGCTTCGTGTTTTTAGCACAGAGGACACTCGACCTTTCTGTCATTCTCAACACATGCACATCAGCATTACTAGCGAAAAGCATGCTTCGTGTTTTTAGCACAGAGGACACTCGACCTTTCTGTCATTCTCAACACATGCACATCAGCATTACTAGCGAAAAGCATGCTTCGTGTTTTTAGCACAGAGGACACTCGACCTTTCTGTCATTCTCAACACATGCACATCAGCATTACTAGCGAAAAGCATGCTTCGTGTTTTTAGCACAGTGGACACTCGACCTACATGTTCTCTTACTATTCTTTGTAACTTTTGAAAGTTTCAGCTGACAGACGTTCTCTTGTCGTTTCAGAACTGTAATTGCTTTGCCTATCGTCGTTAAATCCTCGAAGAAGGTATAGAATGGTCCGAAGAAACATACATAAATCTCAAATCTACATTAGAGAAGGAAGACGTCTGACATAAGTATAGAAATAACTATGGCAACATTCTGCCAAGTATGCCATGTTTCGTGTTTACGATTGTATATGAGGATAATAGAATTACTACTGACATTTAGATCTTTTTCAGCCACTTTATCATCGCTGACGTAGTCGTGGTCGTCCCCCCCCCCCTTCTCCCCTCCTTCCACTCAATAACAACAACAACAACAACAACAACAACAACAACAACAGCAACAACAACAACAACAACAACAACGACATCATCATCATCATCATCATCATCATCATCATCATCATCATCACCTTCGCCGTCACCGTCTCCGTCACCGTCTCCTGCATTATCCTTTTCGTCATCTTTTACTTTTAAGCCGTGCAATAAACAATTCGTACATTCACACAACAAGGAAGAACAACAGCAACGGCAAAAAGGAGAAATAAACTCGAGCGCTCTAATCCAGTGCATACATCTGGCACTTTCACAGCTTAAATGGATGATGACAGCAATAATGTGCGTGTCTCCCGCTAGATATTCAGGATAGGCAAGGGATTAAAGAAGAAGTGTTAATGGAGACAAATATGGTCGTTTTCTCGTAGTTGGCAATTTTGACATCACATATAGCAGCTAATCTTGCATTAAAATCCACCGTTATTTGGTTCGACCCCAACTGTGTCGGAGTTTTCTATCCATTTGCCTTTCTTAACGTGTAAAAATTGAAGCGAATATGACAAAAAATGTCATCGTACGTCATCATTTGCTGCCCGTCCTTTTAGCACAAGAAAGGAAGAAAAAAGAACTTGTTCAACCAAAGAAAAAGAAAAGAAGAACACGAAATGAGATGATAAGTACTCAATTTCAAAACAGAAGTTGCGTTATTTCAGATTCTTCATAACTGAAATTCGAGTGGCAAATGCGGAAACAGACATTTACATAGTGTGACATTGTACATTTACTTTACAGATACAAGTTTCTTTTATTAGCCAGAAGTCCAGTTTTCAGAGAAAATAAAGTTGGATTTCAAATGCGTTTCAATGAAATACTCCCCTCTCCCTCAACAAACTACGGATGCAGTATAGAAGCAGTAGCCATTGTAGAACGTCTTCTAAAATCGTGGCAGCGATGAGCCTCGGTACTTTGTTAGGGAAACGAAGAGGCGGACGCCCACATCAGTCGCCGGAGGCTGTTGTTCGGGAACGCGGTACACTCGCGAACCATAATGACTTTGATATATAAACCAGCCAACGCACGCACTCATCGGCTGAAGACTTCTTTCCTTTGTGCTCCTGTTGTGGTCTCTATAAAGAGCGGAGGGTTTGTGTCCTCTTGGTGCATGGCCATCTGTTGGAATGTCCTTCTGTCCGTCCTTAGAGTGACCATTATATCATTCATGCATTTGGTTCTTTCAATCTTTCTTTCAATCTTTCTTTCTTTCTTTCTTTCTTCCTTCCTTTCTTTCTTTCTTTCTTTCTTCCTTTCTTTCTTTTGTTTGTTTGTTTTGTTTGTTTTGTTTCTTTCTTTTCTTCCTTTCTTTTTGTCTTTCGTTCTTTTGTTCTTTCTTTCTTTCTTTATTTCTTGTTTCTGTATTTTCTTTTTCTACTTTCTTTTTCCTTTCCTCCTTTCTTTCATTGTTCTTCATGCACGATTTGGCGATTGAGAAGAAAGGTCGCTCGTGACTAAATGTAAAAAGTACAGAATAGAGGGAAGAAGAAACAAGAAATTTAAAAAAGTACAAACCGTACTTGCGGACTGTTCTGTTTGTTCCTTTGAAAAACTGTAGAAGCAAATCGGCGTAAGTTTTCTTTTAATTGAGATCTTATTCGTGTTAATAGAAGGAAGAATGAACAAGAAAAGAGAAAAAAAAGTACAAACCGTACTTGCGGGCTGTTCTGTTAGTTCCTTGAAAAACTGCAGAAGCAAATCGGCGTAAGTTTTCTTTTAATTGAGTTCTTCTTCGTGTTTATTACTTTGCTTTGCGTTGGTGCAAAGAGGCCCCTGCCTGTACTCCATACATCGTTTCTTGGTTCAGGTGCGTCACGTTGTGTCCACAATTTTGTTTACGTCTGCAAGTATTTAGGCAACATCGACCCCTTGAAAACCGGACGAATTTTGTAAAAAAAAAACCAACAAAAACCCAAAATTAAGGTATGACAATTAGATTAAACCTGAGAAAATTGACTCCATGTGAGGTGATCGTCTTGCTGCAATTCAAAGGGCAATATACAGCGATAGCTTCCCTCGTCGGAGTATTATTTTTTCTCATGATAGCAATAAACGTATGTGATAATACATTATTGTGGCATTCAAGGGGCCAAATTCGGCCTTCTAATGGCTTTGACCGGTTAGTACTGCCGTCAAGGATTGCAAGAATTCACCAGAGAATGAAAAATATTAGTCGGTATTATATCAAGTCGCTCCCTCAGCTATATACAAAACGATAAGGTTAATATGGGCAGTAGGTACCGTAATTGGTCATTTTCGCAGATGGGGACGGTCTAGTTCACGGAAATAAAGTCGAGGTTGGAAAATGAAAAATGCGTGTGTGTGTGTGTGTGTGTGTGTGTGTGTGTGTGTGTGTGTTAGTGTGTGTGTGTGTGCGTGCGTGTGTATGTGCGTGCTTGCCTGTCTGCTTGTGTGTGCGTGCGAGTGTGCGTGCATATGTGCGTGCGTATGTGCGTGCATGAGTGTGTGTGTGTTAGTGTGTGTTAGTGTGTGTGTGTTAGTGTGTGTGTGTGTGCGCGTGCGTGCGCGTGCGTGCGCGTGCGTGCGTGCGTGCGTGCGTGAGTGCGTGTGTTTGTGTGTATGTGTGTGTGTGTGGGTGCGTGCATGCGAGTGTTTGTGTATGAAACTTCACACACGTTTGTTTGTGTAAGGTGCGTTTCCTTGAGCGTGCTTGTGTGCGTGTGTGTGCTTGTGTGTACGCACCCATTAGCCTCCGTACAACACAGTGCTACTGTACAGGAACACAGTGAGCTTGCCGCGGCATGCAGTTGCACCAAAACGGGTCGTCGTGAATGCGCGTTTTTTTTCTCACTCTTTGAGTATTTACTCCATTTTTCCATTAAGCAGTAAAGTTTGTTTGTTTGTTTGTTTGTTTGCTTAACGCCCAGTCGACCACGAAGAGCCATATCAGGGCGGTGCTGCTTTGACATTTAACGTGCGCCACACACAAGACAGAAGTCGCAGCACAGGCTTCATGACTCACCCAGTCACATTATTCTGACACCGGACCAACCAGTCCTAGCACTAACCCCATAATGCCAGACGCCAGGCGGAGCAGCCACTAGATTGCTTTTAAAGTCTTAGGTATGACCCGGCCGGGGTTCGAACCCACGACCTCCCGATCACGGGGCGGACGCCTTACCACTAGGCCAACCGTGCCAGTAAGCAGTAAAGAGACACACACAAATCAAACAACAACAGAATTTAAACATCTCAGTAAAGCCCTACAGGGCCATTGTTATTCAGCACGACGGCAAGTATCCTGAGTAAAACAGCGGTCTGTGTCGAAAGAGAAGGGAACTGAAATATTCCCCTGTGATACAAGCACATTTACTTATAGATCCCTATGCAGTCCTTTGGGGGAAAAGCATTGAGGATTTGTGAAAGCAGTTTAGCTTTGGGGTGAGGGAGAGAGAGAGCGAGAGAGAGAGAGAGAGAGAGAGAGAGAGAGAGAGAGAGAGAGAGAGAGAGAGAGAGAGAGAGAGAGAGAGAGAGAGAGAGAGAGAGAGGGATGAGAGGGTGGAGAGAGAGAGAGAGGGGGGGAGAGAGAGAGGGAGGGAGAGAGAGAGAGAGAGAGAGAGAGAGAGGGAAAGAGAGAGAGAGGGGGGGGAGAGAGAGAGGGAGGGAGAGAGAGAGATAGAAAACTCGAACTCGAACTCGAAAACTTTATTACCGAGGGATGATAGTATTAGGTCCATATGGTCCTTTCTTACAGCTAGTCCCTTCTATAATACACTCATGAAACGAAGAACAAGTATGAAGAATAAAAAAAGAAATAAAATAAAACACAATCATGTTGGGAAAAGTATTACAAACATTAGTGTGCTTGTGGAAGCATATTATACATTTTCTCTTTTACGCACCCTCACACACCTTCGCACAAATTGTACACCGACTTAGTCGTTAGAGAGGTGCTTTCGGAGCTGTCTTTTAAAAGAAGATAATGACAGACATGACCTAATATTTACAGGTAGTGAATTCCAAAGGAACGCACCAGAATAAGAAAAACTAGTTTTAAACAAATCGATGCGGGGCCTTGGCAAGGCAAGGTTATTTCGAGTGTTTGAATAATATGACGGAGATGATTTGAAGAGTTGTATAAGATATGTTGGGGCGTCCTTACAGACGACTTTATACATAAATGAACATTTATTATACAAAAGCTGCTTCTTTAAGCTTAACATCCCAATACTTTTCATCTTTTCCTTTGTAGAAAGAGATGGACTGGGCAGAACTAGTTTAGCAGCTCTACGCTGGAGCGATTTCAGCTTTTTCAAGTGAACTTCACTACACCCGTCCCATACTATGGAAGCATAATCAATATGGGGTTTTATGTGGGCATTGTAAAATAGTTTTCTTGTGTCTAGATTAATAATGCTTTGTAACTTTGACAAAAGAAACAGGTTTTTAGCAATTTTTTTGCAGATTCCATTGATGTGAGTCTGCCATTTGAGATTATTATCCAGTAAACGGTGCTCAGATACTTGCTCAGTGGAGTGCTCATTTAGGGACAGACTCAGAGTCATTTCTGAAAGTTGATGTTTATGGCGAGTGCTGATTATCATAGACTTTGTTTTATCTGGATTAATAAGCATACGATTTGCAGAACACCACTCCGAAACATCGTTTAGGCTCTGTTGCAATTTGTCTTGAATTTGTGCAGGGCTTTTCCCTGTTGCATGTAAGGTAGTATCATCTGCTAACATATGACACTCAACAGATTCAGACTGTAGGTACAGGGGCAAATCATTTATATACATGCAAAATAATACAGGTCCCAAAACAGACCCCTGTGGCACTCCACATTTCAAAGTGCCCTGAGAAGAGTACGTATCGTGTACGTATACAGATTGAACCCTCTCTCTAAGATAAGAGTAAAAAAAAGCGACAGTGCTAGGATTTTTCAAATAACATTTTAACTTCTTTCGAAGGATCTCATGATCCACTAGGTCAAAAGCTTTTTTTAGGTCCAAGAAAACATCCCCAAAAATGTCTAACCTAGAGAGAGAGGGGGAGAGAGAGAGAGAGAGAG